>NC_058105.1:96512424-96815454 GCF_020171115.1 Neogale vison
TCACGAGTACAGACTGTGTGATTGCTTACGTATAGCTACTCTTACGTTTTTATCTATTACGTTTTAAAATATCTCAGTTGTATCATAAATTGTGGTTGGTTTTGGGCAAACTTTTCTTTGAAACTACTTTCCTTTAAGGTAAGGCAAATGAAATAGCTTTTATGGTAAGGTGTCGTGTTTTTTTTTTTTTCTTCCCCGTCTCCGTTCTCTTTCTAGCGTGCAATGATGCGCTTCTCAGAGCTGGAGATGAAAGAGAGAGAAGGTGGCCACCCGACAGCCAAAGACTCTGAGGTGTGCAAATTCAGCCCTGCCGACTGGGACAGGTTGAAAGGAAATCAGGACAAAAAGCCAAAGTCGGTCGCCCTGGAAGAGGCCATTGCCGACCAGAATGACAATGAGAGATGTAAGTAAACCCCCAACAGCTTACCCGTGGTGCGTGGGGTGGGGGGCACTGCTCCCAGAGCTCAGGGAGGCGATGGGGAAGTGGTTCATTGCTGCGGCCCTGTGGCTGATGGGCTGCTCAGAGAACTAGGCCGCTGTCACCAGCCCAGGAGGGAAGGACCGATCGTCTGTTTGAACGAGGTGGCGTCCAGGGACGGAGGCACCCGTGGAAGACGACTTCCTGGGACGCTTCTCCTTTTCTAGGGAAATACCGGTCCTGTAGTTAGTGACGTTCTGATATGATACCAGCAGGAGAATCACCACGGGAGACATAAGCGTGGCCATGTGTGTTGTGTCCTGTTTTGTAGTGGGTGCAGATAAGCTGCCCTGCCCTTCTTTTTGGTACCAGTGGGCTGATACTTCCAGCCAAAGGTGCCTCCCCACCCACCACAGCGACAGCCTCCCAGGGAACGAACGGAGGGTTCTCCCTCCAGAGATCAAGGCTTTGTTAAAATGGGACGGGGTCTACTGAGGGCACCAGAGAGAGGAGATCATTGTTTTCGGTGGCATGTTTGTTGGCCACGGTTAGATGTTGGCAGCATGATCCAGGGGTGTGGAATAAACCAATATAAAGTGGGGGTCTTCCCACCAGACAGAGGTGGTATTCTGGTGGGTTGGCCAAAACGGAGAGGAAACGAGGGCTTTTCTCAAATCGCTCTTCGGGCCCAGCAGTGGTTTCCCCGCTGTGTTCTGGGGCCGTGGGAATTGCTCACGAGATGTCCCTGGCCACCACGGTGTGTGGGTGGCAAGTGGAGAAGGTCTTTCTCCGTCTCTCTTAAATGTGCATGCGTGGGGGCCCAAAGGGCGCTCCAGACCTTGGAAGCCTCACTGGTGAGGGTAAATTTGGGCGTCTGTCTGAGTGTCAGGGTGACAGGGGGTGCAGAATCCTCCTGACACGGGGCAGGCAGGGATGGGAGATGCATTTGTGCAGGTTCCGTGCTGTTGGGCGTCGTGGGTTTGGCGTTCATTGGTGCCTGATGGTGTTTGGGGGAGAATTTGTGGTTCTGGATGGAGTTTGGATACTTTGTGGCCCCGGAGAGGGTGCTGCTTACTGCTGTGGGCACAGACCACCCCCGCCCCCCACAGTCAGCCTTGGGGTCAGACAAAGGCCTGTGGCCAGGTTTCTGGGTAGGCCACGCCAGGACCATTTGTTCTCCTTCAGTCACAGAAGAAGGGAGTTTTTGTTGCTAGTCAGTGGCGGGGACTCTGATGTGCCTGGAGTAAAGATTTCTTTACTCTTCCACCTCAGGGGGATTGATAGGGAGGCTTGGAGGGTCTGAGCTGCTGTTCAGTAAAGCAGAAACGAGAACAGCCTTTGTTTCTGATTTGCCCATAATGCCAGCTCTTGGGGAAGCCTCTCAGGGAGACCTGATAGACGTGAGCAAAGCTGAGTTAACAGGTAGGTGCCTCTCTGAGGGGAGAGGGAGTGGGTGAGGTAGGCTGGAGGAAGGGAGCAGGAAGTTAGGCAGCCTTGAGTCTTCTTGCCCTTTGTCTGGGTTTCGAGTAACTTGGCCAGACCCGGGATGGCTGCCGTTCTTCCCATCTCACTCACCCTGGCTGCCTTCCCAGGGAAGTTTGTGTCCTCCACATCTTTCCTGCTGATCCTAGAGTCGAGTACTCGGTCTGGTCAGTGGAGAAGGAGAGCCCAGATAACTCAGAAAGGCCTCCCTCCTCCCCTCCCCGGAGTCCCTGCAGGCTCAGTCCGTTGGGTTCTTTTCCTGGAGCACCCAGGACACGCAGCAAGGCTTGGGTCATCACCAGGGGCCGGAGAAGGATTGGGGAAGGCGGGAGTGGGGGCTCACTTTCAAGGATGGGGGCAAAGAAGGGGGTAGGTCACCATCCCCAGTCTTCTGGGGACTTGGCAGTTTGTGGAGGAGTGACCTAGAGGAACCGTTGTCCTTGCTGTCACCTCCTCAACTAGGGAATGGTAGGTGCTGGATCCATTTGGCTTCAAGTTAACGGGTTGTCTTGTCCTTTTGGCCCTCGTGTCTTGAGCCCACGTGGGCTCAGGCCCTGCCCCACGTTGGTTCTCTCCTCACAGGGGTCCATGTGGCTGAGAGCCAAGCTGTGAGCACGTGGGAGCTGGGGTGGGGGTGGGGGTGGGCAGGAGCTCTGAGGAAGTTACGGGATGCCTTCCAGATGACTTCCTTCTCCCCAGGCTTCCCTTCCCTCCCGCAGACCCCAGGAGCTTCTGATTGTAAGATGGTGGGTGCTTCTGGGAGGGGCTGGCCTGATAGGAGCGAATGTAGTCAGAAACCCCATGGTCGGGATTTTCATGTCTTTTTTTCGTGGTCAGAGCCAGTTTTTATTTTAAAAGTCCAGCTGATGCCTTTAGGAGGCTTTGCTGCTTTGGAAGTTTATCAGTAGAGGAAACATCAGTGGCATTCTGAAGGTGGGGAGGGACAGGGACAGTCCCTTCCGCCATGAACCAGGAGCGATGGTCTCCCTCGGCAGCCACTTGGCTGGAGCAGACCCGGGATCTGCCCTGTCTGGGTGCCTGGGCAGTACCTGGAGGAAGCCTCGGTCAGAGGACTTCACGAAGCTTTTCTCAGGCCTTGCACCCGCGTGTTGGTGAACTACATTGGGTTTGGGATCAGAGGTTCCCCCTGTATCCCTTTTGTAGAGGCCTTGAGTCCCCACAAGGTTAGCCTTTACCGGGGGTGCTACAGTCACATGCAGAGGAGGGAGTTCCCATCATGGGGAACCCTCCTGCCTTGTTGAGGGCTCACTGGGAGGGGGGTGGGGGACTGGCCCCTGACAGCGGGGGTGGGTGCTTTGCTGCCCCCCAGTGAGGCATAAATGTTGCCATGGCGAGCTTTCTGTGAGGTGGCACTATGACACAATCAGGACAAACTGTGGGAGGCCCTTGAGTCACGGGACTGGCGCCACAGGGAGCAGGTGTTAAGCCACGAACCACACAGCCACATTCACGTCTGCGTCGATCAGGTGACCAAGAGCGCGTGCCGTCCCGCCTGTAGAAGGGCTTAGAGTAGTGGTGGTGGCCGACCCAGTGGTTAGGTCCCCTGTATCCAGCTTTCTGTCTCCTTCACTCTCAAGGGTAACCCCATGAGCTCTGGCCAGAACGGTTCATCTCCGAGCTCTGGGTCGGGTTTGTGATGTGGAGTCTCCCCCCTCCCCAACCTTAGCTGGTGGCGGTGTGTCTCCTGGTTACTCATGGTGGCTGCTCTTCAGAGTTCTTACTGAGGCAGGTCTTGGCTCAGTCCAATTAGGATCTTGGCCCGAGAGGCTCGGGAGCTGTGGAAAAGATGGGGGACCCTAGTCTGGGGAAAGAGCCTCTAGCGGAACAGGGGAGATAGCAGCTCAGTGATGTAGTGTGAATAGGTGATTTCGTCAACCTGTGACTATAGCGGCAGGAAGGTTCCTGGGGGGGCACGGGTGCGACTTTGTTCCCTCTCCTCATGGGTAACGGGGTGCCCTCTGCCCTCAGGCGGCAGCTTCTCGGTGGGAAGCCTGGAGGAGACCTGGGGAAGGGCTCTTGTCTGCTTGTAGGGGACACTGTGGTGCAGTGAGCAACAGGGAGCGGAGGTGTCCAGTCGGTGGCTGCTTGCTGACCACGGCGAATGGCTGGGCAGGCTAGGTCGGACGTGAACTGCGCGGTTTGCAAGTTTGCAGCTGAGGTGAAGATGCATGGAAAGCCTTCTCCCGGAGCAAGGCGCGCCTCATTAGGGGACTTGGGGCTGTTACAGGTACAGGTGATTATGACACCTGCAGTTAGAGTGTAAAATCCAGAAGTGGCATCTTGGGAGGGAGAGAGGCGTAAACGGATCAGGGCGCGTCTCAGGTGTGGGTGCCAAGGTGGCCAGGGCCCCACACCAGCTAAGCTGCTGCCTGACTGTGACCCTAGAAGGTGTCCCATCACCTCCCAGTCACCCCTGCTTTCAGATCACCTGCTTTGATCCATCCTTCCTACCTCGGGGCGGGGGACGACGCGTACACTGAATTAACTTTAAAATGGCATAAGCTGGTTCCTATATTGGTGCACTGATCCCCAGCGCTTCCCACGGGGCTCTCTGTGAAGGCTGACCAGAGACGCCAAATGGTGTCAACTGGGAGGGCTCACGGCTCCAGATTTTATGCAGTGGGGCTAACATAAAAGCTTGTCTGACAGTCTTGGCGTCCCGTCCGTTCGTTCCACTGATTTCCCCAGCCTCTCTCCCCACTGGTCTTGGCCTGTGTTTATGAAGCCCAGTCCGGGAGGCAGCTGGCGGTAATAGTCGCACTTTACAAGTGAAGGGGGCTGAGTTGTAGAGTAGAGCTGTTACTGCTAGAGCAGTTAGGAGGGTCACAGAGCAGCGGGCGTGTGACACTCACAGCCCACCCCTCTGCTTCCCCCGGGCCCACCGTGGGCCGCCGCGCGTCCCGGCTGCCACTGAGCCTTGTGTCCTCCCGCAGCCATGACAGCAGACCCACATGTTGGGTCCTTCCACCATTGAGAGCACAGCCTAGCCGGGGCCAGGGATCGATCCCACCCCCCAACACACACACGCAACTAACCACCACTAAATGGTGGTGATGTCCCCAGGAAAAAGCCGATTGGGGAACCACGTGGGCTGGTCAGGAGCAGGGAGGGATATTTGAAGTGGCCCCCGGGGGTGGGGGTGGGGAATGGAAGAGGAATGGGGTTGGCATATGAAGAGTGTGTTTCTGACTTCATCGAGAGATGGACTCGCACAGTTCTGCTCAGTGTTAGCAGAATACCGAGCTCCCGCTCCTTAACATCCCAGCGATGCGGGGCGCCTGGGTGGCTCAGTGGGTTAAGCCGCTGCCTTCGGCTCAGGTCATGATCTCAGGGTCCTGGGATCGAGCCCCGCATCAGGCTCTCTGCTCAGCAGGGAGCCTGCTTCCTCTTCCCTCTCTCTCTGCCTGCCTCTCTGCCTACTTGTGATCTCTCTCTGTCAAATAAATAAATAAAATCTTTAAAAAAAAAAAAAAAATCCCAGCGATGCTTAGGGAATTAAGTGTGTATTAGAAGAAAGGTGACCCAAACCGTTGGTGAGCCATTTCTTAGGCTAGAGAAACAGCAGCGCGTGATGTTGAGCTGAGGTGATTTAAGGAAAGGTCCCGAGGTGAGGAGCCCACCCGCGTGGCTCAGGGAGCGCTGGAGGGAGCAATGCCAGGAGACACACCTGTCGGCCAAGGGGGCGGAGCCTGGTGTTTGGAATGTCCTCAGGTGCTTGCGTGTGAAGGAAGGCATGAAGGGAGTGCCAGGTGGGGTAACTGACGTCCCATGGGTGTGCATGGTGTCACTGAGGTGTGTGTGTGTGGGGGGGGCTAATATACACTCTTTCCACTTTTTCCCTTCCTCCCATGTGAGAAAGACGGGGAACGAGTAGCGATAAGGTTGAGTTCTTCGAAATTGCCCTTGACCCTCGTGTGCACACCAAGAAGCCTCTCCTTTGGCTTCCCCAGGCTCCTCTTCCCATCTCCCTTGGTCCCCCAGCTTCTCTGCCTGCCAACACTCCCTGCCCCAGCCCCCCTCCTTCACTATCTCCCAGTTGACCCAAGGGGACACAGATGCGGTCCCTTCTGCAGATGACATGTAGGAGCTATTTGTTCTCTTTATTACACAGCCTTCCTTTTATTTCAAAATAATGCCCTCAGCAAATGTTGCCCGAGAGATTTCTTTGGTCAGCCCTGGCTTGGTTGGCTCTTGCTGCAGGGTCACCTGCCTGCCTGCAGGAAGGGACCCGGAAGGGACCTAAGCGTCATGAAGTTGTGATGCCTCATCTTCCGATTCTCCTCGTGCCCCAGTTTAAAAAAGGTGCAAGGAGAAAGTTGAGCGTCGTAGTCGCTTTCTGCTTAGCTGTCCTAGCCCTGGGACCTTCTGTTTTGGTGGCCTTTGTGCTTCCAACGTGTGAGGGCCCCGGTGTTCTGAAGAAGGGTCTGTGTGTGGCAGATTACCATGGATGGGCACGGAGGTCATGTGTTCTCACGGTGACCTTTGGGCCTTCATTCCTTGTCCTACCGTTGTCCCCCCTCCCCAGGCGAATACAGTGCTGGCAACAAACATGATCCCTTTGAAGCTCCAGAGGACAAAGATCTTCCTGTGGAGAAATATTTCGTGGACAGGCAGCCTGTGAGCGAGTCCCCCACTGACCAGGCGGCTGTGGACATGCCACACAGCCCCACCCTCCGGCTAGACAGAAAGCGCAAAGTATCAGGTGATAGCAGCCTCACCGAGACGGCTGTGGAAGAGGTGCCCGAGGACCCTCTGCTAAAAGCCAAGCGGAGACGGGTCTCCAAAGGTGAGCTTAGTTGGCTTCAGCTGCCTGCGCATGCGGGGGGTGGGGGGGCGGCCAGACCCAAACTGTGCTGCCTGCCCTCGCCACGGGGCGCCCAGGGGGAGTCCCTCGTGCGGAGCAGTGGCGGTCCCCCATTCCCGCCCTGGAGCCCTGGGGAAGCCACTCATGCCTCCCCTGTGCCCAAAGCCAGATGCAGGAGCTTGAGCCCAAAGATGGCCAAAGATACCGAATAAGTCCCCTTCCGAGAGACTTGGTGACCGGCTCCGGCAGAGGCAGGGACGGCTCACTCCCCTTCCCACCCCCACCCCTATTAGCGATGCGTAAGACAATTTGTTCCCCCCCCCAGGGGGCTTTTTGATTAATTTGTAGTTATTTCTCCATTAGATGACTGGCCTGAGAGGGAAATGACAAACAGTTCCTCTAACCACTTAGAAGACCCACATTATAGTGAGCTGACCAACCTGAAGGTGTGCATTGAATTAACAGGGCTCCATCCTAAAAAGCAACGCCACTTGCTGCACCTTAGAGAGCGCTGGGAGCAGCAGGTGTCGGCAGCAGAGAGCAAACCTGGCCGCCAGGGCAGGAAGGAAGTGACCCAGGCGGTTCAGCCTGAGGTCACCGTCCAGGGCAATAACAGCCCCGAAGAGAAACCCGGCAGGAAAAGGGCTGAGGCCAAAGGCAACAGAAGCTGGTCGGAGGAGTCCCTCAAATCCAGTGACAATGAACAAGGTACGCAGAGGCCGCCCCGTTCCTGCAGGGTGGGTCACCGGCCTTCCCGTGGGCAAGGGCCCCAGGAGGAGCCGAGTGCCAGAGAAATGGACAGACCAGGTCGTGGCGGGCAGGGAGTGCTTTCCTTTCAGATCCTTCCAACCTCCCGTCCTGCCCTGGGGAGGGAGTGTATAGTGAGGGGAGCTCAGGAGGGAGCTCATCGTCTGGGCAACCCCAGGGGGCTGGCCGGTGCCCTCGGTCCAGCCTCAGCCTCTGTCTGCTTATTTAGGTCCTGGGCACCCAGCTCCCCCCACCGCACCCCCACCCCGGCCCCGTGGGTTGGGGGGTGGGAGATCTGGAAGAGCTGGCTCCTGCCCTCCTCCTGTCCAGGTCCTTTGAGGAAACTTGGGGCCACTTGGCGTTTTGTGGGTTAACCTACTTGCTGTTTGAATGTGGGATAATTAAAATATTAATGCTTTGGGAACATAATTGGTATATCTTTAAAAACTGAAGCCGCTCCAGTGATCAGTGCTAACAATGGGCTTTTCTTTCCGCACCGGCTACAACTGTGTAACGCCCGCTTCTTCTCCCCCTCCCTCCTTCCCGCCGCCACCCCCTCCGGATTTAGGCTTGCCTGTGTTCTCCGGCTCTCCGCCCATGAAGAGCCTTTCATCCACCAATGCGAGCGGCAAAAAGCAGACTCAGCCAAGCTGCACGCCAGCCTCGAGGCCGCCTGCCAAACAGCAGAAAATTAAAGAAAGCCAGAAGACAGATGTGCTGTGCACAGACGAAGAAGAGGATTGCCAGGCTGCCTCCCTGCTGCAGAAATTCACCGACAACAGCGAGAAACCATCCGGGAAGAGACTGTGCAAAACCAAGCATCTGATCCCGCAGGAGCCCAGGCAGGGCTTATCCCTAGCGGGAGACTACTATGTGGAGAACACGGACGGCAAGGTACCTCTTGCCTACCCCCTACCCCCACTCCCCTTTGGGCCCGGGACAGCACACCCCACCTGCTTGCCGCCTCTCTGCTTCTGGGGACAGAGGTTCTCTTTCCCCACGTTCCCCATATTCCCCCAAATATCACACCCCACCCCCCAGGGCTCCTCTGTGCAACCCTCTTTTCTTCCCAAAACAAAAGCAAGGGGGCAAGTTCCTCCCTCGTTGGGGTCTGTCTCTTGGGAAGGCGGGTCAGTGAAGCCTGGCTTAACTGTGTGCACACCCGGTTTTGTGACAGGTGACCGTCCGGAGGTTCCGGAAGCGGCCTGAGCCCAGTTCCGACTACGATCTGTCACCAGCCAAGCAGGACCAGAAGCCCTTCGACCGTTTGCAACAGTTACTGCCAGCTTCCCAGTCCACGCAGCTGCCGCGCTCCAGCTCCCCTCCAGAGACCACCCAGTCGCGCCCGATGCCTCCAGAAGCTCGGAGACTCATCGTCAATAAGAACGCGGGCGAGACTCTCTTGCAGCGGGCCGCCAGGCTCGGCTACGAGGTGAGGGGCCTTGTTGGGGGTTGCCTGGATCCCAGGAGCCCTGGCCATGGCTCCTCGAGGCTGGGGCCGGGGGCGGGCAGTGGCGGGGTCTGGACACAGCCCCCTCCTCACCCGGGACTGGGCCGGTATTCCAGCGGGGTGCTTGCGTTCTCCCCGCTCGCGCTCCCGGCTCCTGCCGCTTTGCCGGCTTGTTCAGTCGCCACGTGAAGAGAAAGGCCTCTCTGATGTTCACGTCGTGTTCAGGCAGGTAGGCTGCTTCGGCACCCTCTAGTCTCGCTCACTTATCTCTGATACAAAATCTGACATAACCCAGGGCTTGGCGACTGGGGGAATTTTAATGAGCCCTTTTTAGATTCTGATTAGCAAGGGGGAGAGAAGTTATTAGCTCTATTTTGGGTTGCCTGTGCTGTTCCGGGCAAAGCGATGCCCCTGTCGGGAGGGGGCAGGAGATGTCTGGGTAGGGCTTGGGGTTGGAGGACAACCTGAAGTCTTTTTTTTTTCCAAGAGGGCATGCGGGGGAGGATGGGGGGGGACTCGGTCAATGCCTAAGACTCACTGCCCCCTCCCCCAGCCTGCTCCTCTCCCAGACCGCCTCACGCTGCTGGACTTGCCCTCTGAGAGATATATTACCCCCTCTGCCCCGCGCTGCTCCCCCACCACGCTTGTCAGATGAAATTGTGATGTAAGAGCCCACAGGGCAAAGGCATTTTTTATGCTGGCATCAGCCCTCTGGGAGTTGAATGGTGGAAAAAAGAGGGCTCAGCAGGCTGAGTGTGGAGGTGTGGCCCAGGGCTGCGATGAGGGCCCGCGAGATGAGGATGCTCGGGATGGGCCCGGAGTCCCAGCCCCTATACCTTGGCCAGCTCTGTGGCTCCGTCTGCTGTGTGGGGGAGCCCTTCCTGGTGTGACCGCCTTGACCCCCAAGCCAGACACACACCCCCATTTCCCTCCCAGGGCACAACTTGGTAGGAAGTCCAGAGCACCCATGATTTCATAGCTTGAGGGGTAGTTTTGGTGGACCGTTAAAGGTGCTATTGTTGATGCCTTTTCTTTTCTTTTTTTTTAAGATTTTATTTGTTTATTTAACAGACAGAGATTACAAGTAGAGAGGTAGGCAGAGAGAGAGAGAGAGGGAAGCAGGCTCCCTGCTGAGCAGAGAGCCCGATGCGGGACTCGATCCCAGGACCCTGGGATCATGACCTGAGTTGAAGGCAGCGGCTTAACCCACTGAGCCACCCAG
The DNA here is from genome assembly GCF_020171115.1 of Neogale vison. Classification (NCBI taxonomy): domain Eukaryota; kingdom Metazoa; phylum Chordata; class Mammalia; order Carnivora; family Mustelidae; genus Neogale; species Neogale vison. The sequence goes on from NC_058105.1 coordinate 96,522,569, forward strand.
GCGCCCCTGTTGATGCCTTTTCTGGTGGTATTCCTCTTCTGGAGATCTCTGGATTGCCTGGAGAGAACTCTTCTGGAATGATTTTTACTTAGGGGTGGTGAAGTCCCTGTGGCAGCTGGTTGGCTTCCCGTGAGCTGAGAGCTGCAGCACCTAGGATGACCGAAAGATACTCTACCCGACGCTGAGCTAGTTAGACCCCGTGTGCTCGGCATTATTAGCTCATTGGGTCATGACTGGTCGTGGTTGAGAAAAGGGGTCTGTGTTCCCGGCAAACACTGGATGAGAGGAGTGAGAGCAGGAGGGTAAGGCTCCCTGCTTCACTTCTGATCTTGGCATTTCCAGCAGTCTTCATTTGGGCCCAGATACCTAGGGGGAGACCCTTGTTGGTTCTCTAAGGAAGTTTCCGTTTTGGTTTTCTTGTGGAACCAGTGGGTCTGAGGCCTGGACCAAGGAGCATTTACTCAGTCCATGCATTTTTAAGCTACGTACTAGGCCTCTGATGGCACCTGAACCGTTGGAAATGTTTATGTCCTGACAGCTGTGGGTGGGGAGTTCCCTTCATGCCTCAAGTTCAGCATGTAAGTTGCATAGATTACCAGTTTTGACGTTGAGCATGTATGTAGTGACTTTTAACTCCCAACTTTCTGGGATTTCGTTGGGGAGAATTTAAAACGCGTGGGGATGGCCATTTAGATTTGGCAGTCTAAATCTTTGAAAGTTGAAGGACCGTTTGTTTAACGCCGGAAAGGCATGTGTCATGAAAGCACTGACTTGGAAGAGTCTTACCGAAGTTCGTTTATACCACCATGTGTTTTTGCTTAGCTAGGGATGCTGCGTGTCCTGAAAAGGGTGTCTGAGCTTTGTGTTGGGCTTCTCTGCTCCTTGAGGTTCAGAAACACCCTCTACGTTAAAAAGAGCACTTGCATGGCTGGAGACACTGGAAGCTTTTCCCTCCCGATAGAAAGGCTTCTGTTTCTTAGGCTAAAATGCCCGTGTGCAACCACATGCTTGTGCGTTTAGTGGTGATGGTTAAATTTTCTATGAATTGAATAAATCATGTTTTTAAAAAAGTTAATGAGGCATTTAATTAATTAACAATGTCGGGTTTATGGCCTTTATGGTTACATTTTGCGGTTAATGGCATTCAGCTTATAGCCGCTTAACAGAGAATTGTCCAACGAAAACAGTTTAATTTTGTTTGGAAATGGGTGGGCTGCCCTTCAAACACTCCCATTTCTAGTACAGAACGTAAGCCAGGAACTGTTGGGTGGACAGCCTTGCCTGTCCTCTCTGTGGATGACAGCAGTGGACAGGCGATAGGCCGCTGCCCTCCCAGCGAGGAAGCCCTAGTTCTTTAGGCCGCTTGACCCCCTAACTAGACTGGGGCTTGCAGGCTGCTTATAGCAGCTGGATTGCGTCCCTCTCTCAAGGGGCCCTCTTGGGCCTTCTGAATCTCCCCACTGACCAGGTACCAGAAGACTTGAGCTGTAAGTCTAGCATGTGATGTTCATTGAACTTGGGGCTCTTAATCTCTCCAGACCTCAGTTTCCCCAAGCGTGGAAGGAGAACAGTGCCACCTTCCCTTCCGGCTGTTGCAGAGGTTACTGTGGGGTAACAGGTGACATCCTCATTTGGGGAAACTGACAATGCTGTAAATAGCACGGCACAGTGAGGGCAAAGCCCTGTGGCCGTCCCGTGCCTGCTGCCTCTCCTGCTGCCCTCCGGGAGAGGAGAGTCAACTTAACCTACCCATCAGGTTGGCCATCCTTTGATTTCGAGGTACCCTCGAAATCAGCCTGGTAGCGATGGGGGCGGTTTCCAGGTGAAGGCCATAATTGTCAGAGCAAATAAACCCCGGTTGATAGGACACCCGGCAGGCTGCCGGGACCCGGGTAAATTGATCTGCGCACAGCAGTCAGTGGCGCTCGGACCTGATCCCGGAGCCACGTGACGAGGCCTCTCCCTGGCTGGGGCACCACAACTCATTAGCTTGCAGCCGTCCACTCGAGTCTGGCTAGTGAGGGCCTGGTAAAAGAGCAGCAGCTTCATGCGGTATCCTGGATACGAGGGCTTGGGGCAGGTGGCCTGGGAGCCCGGAGGATTGTGGGCTTTCCGGCAGGTTGGGCTCCCGAACGGAGAAACGCATCTGTGGGCATGCCTTCTTTCTTCCGCCTCCTGTTTCGGAGGGGAGCTGCTGTGGTGTGACCTGAAGCCACAGGACACTGATGGCCAGCTCTGCCAGCATGCCACATGAGGTTCACGGGGTGAGCATGTGGAACATTCTAGTTAGCTCCCAAGTAAGTGGTCGCTTTGGATGGGGCCTGGAAAGACCCCGAAAGGTTTGTAGATCCCAGCTTAACATCTGCGGGTGGCTGGAATGACCCCTGTTTGGGGTTTAACAGAGGAGTTACTTCAAAGTTGTCACAGGGAGGCCTGCTCGGGCCCCATCCAGCTCCCCCTTGGCAAGTAGACTGTGTGTAGGCCAGCCTCGCGCAGCCCCAGCTCTGGGAGCCTGACAGCTCTCTGCTGGGCATGACTTGTAGGAGAGCAGGGCCGTGTGTTTTCTGGTGGCAGACGCTGTTCTGTGTGTTTGAAAACTTTCTTAATCAAGGTAATAAAACATGGAATAAATTACTGCTCTGCTTACCAGGAGCTGTTCGTATTAATATTTTAACACACCAAAGAAGTCAGATTAATAACAGTGATTCTAACGCAACCCGTTGACACAGAATACCTTCTGAGACGGCGGGGGGAGGGGTGGACTTGTTTTGTTTAGTTCTCAAGACGAGTAGGTTGCATCCTGCGACTTTTCGGATCGCTGTCTTTATTAACTTTAGTAGCTATGCAAATATCCCATATCGATTCTGCTCCCAGTGGGGCGGCGCAAGGTGAAGGAGAGATTGGGGTTATCTGAAGTGGTGTCCTGTCCTTTCTCGATGTTCAGCGGCGGTACAGAGAGAGCCTCACTCTTGGACCCTGCTTACCACGCAAGCAGGAGCACGGGAGGACTTGGCTAACCTAACCCACCACCCCTCCTTCTCAGTGTGAAGGAATGCTCTCTGGCTAATTTAATCTCTGTGCGTCGGTCATCCATATTTTTTACCTTTTTCTCTCCACTACCACCTACTGAATGTACCCACGGACTCTGTCACATGTGTTCTTGCCACCTTCACCAGCAGGGCCCCCGCCGGCCCGAATTGCTCTTAGGCTCAGGGACCCAGGGACACGCGCGTGCATCTCTGAGAGTGGGCACTGCCAGGCTCTGGAGAGGTCGCCCTTATAGGCACAGAGGTCTGATAGCGTCCCCGTCTCCTCCTCTCCCTCCCCCTCACCACAGGAGGTGGTCTTGTACTGCCTGGAGAACAAGATCTGTGATGTGAACCATCGAGACAACGCGGGCTACTGTGCCCTGCACGAGGCTTGTGCACGGGGATGGCTCAACATCGTCCGACACCTTCTGGAATACGGCGCGGACGTCAACTGCAGTGCCCAGGATGGAACCAGGTGAGTGGCATTGCTTCTTGGGGCATGGGGTAAACTCCAGAAGGGAAGGTGGAGAGCGATAACCTAAGCACATCAATGTTGGAGTCTTCCAGAACGGAGTCAAGCAGACCTTTGTGGCAAACGTAGATGGAACTCTAAAAATTACTAAGGGCTGCCCTGGACTGAAAGTCCTAAAGATGTCAGAGCTTTTGTGATAACTGAGGGTGTCACTTTTTTAACCCCTGCCCCCTTTGTCAGCATCTGTGAAATCACAGTGTATGAAATACGTGTGAATAGGTAGTCTCAGGAACACATACAGATGGAGGGCCAGCGGCCACTGGCTCCGTAGGACCTGCTATGTCCACTGGCATCCCCATGCCTGTCCCCTACCCTGTCCTTTACCTCAGGTCAGAGGCCCAGGTTGAAGTCAGCCCTAGCGTCTTTCCCAGTTGCATGTGGGATGCAGCTGGGAGACAGGGCCTAGGGCTTTCCTGACAGGGGTAAAATTAGCAAAACTGCAAGGTATTTGGTATCTCGTGGTTTCCAAACAGGATTTCCCCCCAAGATGGGACTGCGGGCAGCGTTCTGACCCCAGTGGACAGGGGCCAGAAGACTCTGAGATCTCACTGCCCCTGCCCTGCATGGGACTCTGCTTCTGGGCCAGAGGCGGGCTCATTCATCTCTGAGCTGCTGGCACGCTGCTTTCTGGAGAGGCCCCACTTTGTACCTAGTTTTCGTTTTTTTAAAAAGGAGTAGGATTTACCCTTTATTACTTCTATTATTATTATTATTATTACTATTATGGTAGAAAAGTTGCTTGGCTTTTGGCTTCCATGATGGTCTCACCCCACCCCGCCCCCGCCCTAAATTCTTTTTTCCCAGTCTGTGTCACTACTTCAAGTTCATTGAAAATAGTTTCATTTTAGCTTGAGTTCCCCCTTGGGCCCTGGATTAAAATAGATTTGCATTTGGGAATTAGGTTTGAAATTGGCCCTTTCACCTGCCTGGAAAGGGTTATGTGTAGAAACAGCAGAGTAAGTCCTTGCTTGACCTTGGGCCACTCCCAGAGCCTCCATTTCCCTGTCCTGAGTGGCAGCGGTACAGCTCCTTGGTGAAGAGGGTGCCTGGGAGGCTTGACGCACACATGTCCCGTGGCGAACACAGATTTAATCCTACTATGCGTCTCTCCTAGACCACTCCATGATGCCGTTGAGAACGATCACTTGGAAATTGTCCGTTTGCTCCTCTCCTATGGTGCTGACCCCACTTTGGCTACGTACTCAGGTAGAACCATCATGAAAATGACCCACAGCGAACTTATGGAAAAGTTTTTAACAGGTACGACAAAGTTCAGGAGGTGGTCTTAGTAGTCCAGCTGTTTTCTACAGTTTCTTCACACACTTCTCTGGGGACTGCCCCTTCCTCACTGGGCCCACTCTCCTTCACTTCAAGGGACACTTGCTGGGGAAAGTTAGTCTGTCCGAGAACGGATACGTAATTCAGAGGACAGATACGTACAGTCTTTGCCTACGAAGGCTGAGAAAATTCTTCACTTACCCATCTAGCCTTTTTGGTGGGCCAGGGGCAGGGAGGGTGGTCCGTCTGTCTGGAAAGCAGGTGGACGGGTACGTAGGTCTGGGCACACGTAGCTGAGAACAGGGATTTGGAAGCGTTGCCCAAGAGGGAGCACTGTGGGGTAGACAGGAAGCGCCGTGCCAGCTCTCACAGGGAAATGCCCCCTACCTTGGCCAGCGTTTCATTCCCCTACAGCGGGTTTTATCTTGTTTTTCTCCTTCCAGATTATTTAAATGACCTACAGGGTCGCAGTGACGAAGACTCCAATGGCTCTTGGGAATTCTATGGCAGCTCTGTGTGTGGTGAGCAGTTGTCCTTTTCCGTTCAGTGGCAAGTGAATGAGTTACAGAACTTTCTGGTGTGGGTGAGGGCTGGCGGGCAGCGGGTGCTGTAAGCAGGACTGAGTTGGGCAAGTTTTTCAGAGTCCTCTTTTGACAACAGTTGACCTCTCGCGGCTGCTTGCTGACCTCTTTCTGTCTCGTCTGCCCTCCCTTAGAACCAGATGATGAGAGTGGCTATGATGTTTTAGCGAACCCCCCAGGACCAGAGGACCAGGATGATGATGATGAGGCCTACAGCGATGTGTTTGAATTTGAGTTTTCGGAAAGCCCCCTCTTACCGTGTTACAACATCCAAGTGTCCGTCGCTCAGGGGTGAGCATGGCTGTCTGTCACGTGCTTGAGAACTAACTCGGCTGCTCGGGGGAGGGGCAGGGGTTAGAAACCCCTTTCAGCAGGTGAGGGTGGGTGGGTGAATGAATGCCGTGAACCCCACATAATGAGTAGATCTTTCTAGAAAAGGTCGGTGGGGGGGGGGAAGTATAGCATGGTCTAACTGCCCTTATCAGGGGACCTCCCCCCCAAGGACATTGAATTCAGTGATTGGAATTTCATGGAAGAGTTGGGGCAACTCGGATCCTTAAGTCACTAAACTTGGAAAGGGGTCCTCTTCATGAGCCCCCCCATAACATGCCACTGTTGTGACCTTCTAAGACACTTGTGGTCTCTTGGCCTCTGCTGATATACCCTCCTCTCATGTGAGATCGAAAAGAACGTTCTGTGGTACCTGGGATCTTGAGTGTCCTTGGACATGGTTAGACCCAGCCTTGCCCTGATGGTTGGGCCCTGGGGCCGCAGATGACCAGTCCCTTGGGGGTGTGTACGCGACAGGGGACTGACTCTTTGGCTGCGTGTTGACACAGGTGCTTAATGAGTAACCTCCTCCTCAGATTCCAAAGTCGTAAACACGCATGCTGCTACAGTGATATGTTACTCGTGATAGAAGTCCTAAAGCCTGGCAGGGTAGCTGGGAGGAATGTCACACCTTCCTTCTCAGAAGAGACACTCCCAGGAGTCCCGAGGGGTGGGGGTGGAGGCGCAGGGAAGGGAAGGCCAGCCGGCCAGCCTTCTGTGTTGTGTTGATAATGCTTCCCCTCGGGAGGGTCAGAGCAGAGGACAGGAGAGACCTGAGGGGTCTCTGTGGGCGGCGTTTGGGCTGGGATACAGAAGGCTTCTTCCCACGGTGACTGGAGTTGGCGTGAGCAGGTGTGTTTGCCTGTCAGCCTCTGGCCGCCCCAAGACTCCCCGAGATGAGGCTCCTTTCAAGGTGCTGTCCCTGCTGCTGTCTAAGTCCAGCCGGTCCTCTTTCAATGGTCGCTTCACAATCCAGACACATCCCACCTCCTCACCAGCTTTTCTGGGATGATGAGACCCTGGGACGGGGTACCGGCAGGGTCCCCACAGGAGCGGCCAGCCCATTCGCGTGGGGGTTGCTAGCTCCAGGCACCTTCAGCTTGGCCCAGAAGCTCGAGCCACTCTCCTGTCTCATCTGCAGGCCTCGAAACTGGCTGCTGCTCTCGGACGTGCTCAAGAAGCTGAAAATGTCCTCCCGCATCTTCCGCTGCAATTTCCCCAACGTGGAAGTTGTCACCATCGCTGAGGCCGAATTTTACCGGCAGGTGTCGGCCAGTCTCCTGTTCTCCTGCTCCAAAGACCTGGAGGCCTTTAACCCCGAGAGCAAGGAGCTCTTAGACCTGGTGGAGTTCACCAGCGAGCTGCAGACTCTGCTGGGCTCGTCCATGGAGTGGCTGCACCCGAGCGATGGGGCGTCAGATGAGTACTGGTGAGCTGCCTGGGCCCGCCGTGTACAGTGTGTCATAGTGTTAATCTCTGTGCATATGTGTCATAATACGACTATTTCTGTAAAGAAAGGACACTATTACATAGGAAAATATCTCTTCTTTATATAAGAGAAACGACTCCACAGTCAGAAGGACTTAGCAACATGTTCTGTTTCTGTCTCTGTTTTGGTTTTCTCTTGTTTTCTTGTTTGTTTGTTTTTTTCTCCTTTTTAAACCTCTCCATCGGTTTGTATGAAGTTGTTACAATGTCTCTTTACTTTTCAAATGCACACCTGCTTCTGGGATATGTTCATTTCTACTTGGAACATTAGTTTTCTTTTCATTTCTTTTTTAAGGAAATCAAAAATATGAGGAAAAGGAGCTGCACACTTGGACTCAGTGTCCCACAAAGCTCCCGTGACCGCGACCACCATGGTTTCACGTGTGGCCACAACCCCGTGGTTGGTTTGGGGGCGTGAATTGGGTGAAGGCACTTGGCAATTGTTGTAACTTTTATGTTATGTTTACAGAGTACCTGCTCAGGCCAGGGAAATGCTATTGGATGTAATCCAGTAGCGTGTAATATAAATTCAGACCATAGCCACACACAACAACTAATTGTATGAAACTTTTATATCCTAATTTAAAAGCTGTGAAATTAGTTTTCACGCATCAAACCGGATTGTTTATATGTTTAAACATTTTATGCTCTTATTTAAAGAAGACTTTGAGCTATTTTTTTCTGTACCCTGTAAAATATTGAGAACTAACATAATATGTTGAGGTTGCTTGAAAATGTACATAAAACTAAAATTTTCTGAATTGTGTGTTTATGTTTGAAATCTGTGTTTTAACTTTGTAAGTAAATTCTCTGCCTTTGTATTTATATTTTACAAAAATTTTCTTAAAAGGCAATAAACCTGTTGAGGAAAGGAGAAAACGGAAGCACCTCGTGTCCCATGTTTCCCTGCAACATTACTGTTGTCACAGATGCTTTTTAAGCAACAATGATGGTCAGGGCCCCACAGTGAACTTCAGAGGACTCTGTAGTGCCTAGAAACCAAAGCAGATGGAAGATTTCAGGGGAGTTTACTCAGAACAAAGTTTTGAGGCCTGTTCTAAATACATCTGGATGTCTCTCGGATCCTTCTCTTCCCAACTTTTCCTCTTGATGCCCCGGTACTCCCTTACATTGTCTTTGGCCGTGACGGTGAACTATAGTAATTCCATCATGGCCAACCCTTCGTCTTTAAGGAGCGATCCTTCCAGAAACGGGGGGTTGCGTCCCTTCTCCCTCTAGACCTCATGTCTTTTTGTTACCTTTTGCAGTCCAGACCTAGAGTTTTGACCACCCTGACACTCAGCCGCCCTTCCTTTTCCAGCAGTATCCGTGCTGGGTTCTCTCGGTTGGCGCTCAGTTTCTGTCCCATGCCCTTTTACATCCTTCCTTCATTGCAGAGGCTGGAAATCTGAGAGCTGCTAGGCTCCCTTGCAGCTAGGATCTCAGCGTCCGTTTGGTTTGGAAGGCAGAGGGAAGGAGAGGCATCCTCATGCTCTAGTAGCTGCCGACAAGCCTGGAGAGCTCATCGAGACACACTGGCTGGCTGGCGTGACTAGACCAGCCTTCCAGCATCGAGTCTTCAAAAGCAGTTGGGGTCGTGGTGGCCACTTGCCAGTGCCCGGATGACAACCCTGGTGGATTGTAGTGGAACCCAGGGGTCCCTCCCAAAGATTTTATAAGCATGTGCTTCCTTGTATCAAATCCACTGGTGCTCAGAATGCCCTGAGTGCTTTCTGGGCCTACCTGGAACGCTGAGAACGCGAAAGTAGAGCAGACGGGACAGGGGTGCTGGGGTCTGGGAGGAGGCCGCAGGGATGATGTGGTGGAGTGGGGTCTCGAAGCGCACAAAGGGTGGCGTCAGCAGGCCTCAGCAGGCGGGAACAGCGAGGCAGAGCTGGGAAGGGGGACATCTAGCACCGTCGGATAGACTGGCATATGGAGTGAGAGAGCCTCTTGTTGGGGAAGGCTTGGAGTACCTATAACATTTGGGATGGGTCTTGAAGACAAAAGGCAGCCAACAAGTGGTTTTGATCTATTAATGCTTCCAGGAGCACCTGGATGGTTTGGTCCGTTAAGCGTCTGCCTTCAGCTTACGCTGATCCTGGGGTCCTGAGATCTGTTCTCCGCTCAGCAGGGAGCTTGCTTCTTTCTCTGCCTCTCCTCCTGCTCTTGCGCGTGCGCGTTCTCTCTCTCTCAAATAAATAAAATAAATCATTAACGCTTCCATTTAAAAAGAAATCCACTTTCATTATTAAGAAAACAATCCATGCCTTTGACTAACTGAATTTTTTTTTTAAAGTCGCCACCCCCCCACCACCACCAAAATAAAGTTCTTTGAGCAGTAAAAAACGGAGGGAGGTGGGGCACCTTGGTGGCTCAGTGGGTTCAAGCCTCTGCCTTCGGCTCAGGTCAGGATCCCAGGATCTCAGGATCGGGCTCTCTGCTCAGCGGGGAGCCTGCTTCTCCGTCTCTCTCTGCCTCTCTGCCTACTTGTGATCTCTGAAATAAATAAATAAAATCTTTAAAAAAAAAAGAAAGAAAGAAAGAAACAGAGGGAGGGAAGAAGGAAAGGAGGAAACCACACATTTCAAAAATACAGGCTCCTGTCCTCCCTCCCTGCCACCTTTTCTGCCCATCTCCCACTCAGTTACCACAAACAACCCGATAATCATTTGCCGAGTTACTGTGTTTTAGGAAGTCACTTCCAACAGCAGGTGAGAGTGGCAAAAAGGTAAAAACAAGGGCGCCTGGGTGGCTCAGTGGGTTAAGCTGCTGCCTTCGGCTCAGGTCATGATCTCAGGGTCCTGGGATCGAGTCCCGCATCAGGCTCTCTGCTCAGCAGGGAGCCTGCTTCCCTCTCTCTCTCTGCCTGCCTCTCTGTCTACTTGTGATTTCTCTCTGTCAAATAAATAAATAAAATCTTAAAAAAAAAAAAAAGTAAAAACAAATAACAACACCCGTCACCCAGGCCCTTGGAAATAATTTTAAGCACAAGAGGACCGGTGAACCCAAACAAAAGGAAAGAAAAACGCCAAGGCATTCAGCTCTATAATAGTTTGGGTTAAACTAACTACAAAGGTAGTTTTATATTTGGGCTGGAGGCAAAGGAGGGCTCAAGGCCAGCTGAGGTTCCATCCCAGATGAGGGGCATTTTTAGTAATCGGCCAAGAAAACAGGTGGGAGCCCCAGGTTTAAGGGATGGATGGGGGGTAGTAATGCACTTGGTTCAGGAAACAGCGGAGGCGGTGGTTCCCGTGGCTGGAGGAACGTTAGCCTAAAGAACGTGGATTGAACCGCCAGCGTGTGTGGAAACATGGATGAAGGAGGGCCAAAGTGTTGACCGTGGGTACAGAGGAGATAGCATAGTCTAGAAGCTCCCCTGTGGGAATCGAGGGGACACCGGTGTAGACAGTGAAGATGCAGGGTAAGACATGTAGACCCCCGTGGCTGCGGTGAGACCACAGGGAGAGCGAGTCATTCACTGCTCACCCCAGACAGAGGGCAGCAGTATGGTTCCTTCTGCTTCTGAAGGTGTCCTGTCCTCCCTCTCCCAGGTAGACTGGCTGTGACCGCTACCTGAGCAGCCTCCCTCGACCAAGAAATGTGGGAGTCATTGTCCATGTGTCAGGTCTCCAAGGCCCTAGAGTGACAGAGCCACCACCCCAGCCCTGCCCTCCCCTGCCTGGCTTTTAGGTGGGAGACAAGGAAGTGATGTCGAGCCAGGCCACTGTTAATTTTGAATTGTTCTTCTACTCCACCCAAACCTCACCTTCATATAATTCCCACCTGTGTGAACTTTGAGTTTGTTCTCTGTTGGCAAATTGTCTTAATAGTTGTTATAGTAGGGGACCAAAGACATCCAAGTCTCCATCAGCGGGGTTTTCTGGGGAGATTGTTCAATGAAAAGACAAGGTGAAGAAAAGTATGCGTGGTTTCCTGCTGTTCAAGTTGGGAATGGGGAGTTAACCCTAGACACCTATCTGTTTTGTTTTAAAAATGAAACACCTTTGAAGAAATGCTTACGTCTGGGGAAAATAGAGCTGGCCACAAGTGAAAGAGGATGGAAGCTAAGCATCTCTGAATTTCCTTATCGTATAGATTGACTTTAGAGTTTCTGTAGTTTTCAACTGTAAGCAATGCCTGCAAATCAAAAAGCAAAAGGAAGCAAACCTAACTTGGACCCCAGTTGATAGCACAACCACACAGGGAAAGAATGATTTCAAGTGACGTTAGAACACAATCAATTGATTATATAATCCTTTGTGGATTTACCTTGAGGACAGAAAAGGGCAAAAAAAAATTTCAAATTTGTTTTCAGTAATCCTATCCTTGGTGGTGGCATCCGCATTGTTATTCTGAGCTGGTCCTGTTTGTGTTGTGAGATAAAGCGGAAAAGTATCTGTTGTTGTTGGGAGCTGAGATTTTCAGCAAGGGAGAAAGGAGATGCAAATGTACGATTGGTGAGGTTGAATACAAATTACACAGTCCTGAAGCTGAATTAGAAGTAGTATCACTATGAAGTCGTGATGAATTTTATCTTAAAAATATATATTGGGGCACCCAGCTGGCTTAGTTGGCAGAGCATGTGCCTCTCAATCTCAGGGTCGCAAGTTCGAGCCCCGCATTGGGTGCGGGGGTTACTTAAAAATAAAATCTTTAAGAAATACATTTCGTACCAAAAATATATATTGTAGCTCTGTCTACTGAAAAGGCCCAGAAACAATGACTTTTAGAAATGGGCACCACTATGTCCCAGACTGTGGTTTCTAAATACCTTATCCCACTACAAAGAATTGAGCTCCCTTCGAGCAATGGTTGACTGCAGTTTGAGGAGGGAGACAGTTGGAGGGGAGTATGGGTGTGCACAATATGCTAGTGGGGCTTTATCAGGAAGACAGCAGCCAACTTGGAGAAGCCCCCAATAGGATAAATATGGGCTGCTTTGAGCATCAGTGGGGATAGCTGCAATGAATATAAATAAGCATGAATATGTTTCCATTTTGAGTTCATAAAGGTAGGCAAAACCAAACTCCTTGACACCCCACCGCAAACCCTGTTGGGGAAAACCTCATCAGTTGAAAACTGGCAAACAAAGGGAAAGAACTGAGCATTTTCCCTGCCTTTCCTAAACGAAAGGAAATATTTTGTTCTATAACAGTGTCCCAGCCAGGATCTGAAGAAATTACAGAACGTTACCAGTTTATGACCCTTCATGAAACAGTGGATCTCGGCAGTGATTGTTTATGAATGCCAAAATTACCAAAAAGAAAGGAAAATACAAAAAGGAACAACCAGTCATTGTGAGCCTCCCCAAGGGAAAACATTTCACCTCATCTGAAGTTGTCTTGCCAAAAATTTGAACCTGAAGACTGATCAAGGCTCTAGAGCAGTGGTCCCCAATAGAAATATAATGTGAGGGGGGCCTGGGTGGCTCAGTCAGTTGGGTGTGTTTGTCTTAGGCTCAGGTCATGATCCCAGGGTCCTGGGATCAAGCTCCATGTGGGGGCTTTCTGCTCAGCGGGGAGCCTGCTTCTCCCTCTCCTTCTGCCTGCAGCTCCCCCAGCTTGTGCTTTCTTTCTCTCTCAAATAAAATCTTTAAAAATAATAAACCATTAAAAAAAAACCTCAACGTATATTTTGTGCACACACACACACCACTTTCCAATTTCGACTGGCCACATTTCAAGTGTTCGATAGCCCATTTGGCTAGTGGCTACCATATTGGACAATGCGACTCTAGATCAAATCACAATTTACAGGAAATACAGGGGCAGAAGAACATGGTAGGATGCTATGGGCATGAATACAGCACAAGTCAGACTGAGGCTCTACAAGATTCAGGATTCTGTTTCCTCAAAGTGTAAAGAGGAAACATGGAGGGGAACCTGCGGACTAATAGACTTAAGAGAAACACTAAGAGTTGTAGAATATGGATCTCAGAGTCTTATTTGAACAGACAAACTAAAAAACAAAATATTTGTGAAAACCAGGGGTACATGATTGGCTCAGTTGATAGAGCACACAACTCTCATCTCAGGGGGTCCTGAGTTCAAGCCCCACGATGGGCATTGAGTTAGCTTAAAAATAAATTGGAGTGCCTGGGTGGCTCAATCGATGAAGCATCTGCCTTCGGCTCAGGTCATAGCCCCACATCAGGCCCGCTACTTAGCAGGGAGTCCGCTTCTCCCTCTGTCCCTCACCCAACTCTTGTGCTCTCTCTCTTGCTCTCCTCCTCTCTCTCAAATAAAATCGTTAAAATTAAATAGAATTTTAAAAAGATACATTTGTGAAAACCAGGGAAATAGAAACACTGAACATTTTTGGTGGAGTCCTTATCTTTTAGTAATAGATGTTAAAATATTTATGAGTGAAATAAGATATCTGGGATTTGCATCAAAATCATCCAGGAGGAGGGGTAAGGAAGAGGTATAGATGAAACAAGCCTGATCATCAGTTGGTAATTGTTGAAGCTGGTGATGGGTACATGGGGGGTTATTTCCATTATACTTTTTCTCATTTTAGTTATATTTGAAATTTTCTACAATAAAAAAATTTTTTTATGGGGCACCTCGCTGGTTCCATTGGTAGAGCATGCAACTCTTGACGTGGAACCTTTAAAAAAAAAGTTTAAAAAAATGTTGTTGTTGTTTTTTTTTTAAAGATTTTATTTATTTATTTGACAGAGAGAGACCACAAGTAGGCAGAGAGGCAGGCAGAGAGAGAGAGGAGGAAGCAGGCTCCCTGCCGAGCAGAGAGCCCGATGCGGGACTCGATCCCAGGACCCTGAGATCATGACCTGAGCCGAAGGCAGCGGCTTAACCCACTGAGCCACCCAGGCGCCCCTAAAAAAATGTTTTAAATGAATATCAGTACCTATCTTTCAGAGTTGTCAGGATTAAATGAGATAATATATGTAGAGCACCAAGCACAATGCCCAATAGATAGTAGGCACTGGATAAATGTTTAGGTTCCTCCTTTTGTTTTATTTAATTTTTAAAAAAGATTTTATTTATTTGACAGACAGAGATCACAAGTACGCAGAGAGGCAGACAGAGAGAAGGGGGGTAGGCAGGCTCCCTGCTGAGCAGAGAGCCCGACACAGGGCTCAATCCCAGGACCCTGAGATCATGACCTGAGGCAAAGGCAGAGGCTTAACCCACTGAGCCACCCAGACGCCCTTAGTTTCTTCCTTTTAAAAAAGCTGGACACTTGGGGTGCCTGGTTGTCTCAGCCACTGGAGCATGTGACTTGGGATTGTAAACTTGAGCCCCACGTTGGGTGTGGAGATTACTTAAAAATAAAAAAATCTTGGGGCTCCTGGATAGCTCAGTTGGTTAAGCGTTTGCTTTCGGTTCAGGGTCATGATCCCAGGAGTCCCAGGATTGAGCCCTGCTTCGGGCTCCCTGCTCAGCAGGGAGTCTGCTTCTCCCTTTGCCTCTGCCTGCTCAGGTTGTCTTCTCTCTCTCTCTCAAATAAATAAATAAATAAATTTTTAGGAAGTCTTAAAACTGGGGCATCTGAGTGGCTCAGTGGGTTAAGCCTCTGCCTTCAGCTCAAGTCATGGTCTCAGGGTCCTGGGATTGAGCCCTGAATCAGGCTCTCTGCTAAGCAGGGAGCCTGCTTACCCCTCTCTCTCTCTGCCTGCCTCTCTGCCTACTTGTGATCTCTGTCAAATAAATAAAATCTTTAAAAGAAAATTACTGCAAAGTTACCTTGAACTCTACTTAGCAGGTTTTCTGTAGTGATATTTGTATTGTCATTCTGAATGTATTTTGTGTGCATTGTAGGACAAAGCAAAGACATCGGTGATGTTGGAAACCATTGTGTGAGAAGAGAATTACGAACATAGAATGGAGGAAAGAGAAAGTACCTTGTGATGTTGGATTTGAATTGTCAACTCAAGATTTAAATAAAACAAATATGATGTGGATTTTTAAGTTCTGTCTACTAAAAAGTCCGAAAAAACATTGACGCTCCAGTAACAATGAGCACATCTAGTAGCAAGTTCTTGGTTTCTAAATACCATTCTCCATCAAGAACCAGGAACTGCTTGAAGAAATGGCTGCCCCCGAGCCTGTAGCAAGGAGCTTACAAAGTGAGCCTTGCCTGTGGAGGGGGACACTGACATGTGTGTTGAGTCCAGACATGGCATCATCTCCATAGTGTTCTTGTCAACAACGTGTAACCTGAATCCTATTATGAGGAGACGGATAAATCCAGAATGTGGGACATTCTGCAAGACAACTAGCCTAGCCTTCCTTTATTTTTTTAAATTATTTTTAAAGATTTTATTTATTTGATGGACAGAGATCACAAGCAGGCAGAGAGGCAGGCAGAGAGAGAGAAGGGGAAGCAGGCTCCCTGCTGAGCAGAGAGTCCGATGCGGGGCTCCATCCCAGGACGCTGGGATCATGACCTGAGCCGAAGGCAGAGGCTTTAACCCACTGAGCCACCCAGGCGCCCGCCTTCCTTTATTTTTATTTTTTAATCCATGTCATGCAAAACAAACGCAGAAGGGAATGTTCTGGATTAGAGAAGATGAAGAGACAAGGCAATCAAATGCAGCACATGAAATTTGCTAGAATTCTAGGACAGAGAAAAAAGTCGCTATAAAATTCTTTGAGGGGGCACTTGAGTGGCTCATTCAGTTAAAGTCTTACTCTTAGTTTCAGCTCAGGTCATGACCTTGGGGTCATGAGTTCAGGGAGAGAAGACTTGGCAGAGTCTGCTTAGAATCCTCTCTCCCTCTGCCCCTTGCACTCTCCCTCTCTTGCTCTCTTTCTAAAAATAAATAAAATCTTTAAAAAGTATAAATAAAACACTTTGGGGACTACTGGAGAAATTTTAAAAAATCAATCTTAATGAGGTATAATTTACATAAAGTTTCCTGGTGCCCCTTTGCTTTCAATGATCCCCTCACCCCAGGCAACCCCCAATGTGATTTTTCTCACTATAGAGTTAAATGGGAAATTGAAAGAAAGGCTATAAATTAGAGGGTATTATTGAGTAAACATAAATTTTCTTAGTGATGACGGCATTGCGGTTATGTAAGACAATGTTCTTCTGGGGCGACGTACGCTAGGGTGTTTAGAGGTGAATTTTCATGACATCCGGAATTTACTTGCAAATGGTTCAGCAAAGAGTACACACACACACAGATAACAAAAGCATGGCAAAATATTACTAATTGAGAATCGAGGTAAAGGGTATATTAAGCTGTTCTTTCAACTTTTCTATGGATTTGAAATTTTTCAAAATAGTAAGTTGAAGGGAAAAAAGGAAAAAAATTGTAATTTTCATCTCAGCCTTTTTTCAACGCCTCTCAAAGTGGCTTCCTGAGGGAAAGATGAGAGAAAGGCAGGTTAAAACATTTATTACCTTGTCACTCTTCTTCTTTTTTCTAGAAGGTATTAGGATACTGCCAAAACCAGAAGGCCCAAGAGGTTTCATGCTCCTCTCCATCAAGGCCCCTCCTGAAGCCCAGGTTCAGAGTTTGGGGGGTTGGATGTGGGTCTGGATTTGGCGGAGGGGGATGTCTCTCCTTCTCATGGTGAAGTCACCCCCCCCCCATCTTAATTCATTCAGGCTGCTGTAATAACACAGGACACTAGAGTGGTAGCTCCTCACCAACGGAGATTTCTTTTTTTTAATATTTTATTTTTTTGAGTGAGAGAGAGAGTGAGCATGAGCAGGGGGAGGGGCAGAAGGAGAGGGAGAAGCGGACCCCCCCCCTCAGCAGGGAGCCACCTCCAACATTGGACTCCATCCCAGGACCCTGGGGGGTCATGACTGGAGCCAAAGGCAGAGGCTTCACTGACTGAGTCACCCAGGCACCCCCGATAGCTGTTTTCCTACCATGTCCTCGCATGGTGGAAAAGTAGTCCTCCAGTCCTGTGGCCTCCACCTAGGACCTGTTCTACCACCTAGGACCTTCACATCAGGGGTAGGGTTTCAACAGGTGAATTTGGGCAGGGATCAGGGGACATGCATATTCTGTTCCTAACGCCCTCCTGCCCAGGGCCCCCTGGTTTGCACAAACAGATTTCTGAGGATAGATTGGGCTTCCAGGGCTCCACCCAGGCCTCCAGAATCGATCCCCGGGTCAGGGCTGCAGGCCCTCCACGAAACGGCTCTGCTCACACCTGCCTCTGGGGGCACAGTCCCCAACTGCCCCAAGCTGCCCGCTCTCCCGGATCCCGCCCCACGTTCAGGCCAAGGCCACACTTCCTGTGGGCTCTTCCCATCCAGGGACTGAGCACAGCAGCTGTGCTGTGGCAGACTCATTCTGGCAAGACGTGGGGCCCCTCCAATGGGCACCTGCTCTTACGACCCAAGTTCTGGCTGAACTGGAACCGCACCCCATCCATAGTCACCCCCCACCCCCGCCCCCGCCTCTGCAAGTGTCCCACCTGTCCTCCCCTCACATTTTCCTGCTTTATCCCCGAAGACGCGCTTTCCTGTCCTGTTCCACCTTGCATGTGCTTCTTGGCTGACCTAAAGGAACACACTTTCCCTCTGTCCCACATGCTATGAGAAAGGACTGGGGCCAGGGTTAGCAGGGCCCAGATCTGCTTCCGGAGGCTGGTGTTTTTTCTCCGCAGGCTTATATTAGAGGAAGAAAAGGAAAAAGAATAAAAAGGCAGGCTCGAGATGCATGGGCAGGCCAGGGAAGGCCTCTCCGGGGACGGGGTGTTTGAGCAGACGAGTGGATAAATAAATTGGCTTACAGTCAGCCAGCTAGATAGTAGACGCCGGCTACGGCAACCAACACAGATGCATGTCACAGACGTAACTGATCAAAATAGAAGGTAATTTACAGAAGAATGCGCATGGCATGACACATTTATGTAACATTGCAGACAGGCACAATCCCGTTATAGTCTTAATGGGCTTCTGACTAGTTAGTAAAGATATAAAAACAAGAAGAGGAGTGATACATACCTAATTCGGGATAGTTGTCACCTAGGGGGGCAGTAGAGGGAGGGAATTGGTTACCAGATGGGGGAGGAGGGGTAAGGAGGGGAAGGAAAGGGAGAAGAAAAAAAAAAGAGAGGGAGGGAGAAGGGAGGGAGAAACGAAAGAAAGAGGGAGGAAGAAAGGGAAAGGAAAGGAAGGAAGGAAGGAAAGAAAGATAAAGGAAAGAAAGAGGGAAAGGGGGAGGGAGGGAGAGAAAAGAAAAACAAAAGAAAAAGGAAGGAGGAAGGAAGGAAGGAAGGAAGGAAGGAAGGAAGGAAAGGAGAAAGCTAGCAAGCAAGCATGGTCAGGATATGAACTTCGGAAGCAGAAGTTTCTTTTGACTAAAACCTGTGTGGTGCTTAAAATAACAGAAGTAAACCGTTTCTGGTCTTTGGGCATATCCTTCGTCTACAGTCCCAGAAGGAAAATCCTAAGAGTTTGCCATGATCTCTTATCTGCATGGCTTTTCTCTGCAGATTAATCTTGCTGGCAGGCAGGAGCACAACCCGAACACATTTTGGAGGCAACCGTGAGGCTAGGGAATTGTCCCAAAGCTTAACTTTTGCCTCTGCCTCTGCCCACCCCCCAACTCCGCTGGATTTGCAAGGTCTGTCCAAGTGCTACTAATGCTCCCACCCAAAGGCTTCAGGGTAAAAGGATGAGAACTTTCTAAGCTGGCCTGGTGGCTGGATTACACCCCTGGATTTCAGTTCTCCAATGAAAGAAGCAAGGAAGGTTCCTGTCACTCCTTCCTTTCGTTGCCTTTCTCTTTCCCCGTCTTCCACTTGATTTCTTCTAATATTGTATTTTTTTAAGATTTTATTTATTTATTTGACAGAGACAGAGATCACAAGTAGACAGA
The DNA here is from genome assembly GCF_020171115.1 of Neogale vison. NCBI lineage: Eukaryota > Metazoa > Chordata > Mammalia > Carnivora > Mustelidae > Neogale > Neogale vison. Next base: position 96,541,625 of record NC_058105.1, read on the forward strand.
GGCAGGCAGAGAGAGAGGGAAGTAGGCTCCCCGCTGAGTAGAGAGCCTGATGCGGGGCTCGATCCCAGGACACTGAGATCAGGACCTGAGCTGAAGGCAGAGACTTAACCCACTGAGCCACCCAGGCACCCCTTAAAGTTTTTTCATAAGTGGGCTCCACACCCAACATGGGGCTCAAACTCCTGATCCCAAGTTCAAAAGTCTCATGCCCTACTGACTGGGCCAGCCAGGCGCCCCTCATTCTGTTCCTTCTACCCATTCTCCCTCCCTGCTGGCCCCTGTTCCACTTGTGACAGATGCATAAAAGTCACCCCATCTTATTACATTTTATTGTAATTCTCTGTGGATGTGCCTGTTGTCCTTCTTTAGCACGGTAGCTCCTTCTTTTGGAAGTAGTATAGAAAAAGGTCAACAGCGTGATAGAAAAATGCACACGATGTAACCAGAAGGGTCATAGAAATTAATGCAGATGGCCTTTAAACATACGAAAAGATGTTCAGTCTTGCTAATAATAAGAAGAATGTGAATTACTACGTTGCCCCTTCTTACCTGTCAACATGGACATGAGCCCAAAAGCTTGACAGTGCTCTTTGTGGGTGAGGTGGTGTGGAAATAGGACTTTTCGTACGTAGATGGATGGAATACAAAATGGTCCAGCCATTTTACGGGGAAATTTGTCAACAGCAAGTGAATTTATACATGCTTTTACCCTTTGGTCCGGCAATCACACTTCTAGGAACTCATCCCAAAGATATTACTGGAAAATATATGAGAAGATATATGCAGAAAGCTATACTTTGAAGCAGTTTTTTTTGTTTTGTTTTGTTTTGTTTTTTCAAGATTTTGGGATGCCTGGTGCCCCTGTAGCAGTTTTTGTAAATGCAAAAGATTGGAAGCAGCCCACATACTGTTAATCAAGAACTAGTTGAATAAAACGACAGTCACCCCCAAATGTTATGGCTTATACTGGCATAAGAACACATGGAACAATGAAATAGTATAGAATAGAAAGCCCCAGAAATCAACCCTCACATAGATAGTTAGCCGACTTTTGGCAAGGGTGCCGGGAATATTCAGTGGGGGAGAGGATATTCTTTTTAACAAACGATGCTGGGAAAACTGAATCAATGTGCAAAGGATGAAGCTGGACCCCTACCTCACACCGTACCTCAAAATTAACTCAAAATGGAGCAATGACCTAATGTGAGAACCAAAACTCTAAAACTTCAAGAAAAAATCAGGAGCCAATCTTGGTTAGGCAATGATTTTTCAGATGTGACATCAAAAGCATGAGCAAACAATGAAAAAATAAATTGAGCTTTTTCAAAATGAAAAACTTTGGTGCTGCAAATGATACCATCAAGAAGTGAAAAGACAATCCGTATGCTGCAAGAAAATATTCACAAATCATACATCTGATAAGGGACTTCTATCCAGAATATATAAAGAACTCTTACCACTCAGTAATAAAAAGACAAATTAAATTACCCAATTGAAAAATGGGTAAAGGTGGGGCACCTGGCTTGCTCAGTTGGAGGGGTGTGTGACTCTTGATCTTGGGGTTGTGAGTTCAAGTCTCATGTTGGGTAGAGAACTTACTTAAATAAATAAAAACTTTTGGGGCACCTGAGTGGCTCAGTCATTAAGCATCTGCCTTTGGCTCGGATCATAATCCCAGGGTCCTGGGATTGAGCCCCGTATCCGGCTCCCTGCTCAGTGGGGAGTCTGCTTCTCTCTCTCCCACTCCCCCTGTTTGTGTTCCCTCTCTTACTGTGTCTCTCTGTCAAATAAATAAATAAATTCTTTTTAAAAAACCCAACCTTTTAAAAAAAACAAGGGATTTGAATAGACATTTTTGCAAAGAAGATATGTAAATGGCCAATAACTACAAGAAAACATGTTCAACCTCATTAGTCATCGTGAAGATGCAAATCAAAACCACAGTGAGCTACCACTTTGCCCCCACTAGTATGGCTGTAATCAAAAGTAACAAGTGTTAATGAGGATATGGAGAAATTAGAACCCTGTGCGCCACTGATGGGAACATAAAAGGATGTGGCCATTTCGGAAAACAGTTTGGTAGTGCTTCCAAATGTGAAATAGAGGGGGTGTCTGGGTGGCTCAGTCGGTTGAGCATCTGCCTTCTGTTCAAGTCGTGATCACAGGGTCCTGGGATTGGGTCCCACATCGGGCTCCTTGCTCAGCAGGGAGTCTGCTTGTCCCTCTGCCTGCTGCTCCCACTCGCTTGCGCTCTCCCTCTGACAGATAAATAAATATATATTTTTTAAGATTTTATTTATTTACTAGACACAGAGAGTGAGATCACAAGTAGGCAGAGAGGTAGGTGGAGAGAGAGAAGGAAGCAGGCTCCCTGCTGAGCAGAGAGCCTGACGTGGGGCTTGATCCCAGGACCCTGGGATCATGACCTGAGCCGAAGGCAGAGGCTTAACCCACTGAGCCACCCAGGCGCCCCAATAAATAAAATCTTAAAAAAAAGAAAGAAAGAGATGGCTTAGGGTCCATCCTCTGTGGGAAGAGTGTCAAAGAATTTGGAGGCATGTTTTAAAGCCAAATCTTTGCAGGTGGGAAATCCCTGAATGCATGGAAAGCAAGGAACCTCACGGAAATGCCTGTGGAGGGCTGTAATGTCTCACAAAGCAACCTGCACGAGGGCCCGGTTGCTTGTGCAGGCCTGTCCTGGATGACCCGTGGGCTGAGCAGGACCCCGAGGAAAGGAGCCGGTGCCACTGACCGTTGCTATGTCTTCGGACTTCTCAGAAGAGAAGTCAGTGATCCGGGTTTTTGTGTGGGCTCTCACAGTCGTTCATGACATTGACGAGAACGCTGTGTAACCCAAATAAAAACATCCTGGTTTGGCCCCGAGCTCCCCAGTTTGCGAACTCCGGGGTATGGCCTGCAGGCTTTTTTCACTCACTCAAAAATACGGCATAAAAATTTCCAGATTCGTGCTGGGTCTGGATGATTCGCCCTCTGTGTAGGGGCAAGGAGATCACTTCAAGGGCCTCTGCCTCGAATGTTCCCCAGAGAAACAGTGCAGTGAGGCCCGTGAGCCTGGGGTCTTGGTTAATTTCCTGATAAATAAATAAGTGAATCCAGTGTACAGCGGGAGTTTAAAAAATTCTTTTAATTTAAAAATTTTAAATTTTTTATTATACAGATGAACTATAGGCCCATGAGAGGGGGGGAAGGCAAGGTTTGCGTGATCATGCTTTCAACTTTCTTTTTCTGAGCATCTGTTTTTTTTTTTTAAATTTTTTTAATGTGCTTTATAAGCAGCTTTTAAAACAATATGTGGCAAACACATTCCAGTATGAATGATGAATGAATATACCTCTTTCTCAATATTTTTGATGGTTGACATGGTATCTCATTGTTCAAGGATGTGTTTAATCAACGCTTTAACAGTAAGACTAGCTTTGGGTTTGAGGGCGCAAACCAAAAGCGTGAACAACACGTGAATAAAATAAGAGTGGCTTAAATAAGATAGAAGGTTTTTTGTTTTTTTGTTTTTTGTTGTTTTTTTTTTTAACAAGATAGAAGTTTAAATCTCTTTCAACATCAAGGACGTATAGAGGTAAGCAGTGCTGTATTGCCATACCAACTTTTGGCTCTCTCTCCACACATCGGTTTTACCTCATGGTTCCTTGAAGCTGCCAGAGTGCTGGCCATCATCATCATATTCACAGTCCAGACAGCAGGGGAAAGAAAGACACGAGTAACACCTGCCTCCTGTAAGATATCTATCTCCCAGAAGTCATCTCCAACGTCTCCATTTATGTGCCATGGATGAGAACTTAGTCTTACACAGCCTTGACTCTGGGCATTCTGTGCCCCTTTAGAAATCCTAGTGTCCAAACTGTGGTCTCTATACTTTTTTTTTTTGAGTAGGCTCTACACTCAACATGGGACTTGAACTCATGACCCTGAGATCAAGAGTCGCATGCCCTACAGACTGAGCCACCCAGGTGTCCCTGAATAAGGCCACTAAAGCTTGCTTTCAAAAGCATCAGTTGGGGCAGGGCGCCTGGGTGGCTCAGTGGGTTAAGTCTCTGCCTTCAGCTCAGGTCATGATCTCAGGGTCCTGGGATCAAGTCCCGCATCGGGCCCTCTGTTCAGCAGGGAGCCTGCTTCCCCCTCTCCCTGCCTGCCTCTGTCTGCGTGTGATCTCTATGTCAAATAAATAAATAAATAAATACTCTTTAAAAAAAAAAAAAAAAAAGCAACAGTCCGTGGGTCAATTGTAGGGACCACAAATGCACATCGAAAAAAAGAGCCTAATGGTTGGACAATAAGTACTTGTAACTTTGGATAAAATTTCCACACAGAAGGTGTAGGGTCTCCAAGTACTCAGTGGGTAAGGAAAGCTGCATTGGGGGTTGGGTGCAGTACAGCGCAGGTGAAATCACCAATGTCAAAGATTTGTGGGGAGTTTGAATAAGAGAGCTTTGGGATGTGATGGTTGAAGAGGCAAAATGGTCTCAACTCATCCATTATATTAATACTACAGGCTTTTCTGTCCAGGTAGATAATTGTGATGGCTTATAAAATACGTCTACAAATTATTCTTTAACATCTCCCCCTTCAAGAGGTAGAGCCAAGGGGCGCCTGGGTGGCTCAGTCAGTTAAGTGTCTGCCTTCGGCTCAGGTCATGATCCCAGGGTCCTGGGATCGAGTCCCGCATTGGGTTTCTGGCTCAGTAGGGAGCCTGCTTCTCCCCCTCCCCATACTCATGCTCTCTCTCTCACTCATTCTCTCTCTTTCAGATAAAGAAAATCTTTAAAGAAAAAAAAAAGAAGTAGAGCCAAATTCTTTTTTCCTTGTCTGTGGGCTAGACTTGGTAGCTGGCTTCTAGTGAGTACAATAAAGGGGAACATAGAGCCGCTGGCTGGCTCAGCTGGTGAAGCATCCAGTTCTTGGTTTTGGCTCCAGTCCTGATCTCATGGCTCGTAAGATGGAGCCCCGTGTCACGCTCTGTGCTCTGTACAAGTCTGCTTGGATATCCTCCCCCTCTGCCCCTTCCCCCACTTGCATTATCTTTCTGCCAAATGAATACATAAATCTTAAAAAAAACAAAAAACAAAGAACACCGAAACCCCACAAATCTGTGATAGAGTCATTGCAACCCTGTACAGAGTCTTTGATGTGTCCCTCACTGAGAGCCTGTAACTGGGCTGACCGGAAAGAGATTTGCCCGAGCACTAGAACATGGAACAAGGGACTTTTTGGAAAAAAATTTTTTTAATTGAAGTGCAATTGACAATAACATTGTACTCATTTCAGATGTACAACACAAAGCTGTCATACTTGTATGTATTGTGAAACTGCTGTAAGTCTACATAACATCTTGTGACATTTTGTATAGTTACAAAATTGTTTTTTGTTGGGGGCACCTGGGTGGCTCAGTCTTTAAGCATCTGCCTTTAGCTCAGGTCATGATCCTGGTGTCCTGGGTTTGAGCCCTGCATCTGGCTCTTTCTTTGCTCAGCGGGAAGCCTGCTTCTCCCTCTCGCACTCCCCCTGCTTGTGTTCCCTCTCTCACTATGTCTTTGTCTGTCAAATAAATAAATAAAATCTCTTAAAAATTTTTTTTTCTTGTGATGAGAACTTTTAAGATTTACTTTCCTAGTAACTTCCAAATACGTAATACTGTATTGGTATTATTAATTACTATTGCCATGCTATAGATTATATCTTCCTGACTTACTTATTTTATAACTGGAAGTGTGTATCTTGTGACCCCTTTTGCCCATTTTGCTCACTCAACATTCTGGAAATTCTAGGGTTGGGTCAGAAAAAGCCTGGAAGCTTCTTCCTTACTTTTTTTTTTTGGGGGGGTGGGGGCAGAGGGAGAAGCAGACTCCCCCCAGAGAGCTGACAAGGGACTTGATCCCAGGACCCTGAGATCATGAGCTGAAGTCAGACACTTAACCCACTGAGCCCCCCAGGCACCCCTAGAGCACTCTTTTTGGAGCTGTGAGCCACCATGTATGAAGCCCCCGTCCCAGAGGCTGCTGTGATAGAGAGAGAGCTCACTTGGACAGAGCACGTGGAGATGCTGGGATACTGCTTAGAGGCACAGACAAATGCCCAAGGAGTCCCAGTCATCTGGATCATTCCATCTGAGGCCCCTGACATTGCCTGGAATGGAGAGACAAGACTGTCCGCCGAGCCCTGCCCACATGGCTGGTTCAAGAGCAAAAGAAATGATTGTTGCTGTTTTCAGCCACTAAATTTGGAGGCAATTTGTTACATAGCAAAGATAACCAGAACACTAATTGATGTGCCTCTTTAATTAGGAATTAAATAACGAGATCTAGCAGCGGGCCTAACAAATACCATAATTTCAAATTAGCGATGAGTGTAATCAATATATTGAGATATTGGCGTCAGCTATAATGTGATATGAAAGTGTCTCTGATTTTGATTGGTGACCGAGTCATAGATACTACTAATATAGTTATAATCGTTACCCACAGGCACGGCCAAAGGAAGTGCTAACTTTCATTTACAGAGGAATAAAAAGAACAATAAAAAGATTTCCCATCCAAGTTCACAAGTCCACCGAATTCTAGCTGCAGATCCCAAGTTAAGAAGCCCTATTTCAGAGCGAAATCGGGGCATCCCTTTGATGACGGATTCTGTCCTTCTTAAGAATTCAGTGAAGTTGCTTTTATAGACAGCTGAACAGACTGTATTTTTAAATGTGTTTTACCGGAAGCTTTAAAAATACCCGTTTTTCATTCTTCTCACTTTCTGATGTTCTTTCTCATTTTTCTTCTACGGCAGCTCTTGCTCTCCCTTAGTGCTTTCTCCTCCTCTCCGTGCCCAGAACCCAGGGGGCCAGGTCCCTGTCGCCACCCCTCCCCCGACCTGGACCACAGAGAAGGTTCTTCCAGTTTTTGGTCATGTCCTCTCTTCTCGCAACCCTTCCCCGATAGCTCCCCAGTGCTCAGGCTGGTTCCAGCCTCTCTGGGTTTGCTTTTCCACATCCAGCCTCTGGGAACACCTTCCCGTATTCATCCCCAAGGCTAACCCGGACATCTTTGTGAAGACCAGCAAGGCTGGCATCACCTCCTCCAGGAAGCTTTTCTTAAGCTCCCTACCCTGAGATGAATGAACTGCTTCTCTGCCTCATCCACCCACCCACTCTAGGGAAGGGTGGATTTTTTCCTTGCACATTTTATTGAAAGATAGCCCACACACAGAAAAGCGCACGTACCCTAAGTGTATCACTCAACGGATTGTCATAAGCCAAAAAGACTTGTCACACTGGTGTGCGGGTGACAAGGGACAGAACCTTCCTGATCTTTCAGAGGCGCCCCTTATGTCTCCTCCTGGTTACTATGCCCTCCTCCCAGAGGGTAACTATTATCCTGACCTCTAACTGCCAAGGCGAGTTTTAAACTTCACACATGCCAAATCCTACAGTGTGTGCCTCTCCATGCCTGGCTTCTCCCACTCAGTGTCATGGTGATGATATCCTTCCTACTGCTTTGTGTGATTTTGGATTGCTTATCTTCTCCGCTGTATGGTATTCCATGGTGGGAAGACACCAGTTTCTTTCTCTATTCTGCTGTTGATGGGCATTTGGTTTGTTTCCAGTTTAAGCCATTACCAATAGCACTGCAGAGAACCCCAACTTTTCATGAACATGGGTATACAATTCCGGTTGCGTTTATACCCCGTGACCTACAAACTTGTGAGTTAACCTACAGACTTGTTGCAATGTCTGCAAATCTTTATTGCACATCACTATATTTTGTGTCTCTGCTTCCCTCTTCCAGATTGAGAGTGTCTCTACCCATGGGCCCCGTCTTACATTTTTTTTTGTGTCCTTGCCGTCTAGCTTATAGTAGCTGTGAGATACATATTGTTCAAATGAATGGATACCGAAGGCTGATAAATTGCTACAAGAAGTTACTCCTCCTGTGGTCTATTTTTTTTTTTTAAGATTTTATTTTATTTATGTATTTGACAGACAGAGATCACATGTAGGCAGAGAGGCAGAGAGAGGGGGAAGCAGGCTCCCCACTGAGCAGAGAGCCCAATGCAGGACTCGATCCCAGGACCCTGAGATCGTGACCTGAGCCGAAGGCAGTGGCTTTAACCCACTGAGCCACCCAGGTGCCCCATTCTGTGTCATTATATTGTCTCATCCTTCTATTCTTCGATTCTCCCAGATTCTGTTCTTGACTATTTATACTTTTGTATTGGTGTATTACTTTTTTTGTTTTTTGTTTGTGTTTTTGTTTTACAAATTTACTCAAATCCTTTGTGGAAGTATGAAATACACACACACACACACACACACACACACACACACACGGCATCCCTCTTCCCATGTAAGCTCACAGAAAGGAGTGGAACAAAGCAATCTGACGGGCTCCTGGGTGGGCTCGGTCAGTTAAGCGTCTGCCTTTGGCTCAGGTCATGGTCCCGGAGTCCCGGGTTTGGGCCCCCTGCTTGCCGGGAGTGTGTTTCTCTCTCTCCCTCTGCCCCTGTCCCCTGCTCATGCTCTCTCACTCCCTCGCTCACTCTCTCAAATGAATAAATAAAGTCTTTAGGAAAAAAAAATGTAAAAAAAGTAATTTGAATATGTGAAGGTTTACCCACTCTTTTTGAGAAGGAGAGTCTTGGTGACACTACCAAGTCCCTGTCCCTGTGACAGGAAGCAACCTGAGTCATTTAGGTCACCCTTCAAATGTTTTATCATTTTGGTCGTTGAAAAATACCATGCACGTAGAAATGTTCTTGAATCTTTAAGTCCCACTTTGGGGCATACCTACAGGAGATTCGCTCCTCTAGAACTTAGGTTTTGCTCTTCTCGCTTCTGGTGGCTTCCAGTAGGCTGTGAACGTGTGTTTTGTTTCATTCTGACTGTCTCCAAGCACGGCTCCTCTCAGTAAGTCGAAATGGTAATGAATTCTTACAAAGATCTGACTTTCAACTGCAAAGCGATCAAAGAACTCTTTAATACTGTTTTATTTCTTCTGCTAGTTTATCATCCCCTATTCTTGCCGGAAACATTATTTTGTTATATATTTAGTTTACCCTTCGCTCTGACCCCCCGCAATGTGATGCAGTTGCGTTCCTCACCACATTTAGGTAATGGTTCTCAAGGTTGAGAGCAAGGGGCGGGTGTTTTCCTCTGAGGTTAATAAGAGGCACATTCACCCAATCTAGGCAAAAGAGAAATGCTTTCATGTCATTAGAATGGTTTAGAGCTACATCGGAATGCAAGACTGACTCATGTATTAGTTATCTACTGCTGCCTAACAAGCCGCCCTGCAATTTGGTGGCTTAAAATAACAAACATTTATTATCCCAGCGTTTCCGTGGGTCAGGAATTCTGGAGCCACTTAGCTGAATGGTTATAGCACAGGAACTCTCATGAGGTTGGGGTCAAGATGTTGGTTGAGGGAGTGGGGAGGACGCCTGGGTGGCTCAGTTGGTTAAATGTCCGACTCTTGATTTTGGCTCAGGTAGTGACCTCAGGGTTCTGGGATGGAGCCCCATGCTCAGCAGGGGAGTCCACTGGAGAATCTCTCTCTCCATCTCTCTGCTTCTGTCCCTCCCCCCTGCTTGGGGGTGCACACATGCACTCTCTGTATCCCTCCCTCTCTCAAATAAATAAATAAATAAATCTTAAAGAAAAAGATGTTGGTTGGGGCTGCCCTCGTCTGAGCGCTCTGCTGGGGCCCGAGACCTTCTTCTGAGATGGCTCATTCCCAAGGCTGTTGGCAGGAGTTTCAGTTCATTGTCCCTTGGCTCGTCCCACTGGGATGCTTGAATGTGTGCAGGACAGGGCAGCTGGCTTCCCCCAGGGAGCAAGGAAGAAGACACAACGCCTTGTGCATTCTACTCATGGATGTCACCTACAGTCACATTCTATCCATTAGAAGTGAGTCACTGAGTACCGCCTACAACTACGGGAAGGGAAAAATCAGGTTCCACCTTTTGAAGGGAGGAGAAGCAAAGAATTTGTGGACATATTTAAAAAACCAGCACAGATGGTAAGTAAGTTAATTGGATCCAATCAAGTGGTGAGGCAACGTGGTGACCACACATTTCCCTCTCCTCCAATCAGATGACAGAGTGCAGAGAGCTCGGCGGTTAGAAAAGAAGCAGCCTGGCATTTGCCTTGAACTTGGAACCCGAGGTTAAGAAAATAATTCCACCTGAAGGGTATGGTCCTGGAGCTTCAGTTGTCATAGCAACTATAAACAGGATTAAAAAGGGCTCTGTTGGGGTCTGTCTGGGGTATAAGCAAATTCTCCCAGGAGATCTGTAGGGCCCATATCCTGTGTCCTGTGGCCTCCAGTTTCTAGCTGGCAACAAATAGCATCCTTACAGTGTGAGGAACTGTTGACTGACGTCAAAGGGAGATTCTCAAAAGAAGGCCGAAGCACGACTCTCATAACACGTAAAATGAATATGTATTAAAGATTTTATTTAACCCATTAATTAAATGAAGGAATGGGTGAGCTGCTCCAACCCATTCAGAGGAGAATTCCAGGAATAGAAACACTTATAGTAGGGAATATTGAAATAAATTTGCAAGTGAATGCAAAACTGCCTTTTGGGATTGGGGTTGGGGGTTGTCCCTCTCCCAGATAAAAGTTTATTTGCTAGTTTGTAGGCCAGAAGTATTCACAGAGCTATTAGGTATCTGTGACTTCTAGAGTTGTAAAATAGCAGAGTGAAAGACAAAGGGTCACGTCCCAGTAGGTTGGGACAACCCCACTCACCCCCCTCAGTCTCCAACATTCCAATCAAAGAATAGCCAGTAATCTCCTGATTATTCCAAACCCTTAAATTTGTCCCTGACTTCGAGTAACCTCAACTCCCTGGAGATGGCCAAACACGTTCCTCAAGGCGGGGGGGGGGGGGTCCTCTTAATCTCCGGAAGGTTTAGACTCAAAAAGGGAGAAGATGAAATCAATCAAACATACTTCAGTGATAGGTGGTTGGTATGTTCCAGAACAATCTGCGTATACCATTTAATGTGGAATGTTTGTGAAAACTTAGGGGTTAGTAAAGAATCTCACAGCCGAGCCTGAGGATTCCGACTTGAAATTGTAGAACAGACTTTAAGCTTGCAGGTTTCCGGTAAAAGGAATTAAGATTTGACTTGGAAAGCAGAGTGGCAATTGTCTAAGACAACTGAAGCTTCACTATATTTACAAATTTAATTGATTTGATTTACAAATGTTTGAGTCCTTGGGGAAGTTTTGCTTATTAGGGTCATAAGTTTGTCCATTCAAGCGTTCCCTTGAATGCTTGAAAAGAAGATTAAAAAACGAAATAAACATATGTATATATATACGTGTATATATGTATGTTGCAATCTAAAATATTCACCAGCGGCACCTGGCCGGCTCAGTCGGTGGAACGTGTGACCCTTGATTTCATGGTCGTCAGTTCGAACCCCATGTCGGGTGTAGAGATTACTTTATTTTTTTAATTTTTATTTTTTTAAAAAGATTTTATTTATTTATTTGACAGACAGAGATCACAAGGAGGCAGAGAGGCAGGCAGAGAGAGAGGGGGAAGCAGGCTCCCTGCTGAGCAGAAAGCCCGATGCGGGGCTCCATCCCAGGACCCTGAGATCACGACCTGAGCCCAAGGCAGAGGCTTAACCCACTGAGCCACCCAGGCGCCCCTAGAGATTACTTTAAAAATATAAAATAAAATAAAATAAAATAATTAGGAAAAATCAGCTAAAGCTATATGAATGGACCAGTTTAAGAACATGTAGTCTGAAAATAGACTATTTCATCTGGTTTAGTCAACATGTCTGATCAAGACCGCTCTGAAAATGATTGCTTTCATTTTTTAAAAAATAAAAACGGGGCGCCTGGGTGGCTCAGTGGGTTAAGCCGCTGCCTTCGGCTCGGGTCGTGATCTCAGGGTCCTGGGATCGAGTCCCGCATCAGGCTCTCTGCTCAGCAGGGAGCCTGCTTCTCTCTCTCTCTCTCTCTCTCTCTCTGCCTGCCTCTCTGTCTACTTGTGATCTCTGTCAAATAAACAAAATCTTTTTAAAAAAATAAATAAATAAAAACAAGGTTAATAAGTGGAAGTTAGAGACTTGTGACGGTCTAGATTTTAAAGTCTGGAACGCTCACGGATTAATAGCAACTAAAAATCTCAGTGTAAGTGGTCTTTTCCGTACTCATGCACACAAGCTTACTGGGATGTCAAGGAATTCCTGTTGACGGGTGGGAGGTGGGAGGAGAGGCTGAAGAAGGGACAGGTGGAGTGAGCCACGAAGCCAGATAGGAAGGCACATGTTCCATTTTCATTTAAAACGAGTCTGTGTCATCTTTTTTAAAGAAATATTTTATTTATTTATTTGACAGAGAGAGAGAGAGATCACAAGTAGGCAGAGAGACAGGCAGAGAGAGGGGAATCAGGCTCCCCGCTGAGCAGAGAGCCCAATGTGGGACTCGATCCCAGGACCCTGAGATCATGACCTGAGCTGAAGGCAGAGGCTTAACCCACTGAGCCCCCTCTGTCACTTTTAAAAGAGAGCTCCAAGATTCTTTGACTCACCTCCCCATGGAAAGCTAGGAGGGAGGGCCCACCGCCCACCCCCTACCCCTCACCCTCACCCCCCACCGGGAATCTGGGCTCTGCGGTTGCTGGACCAATAGAATATGGCAGAATGAACACTACTAGCTTCCAGGCTCCGGTCTTAAGCAACTGGCAACTTCCACATCCCCCCTCTCTTGGGTGCTCGCTCTTGGCCACCAGCCACCATGCTGCGAGGAGGCCCAAGTGATCTTTGGAGAGGCCCACTTGGAGAAGAGGCAAAGCCAGCACCGACTTGCCAAAAGTATGTGTGTGAGCCATCTTGAAAATGGATCCTCGAGTTCCATTCGAGCCGCCGGGGCTGACACAGCATGGTTTGGAGGTGAGCTGTCTCTGCCGAGCCCTGCCCAGATCGCAGATTCTTGGGCAAAATAAATGATGATTATTGTTTACACCACTAAGCTTGGAGGTGGCTTTACACGGTAATAGATAACCAAAACAAGATATAACTTCCACACAGTAAAGGGCACAAATCCCGAGTGTACAGCCTGATGAATTTTTACATTTGTATATAACCGTGTAGCCATCCATCAGGAGAGATACAGGATATTTGCATCTCCCTAGAAGGTTCCCTTAGTCAAAAGTCTTCTTGAAATACTACCCAGGCACCTGAACTAGTCGCCTACAGCTCTGGGCAGCTCCGTGCTTATTTTCACTCAGAGACGTTTCCAAACTTAACTGGATTAGAAGCATTCTCTCCAGCATCCGTCGATGAAATAAAAACAGGCTCTGATGTGCGGGCCAGGAAGAAGCCGAAGCTCAAATGGAACGCAACCAGATTGCAGTCTGTAACCTCTTGGAAGGAGGTCGGCAGGAAAATGAGCTGATCTGCTCTTAAACTCCCCATCAGCAGAGTCACCTCGTAAAATGCAAGCACAGGGGGTGCTGTCTTAAGACCTGTGGTCAGGCCTGCGACGCCTGATTCGGTACTTACAGTCCTAACTGCCCAAAGCAACAGAGGCCAAAAGGGCTTTGGGGAATCTTGAAGCCTGGGGGTAAGGGGTGGCAGTGTGGGGGGGGCTCCCCCTCCAAAATCTGCTCCACCAACTGGTTTACTTCAAACTGTGGGCTGATTTCCATTAATCACACTTGGCCTTAATTACCCTGGAGCAGCCTTTCGTCCTCGGGCCTGGGGCAGGAATTTTAAGGGGCTCCTGACAAAGCACGTCCCTGAGACCAGACAATAGTGGAGACTCCAGGAAGAGACTGGGTGGGGAAGCGTCCATGCCCCCTCCAGTCTTTCCCGGAGACCCAGGTTCCAGGCCGGCTTGTGATCTCCCCAGGTAGGAACCCGAGTTCCTCCACTAAATAGATTTTCCTTTTGTTGTCACATTAATTTGCAACTCATTAATAGTGACAGAAGTGAGGTACTGCACCGGTGTCATTTGCATATTCATGAGTGACTTATTATTAAACAAATAAGATTTTCCTATCTTCGCGAGCACCCAAAGTAAGGCTGAACAGTACATTACACCGGCCCCGATGCTTTATTCTCTCTTTAATATGTTAATAGATGCAGTTGATTTCTTTAAGTAAATACGCATCTATAAAACAACACGTACTTTATAAAAAAGAAATCATTTAAATAATAATCCATTAACAAAGTTGGCAACAATTTAAGAGGAACAACCCATTAATACCAACGCGTGAGAATCAATTTGCGAATTTTAACTCGGTTGGGTGGTGGGCTGCGGACGACCGAGGACGACCTGCGAAAGTGCGTGCGCGCTTAAAAAATGTATTTTAATTAGTTTCCGGAGACAGGCGGTCGAATCTTTCGCGTCTTTCGGGTGTGGGCTCCCAGTAGGGCCAAAACTGCCTGTGTCCGGACCGGGATCGGCGTTTTTCGGGCGTCCGCGGGGTTCTGGAATTGTGAGCTGAAAGCAGGCCCGAGTGCCTCGTCCACCCGGCCGCTTTCCCAGTGCCCGTCGACCCCCGATTAGCACCCGGTTCAGCGGGGTGGGGGCGGGGCAGGGCCTGGTCTCCCGGCGACACTCCCCCACCCGGCTGGGACTGGTGGCCTCCCCTCCTATCCGCCCCCAACCCGGGCATGGCTTTCGTCACAGCCGGCTCTTTTCCTGCCGGGGTCAGGGCGGGCTCCCCCCGCGGCGGCGCGGAGCGCGGGGCCAACCGCGCACCCTTATCTCGGCCGAGTCAGACACTCGCCGCGCGGAATCTGTTGACATTTACTATTGTTCGCAGGAGTCCGGAGCACGGGGCGGGGGCGGGATGGAGGCGAGGAGAGGGAGGGCGGCGGGTGTGGGGCCTGCAGTCGGCCCGAGTGTGTGTTTGTGTGAGCTCGCGAAGGAAGGGGGTGGGGGTGGAGCGCGCCGTCTCCACGGAAAAGAAAAGTGGCCCGCGGGCCCGGAAGCTTCCAAGCCGGCTGACCCGGCTACGCCGGGAATTGTGGAGGTGGAGGTGCCCCATCTCCCTTCCCTCCTCAGGAAGGGAGATGGGGCAGCCGGCGGTGGGGTCCGCGGATGGAGGGGGTCGGTTCCAGCCGCACGGCCCCCGGTGACCCACAGGACACAAGTGCATTTGTGCCGAGCCGTGGCGGGGATTAAAGTGCCATACGGCCCGAGCGAGGGGGGCGAGGCGGGTGGAAAACAACTCCCCGCGCGCACAAAGCGCGCATTGTTCCAGCCACCTCCATTATGCCGCGCTGCAGCCAAGAGCCCGTTTCGCAACTGCCCGCCCGGCGCGCGCGCGCGCGCGCACGCACACACAGACACACGAATTCTTCCCCCCACCCACCCCCGCCTCCCCGGCAGAGGCCGGGGGTGGGTGCGCTCCGCGGGGACTGGGAGAGGCCGCTGCGGCCGAGGGCGGGGGGGTGCTGCTCGTCTATTTAGGGCTGGGCTTTTTAATGTTTTCTCTCCCTAGTCTTCTCCCCGGCACTTTTCCTTTTCTCCGTCTTCCCGGGCCTGCCCCGAGCGCACCCCAGGGCCTCGAGCTCCCCAGAAGAAGCGGCGACGGTGGGAGTGGGGAGGGGCGCTCTCAGCCGCTGTCCCCCGCGGATCGAAGCCCCAGGCGCGCAGCGCTTGCCCTCTCTGCTGAGGACATGTGCTCGGGAGGAACAGGGGATGCATCCCGCCTTCCTGGGAGAGGCTCCCGGAGGGCCCCCATCCCGGGCTCTCCAGGACTTCCCCTGGCCCGGAGCGGGAGCTGCGGAATCCCGCGCCGCACTGCCGGGTCTGCCGGCTGGAGCTCGCCAACTGGGACAGCTCGGACGTCCCTACCCTCAGCACGCTGGTGCCTGGACCCTCTCCTCCTCCCTCTCTGGCTTTCACGGCATTGATAGGCACTCCGAGAGAAATTTAAGGCTTGCCAGCCTCTTAGGATCCTGCCCTGTTCTCCCCCGGGAGCGGATCAGGGCTGGGAGGCTGGGAGAGATGTGAGGCACCCCCTCCGCCTCCCGCCGCGCCCTCCCTGGTGGGCAGGTGGGGAGCGTAGGAGCCGGAGCGCGGCAAGCCAGCGCGGTCTGGTTTCCTTTACGTTTACAAGCTATAAATAAACTTCCCCTTGGGCGGATGCGCGCTGCGTCCAAGGGCGGCTTCCCGCCGAATCGGGCGGATGGTTTACGATCCCAGCCGGGAGCTGGTCCTAGCGCGGCCTGAGCTCAGGGTGGGGCACTGGCTCTGGGAGAGCTCAGAGGTCCGCCAGGAGTGGCCCAGTGACCCTCCATCTCCCGCGGGGCTGGGGCGCCTCTGCGGTGAGGCCCGAGGGTGGGGCTGGGTGATTTATGAGCCGTCACCCCACCCCGCCCCTCCCGTTTCACTTGTTTTCTTCGCCCTCTTCCCAAGCCTCGCCTCCAACATTGCCCAGGGACGATTTGGCAATTTCAGACTGCTGGAGCGCCCACGGCGGCCCCCGCGGGGCGCGTGTCCGCAGGACGTGGGTGAGGCCCTCAGTGCTTTCACCCCCGCGCCCCCGCCCCGGGTCGGGAGCCGGCCGGCTGAGCGCGACTAGGCTGAGCGGCCTTGGCCGGAGAGGCTGGGAGGAAGGGCTGGCCGCGCGACTCCGGAAACCGCGGGCCTGCGGGGTGGATCGCTGACCCTCAAGGTCACCGGGCCTGGGGAAACCACCGGCCCACGCCGGAGCAGAGGCCACCGCCCCAGTCGGAACCCTTCTGGTGTGGGGGGGAGTGCGCAACTCCGTGCGGAAGCCCGGAGGACAGAGGACAGAGCGCGGAGGCCGCCACGAGTCCCACCACGGCCCTCCCTCAAAGGGACGCCGTTTCTCTCGGCCTTGGCGCGCACCGCGAGCCGGGCCTCCTTCAGTGTCCAGCACACGTGTGTGGGGCGGCTGGCGTACGCGTAGGGGCCTATGGGGACTGCAGAAGGAGTGAGGTGACCCCGGCGGCGGCTGCGTTCGTTTCCGCCGAGGCTGGGGAGGCTGCGGAGGAAGAGAGGCGGCCAGCCAAGCGGGCGAACGCCTGGCTCGGGAACGAGGAGGGGGCGCCTTCCCTCCGGGAGACTCCGTAGCGAGCGCCCCCAGCGTCGCCTTCTCCCTGATGTCTGCTGCGCGAGGGCCGCAGCCCCACTGCACCCCAGACTGGCTCTTCTGCCGCGTGTTTGCTTAACTCTCGACCCTTCCGCGGCAGCCGCGGGTAGACGGATTCCTGGCGGCGCTGACGCTGGACCCCAACCTCGCGCCGTCGGGAGCTCCCCTTCCCCCTCCCGAATCTCCAGGCCCCAGGTCCCCACGGGCCGGCGTCTCTGCCACCTACACGGGCCTGGGGGCCTTCGGGGATTGACAGAAGGGGACCCTTGGCAAGGTCCCCATTGTTCCCCGGGAGCTGGGAAGCTGACTCACGCTCTGAGCACAGAGCGATGCCGAGTGTTTTCTCGGCAGCCTTTACCCGAGTGCTTTATTTAGACAGGCTTATTTACAGTACACATGTTTTCGGCTCGTTATTCTGGAAGCGGGAATGGAAACTGGGCAGAGCAGGAGTTCTCCCCGTGAGCCTCACGTTTGGAAGGGGCTGAGGCTCAGCGCAGTCGAAGCATCCCTCTCCCGCTGGCTAGGTTCCCTAGTGAGATGCTTTGGAGGAAAACGGGAACGGCTGGGAGTAGAGGGCGCTGGGGCGCATACTTTGGGCCACCCACCCGCGTCCTGTAGTGCTGCTCATCCAAATACACAGCACCCCAGCAAAGGGGAGACATCTGCAGACCCATTGCACAGACTTCAGGGAGGGCAAGGGGCCCGCAGGTCACACAGCAAGCAAGCGTCTTTAACTTCATTTCCTGGGCTGCTTCCTTACCACGTTGGACCTCCCGGATGACCCGGATCCAGGTCTCTCCGGATTCTGGTCGGGCCTCGTCCAGGCTCCTGAGGGCAGGGTACCCTGCGGGCCAGGCCGCTGAAAGGCCTGTGGTCGCCCGCCTGCAGTCAAGCCTGCATTCTGGCAGCTTTTCAGTAAATGGGGTGGTCCGGTTAGGGACTGCAGGAAATTGTCTGAGCTAGATTAAATATTTTACAAAACCTTCGGGGGGCCCACGGTTGACTTGAAGCTGGCAATGTTAAACCAAACAAAAGTTAACGAGTTCTCTCTCCTGACTTCTTAGGTACAGTTCAGAGAAAACTGGGGGTAGTGCTTTTTGGATGAAGCAAATTTAATGGCGTTTCCTCTCATTTTTCTCCATATCGAGATGTAGTCTTTGAGCTCCTTACAGAACTCAGGAGCCTCTCTGGAGCTGGCCTGGAGGAAAGGCCTCTCTGGGGTCTCTCTTCTGTATGTGGGGCGCAGCCCGCCTCTGAATTTTAAGTCCTATAGTGTTTGTTAGCTTTGGACTCCTGCACGCAACCTGACCCAAGGAGGTGCTCTGGCCCTCTGAACAGGACACAGTGCACACACGGGGGTCCCTAGGGCAGCCCCTGGGGGAGAAAGGCCTACTCTTCAGGAGCCAAGGCCCAACAGCCTGGGCCTGGGTTTCTCTCCCTTTCTTCAGGCTCCTGCTGCAATTCCTGAATAAGGCTTCCTGGGGGGTTGCTGCAGTGTTCCCCCTTCTAAATCTCACATCCCCTGGTCCCTGCCCTCTGGCTTGGGGGGGGTGACCTCTCCCATGCACGGCACCCACCCCATCCCCACAACCAAGTTTCAGTGTGTCCGCTGGGCAGGCCATAAGGGAAGTGTGGCCAGGTGAGAGGAGATGGCTTGACCTTTGCAGGAAGGGAAGAGAAGGCAGATTCACAGCTTGCCGCCTGGGCTGCGGGGAGACCCCAGGTTGTACGGGGAGCCACCAGCAGGCTTGCCATAGCCCCAGCGACTCTGACAGGAGCCTGTAAGAGGAAACCAGCTCTGGGAGGCAGAGAGCTTCTGTGTAGGGTGTGTGTGCCCTGGCGAGGGGCATACATAGCTGTGGCTGCTGCCAGTCGAGCGGAGGGAGGGTGGTGGCTCACAGAAGGTGGGGGCAAGGTTGGGAATGCAGTGGAGGATGGGGCCTCTGGAGAAGACAATGGCCAAAGGAAGCTGCTCTTGAGGCCCAGCGACCTGGAGACTGGCTCATTCTATGGCGCTTGCCCGGGGTGGGTGGTGGTGGTGGGGGTAGGTGGGGGGTGGTGCTCCAAGCAGCCTAGGAAGGGCAGAATTGCCAAACCATAGCGTGGAGCCTGGTTGGGTCCTTACACATGAATATTTGAGGTGGCGTCTTTCCTACCACACCTTCCCAGGGGAAAATAGGCTATTTACAAGTCCCCAAAGACCCTAAGGACAATGCTCTGAGCCAGCATGCTGGTCCAAAGGGCGCCTAGGGTTGTGTGTCTCCTGAAGGGGGCAAGCCACGCTGGACCTTTCTTAGGCTCTGAGGGAGGAGTGGGCAATCATGGGGTATTCCCACCGCCCGCGGAGGCTGCTGCCACTGGGGGTGAAGTGGGAAGGTGCTGCCTTTAGCTTCGCTGCTGGAAACCATTGTTTGAGTCTGCACCCAGCGCTTCTCCAGCCGGGCTAATTCTCCACGTGTCCAATTTTCGCGTCTGAAAAAAAGCAGCAGCACAGAAACAAAACCATATGACAGGACTGGGCTGCAAACCTTGAAGAATCGACAGGGTGGGGGAGGTGGAGGCTGGAAAGGGGGAGGGGGAAATTATGTGTGTGTTGAGTGGCTGGTTAGAGGCAACGGCTCACAACTCAAAGTTTCAACTATTTCCTACCCGGTCTCACCTCCCGGCGTGCTCATCTGAAGCAGTTCCAACTCTCTCAAACGATTCCGCAGCCCCAGCGCTCGCGGGAGTGTGGAATTACAGTTGGGAGGTGAGGCGCTCGGGGACAGGCGACGCGCAGAGCTGGGGAGTGCGGAAACACAGGCCACAGGCCCTCGGCGGCCAGACGGCACCGTCCCCACTTCTGGTCCCGATCGGGGAGGTGGGTCACTGCACACCCTCTGCTGGCTGGGGATTGGGGTGGGGGGTGAGGGGGCCAGGGGTTCTCCCGCCTACCTCTCCGCGGCGCGGTGTGCCTCCTCCCCTTCCTGAGATCCATTTCCTTAAAAACTAGCCCAAGGGCTAAACACTGAGCTGCGGGTTCCGACCCCCACCCTTGCCCCCCCGTGCTCTCTCCGCGTTCTCCAAACCCGCGAGGGCGCTTTAGGCCCAGCCTCTCTCCCGAACCCCCGAGCCCCCCCCCACTTCCGCCTGCGCACGAGCCTGTGCAGGTCACTTCGGCGACTCTTTAGAGGCCGACGGTCCGGAGCTTTGTTCTCCAAGGGCTTCCCCGTCTCCCCTAACTCATTCTTGTCTCCACACTTTATCTGCACCCCCCGTCCCCACCAGGTCCGCGCACACAGACAACCCCGGTTCATAATCTCATTAGTATAGGCCTGGGTCTGGGTGATGGCGAGGTTCCCAGCGCGTCTCCGCCCTGCGCTCTACTTCGCCGCAAGCCGGGGTTTCCACCGGACGCGCGCCCTGGGAGGCGGCGGGGGGGGGCGGGGGCATGTTGCGCGGAGCCAGTGTTGGCTCCGGGGCAGGATTGGGGCCAGCCGGGAGGAGGAGGCCGCCCCGGGCAGCCGGAGCCGCGGGAAGGCCCCTCCCAGCGCCCAGTTGCCGTGGTCCCCGGAGCAGATGGCAACTTTGTCTCCTGGTGTGCGCGCAGCGACTTTCAACACATTCAAAAGGCTGCGCTCAGCCTGTCGGGGAAGCCTCGCTGACATTCAGAACCGATTAAAGACCCGAGACGGTGCCAGGCGCAGTGGAGAGTTATGAATTAATCATGGGGGTTACCGATATCTGAGGCTCCCCAGGGCAGCCCCTCTATTATTAAGCAGCCCCCACTGCCCACTCTTGACCCCCCTCCCCCCCGCCACAAAGGGGTAGGCTCGGCGTCTTTTGCACTGCCCAATTAACAGCCACCGGGTAATGTGAAAAGTGTTTGCCCTGCCACCCTTGGTGCAGGCTCCGGTCGCGCCGCTGGGCCTGCCAGACGCGCGTCGGGCAGAAAGCTCAGCCTCTCGGATAGGCCGAGGGTGAGCGCCTGGCCTTGGCCCCGGGGTAGGGTGGAGAGGCGCGTTCTCCGGTTGGGAGCCCCAGGCTCGGCTCCTTTCACCTCCGCAGGGGAGGAGGGGAAGGCCCAGGCCAGTGGGCGACGCCCGCAGGGCGGGGCCGGGGGGGGAGGGTTACCTCCCTCCAGGTAAGTATCCTGGGTCTCCGCGAGCGGGCCGCTGTTTCGCGGTTTCCCGTGGTGGCTCTGGTGACGTTCCAAGCAGGCACAAACGAGGTCCGTGCGTGCACTGAAAACCCGCACAGTTCCTGGGCCTTCTAGGAGATCTGCTGGCTGGAAGCCGCAGGCTCCAGTCAGCTCGGAGTCACCCTATGTGCTCCGCACCCCTGGGAACCCGAGTATACATTTCGACCACCGAACCCCCTTTCTGCATATTGTTAAATCATGTATACCCTTCTAATCTTCCCTATTTATTTGCCGGGCCTGCCTGGCCACAGATTTCTGCAAGACAGAGCAGTCTTCGGGTTCCTCCTGCTTCCAGAGGGGCCATAAAAAACAGATGGTCTCATTAGGAACAATTTATGCATATATATTTCGAAGAGTTCAGCAGAGCCGGGGTAGGTTTGCAGCCCCTGCGTCAGGCAGGAGCAAAATATCACCACTTGCAAATGTTTCCAGTTTGCAAAATAATGGCCTATCCAAAGTAGCTAAGCAACGAATTACTCAAACACTAGAAGGTTAGATGCCAATATTATCACATTCCTCGTGTTCCTTAAACCGTCCTCCTCCGCGGTCATTGGATTTCGGAGGGAGGCTTGCGGGCCTCGCACCCCTACGCCCGCGGCTTCCTTTCAACGACTATTTCCAATCTCCAAGTCAAATCACTTATTAATTATAGAGGCAACTCGAGCAAACCCAATTACCCGTAGGCAGCCCTTCCCAGATGGGAAGTCTGTCTCGCGGCTCCCACGGTGGCCCAATTTCTGGGGAGCCTTCCCCCCCGCCTTGCGTCCGATTTCTTTCTGCTAGTGGACTGCCAGAGGCCTGAATGTTTTCTCTCCCCGATTCCTCTTCCTAGAGGCAACTCCATTTTCTTACCCAGTTTGCTTTCTTTCCTCAGAGGAGACGTCCCCGCCCCTTAGGAGGCGCTGCCTTCAGGCGAAATTTACCGCCGTGCCAGGTTGAAGCCTTAGGCGTCGCAGACCTGGCCCAGGAATGGCGGAAGCCGCAGACAGAGCCCTATTCATTTGCAAAGGCGGAAGGCTGAGTGATTCGCTTCCTCGGCTGCCCCTCATCTCTTCTGTCCTGCCTTCAGGCCTAACTGGTGGCCTGCGCTCAGCCCGATTTGGGAGCTGTGGTCTTGGACTCCGTATGGGTTAGCTCCTGGTCGGAAGGAGGCCATCCCTCTTTCAGTGCCGCCGCACTTTGTGGCCAGATGGTAATAATAATGCTAACCACCAGGATTTTGTGCCAGGTAGTTTCTCTAGACGTCTAGCTTCTTTAAACCTCAGAGCCACGCATTAATATGGGCACCATTTCTCCCATTTTGCAGATAAGGAAACTGAGGTTAAGAAATTTGCCTCAAATCACGCAGTGGCTTGGAAATGAAGCCCTTAATCCCAAACCTGAGTTTTCATTCACAGCCTCAAAGACACCTTCCGGAATGGTATA
Organism: Neogale vison; assembly: GCF_020171115.1. Lineage (NCBI taxonomy): Eukaryota > Metazoa > Chordata > Mammalia > Carnivora > Mustelidae > Neogale > Neogale vison. The sequence continues at coordinate 96,564,345 of NC_058105.1, forward strand.
AAACCACAGCGGGAAAGGGGCGGGGGGCGGCGCGGTTTCCGTGCAGCAGAGGACGCCTGGTAACGCAAAGGCCTCGGACGTTTCAGGCAAGTGGTCTAGGCGTCCACTTGGCAGTTGGAAAGAAGACCGGCTGGACCCGGGAGAGGCCTGGAAAACGAAGGCGAGCTTGGGATTTGGGGCGTTAGGGTGGCTGCACTGGCCCGGGGCAGAATTGCGGGGCAAAGCGGGAGTGCGGGGGTCTTGCAGCGCGTGGAGAAGGCTCCTGTCGCCCTTTCGGGACCGCAACAGCCGCTTCCGGGACTGCGGCGCTCGTGGGACGCGTTGCGGGGTGTGGAGGGCTTGCCCGGGCCCCCCGGGGGGGCGCGTGGCGCGGGAGAAGCCTCGGGAGGTCCCCAGAAGCAGCTGGCCACGGCCGGGCTTCCCGGGCGCGCGGCCTAAGATGGAGCCAGCAGTTCCGCGGAGAAGGGGAGGGGAGGAGAGGGGAGAGGAGCGGGGGAGAGAGATGCGCGGGCGAGCTGGTAACCGTCTGCAGCGAGGAGTGTAATTGCCCCTGTGACCGCGGGCGGCGAGGGCGGGGCGCGCGCCCGGCCTCCTCCCTCCCACTCCGCCACCGCACGGAGCTGGCTCTCGGCTGGGAGGGCGCGGAGCACCTCGAGGGCCTGGCCGACTCCGCGCGGGGCGAGGCGGCTCCCAGCCCTCGCCGCCGGAACAGCCGGCTTCTGCACTGCGGCCTGGGGCCTGGCCCGAGCGCGAAGGCCGCTTCCCTTGGCCCACAGGCCCTTCCAGGCCCCAGCCTCCCTCCGCCTCGTGGAGCGCCTGGGCCGGGGCCTGGGGCGGTCAGCGGCGCCCCGGTGACGTCTTTCCCTGGAGAGCGGCGGCCGGCCCTCCACCCATCCCAGGCTTCGGGTCCTCCTGGGCCACCCCAGCGGGGCGAGGCCAAGCTGGCTGCGCGGCACTGGGCCGTCCGTCCCCGGGTCGGGAGGGACATCGGACATCGGGCAGCCCCCTGCACCCCTCCCACTCCCGGATCTCCCCGCGCCGTCGGCGGGCGCGCTTTGCCCTTTGGCGGCTTCCTGGCCCCGTGCCAAGGCGAGGGGCAGCGTCGGAGGTGGGAAGGGGGCCCGGGCCGGCCAGGGATTCCGGAGTTTGTAACCCGTGTAGTTTCTGGCTTTCACGGCTCGTTTGAAATCCTCCCACAGGAAGATGTCTGCCAAGGAGGCCTGCGCCGCTTGGAGACCCGCGCGGCCACCCGGGTGTGCGAGTATGCGAGTGCGAGTGTAAGCGTGTGTGTGTGTGTGTGTGTGCGCGCGCGCGCGCTCAAGAGACTCAGGAGAGGAGGGAGGGAGCCGGCCCCGGTGCCGCCTCGGCGGCCTGCAGCGCGGGGCCTGGCACCCAGGGATCGCCCGCGCCCCAGCTTCGGCCCCGTGGGCGCCCTGGCGGCCCTCTAGCGCCTTCCTCCCTGCCCCCGCGGCAGGAACTGTTAACCCAGGCAGGTGACGGCGCCCCGGCGCCCGTCGTGCGTTGGTCTTTATACCTCGTGAGTTCAACACTAATGAGTTATGGGTTGGCCCACGAAAACATAATGTGTAAATTAGGAATTTAATGATGTGTAAGATTAAAAGCTGCGCAGGGTTGCATTTATTTAAGGCTGCCATCTTGTGTTCGCAGAGAAATTACTTGAACGACATTGACCCCCCCTCGCCCACAGGCCTGGAGATGGCGCGGGGGTGGGGAGGGTTCTGGGGGCCCCTCCCTGGGCGGTGGAACTCAAGGCCCCTTGTGGCTCTGGCAGGGGAGAAAGGAGGCCTCAGTGCATCGTGGTCTGGGGAGGCCCCCGCCTTGGGCTGGCTTTGGATGGGCTCATTTCCAGGAAGCCTAAACAGGGGTTCATCAAACTCTATCCACACCCCGTGGGACCCCCACTTGCCCCCTTCTGTGGCCCCCCCTTTCCCAGGTGGGGAACTGGCAAGCCCACAGGGATTGCCAGTTTCTGGGCCACTTACAGCTCCTTCCTGTCCTGGTGCACTCCTGCAGCATGGGGGTTACCAGAACTGAAAAACACCTCTCTCTCTCTCTCTCTATATATATATATATTTTTTTAAAATCAATTTCTCTTCCTATGCGTTGCATAAACTCCATCCCGCGAAGCAGCCAGGGTTCCCCCCAGCCACGGGCAGGCCTGGACTCAGGACTCTGAACCCTCAGGTTTACACAGCTAGGGCTCCCTCTTGATTTTCTGGTTTTCTTTTTCTTTTCTGCAAATTCGAGGGGAAATTGAAAGCAGAGAATCCCTCCTTTTATGCTCTGACATTGGGGCGCCTCGCTCTGTGACATCATTGCCTGGGCAAAGGTCAGCCACCACCTTTACTGGGACGTTTGTCTCCCGCATTTTTCTTTTTTTTCTAGCAAAAGCTCCTGATGAGCTGTGTGGCTTGAAGCCACCTCTCAAGTGTTCCTCAGACTCAGGTGAGGAGTGGTGGGAGACTGTGCACAGTCGCACCCCAGGCCAAGCTTTCTATGCGGGTCTCCTGCCAGGGTGACCAGCAGGTGGGATGTCTCTCCCCAGCACCCCATGTGAGGCCTCTGGGGCGGCTAGCCTCTGCCTAGCCCTGCAGCAGCCAAGAAGGGGGCAAGGTGAAGTGGGGTGCTCCTGTGACCGAACACAGAACTCCCTGCTAAATCATCCCTCACCCCACAAAGAAGTTGGGGTGCTTTTTACCTGGAAATAAGAGATCCCTGACTATTTGGGGGGACCTGGGAGGAGTCGAAGCAGGTGGAAAAAGGGTTGGTTCATGAACTTTTATTTAAGGAATGAAGGCTCGTCTTGGTAAATTCTGGAGTACCAGGGCCCCATGAGATATAGAAAGGCCTCCAGCGTGTGTTTTCTTGACCTTGAAAGAGTTAATGGAAGAAATGTTCACAGTTTGTCTGTTTGCTCAGGCCCCATACTTATCTAACCAAAGGCTGAAAGGGTATAGAACTTTAGAAGTTGCCTTCTGTCTCCTACTTGGCTGGGAGTTCCAGAAAAGCCTTGCTTAAGTAATCATGATAATCCTTTCAGAGTCCTTAGGGTCTGAAGCCATTTGGTGTTCCCACTTGAGTCCTTCTCCCTAAAAGAAAAGACAAGGAGAGAAAAAGGCAGCCCATGATAAAGGGCATTAAGACAGATCCCTTGGAAAACTTTCCTTCCTCACACGGCTGTGTTATCAGGGTAAACTTACCAAGTGTGTCCCCCAGTTTCTGAACAATGGTACTGCCAGGCCTGGACATTGGCAGGGAAGGGAAAGATCAAAGGGAAGCCAGGTTGGGGGCCCAGATTTTTCCTTTGGGTGAAAACGTGAAGAGAATGCCTGACCTTCTTGGGGAACCGGGGGAAATGGATCACATTGTGGGGAACCGGATAGAGTGGTAGGCCTTTGGAGGCAATGCTGTTGAGACACCTGGCTGTTGGTATCAGAAAGAAGGTGTGTTGGGGCGCCTGGTAGAGCATGGGACTCTCGATCTCAAGGTCATGGGTTTGAGCCCCATCTTGGGCCGAGAGCTTACCTAAAACCAAAAAGAAAGGTGTGTGCTTTCTTGTAGTTCCTTCGGCCAACTTTTTGCCATTGCAGTCTGTAATGTGATGTCCCAAAGGGGTCCCTCGGCTCTGGACCTGGCCTCCACGGCTCCAATCAGCCTGTCTTGGAAAAGTGCCACGCCACCACCTCCCCCCACTTTGGCCACACCCTCCACGTGTGATCTGGGCCTGAGGGCCTCAGACATCCCGGCTCTTTCTGCAGCCTAGCCTCCTTCACTCCTAAGAGGATTTGTTTTTCTCCTAAAGAAATTCCTCACTGAGCTATCACAGTAGGCTGGCCAGACCTGTTCCCATTTCTGGTGACATTCTCCAGGCTTTTGCTTAGTCGTTTATGCGCCGTTCCCAGAGCAGCTGCGGGCGGAAGTGAAAGAATGCTTGGCTGAATTTTTGTAGGTCTTTCTAGTCTGTTCTGGGGCTGATCTAGCCCTATAGGCTTAGGCAGGCCTTTTCCCCTCTCTGTGCCCTGGTGTGGGGAGAGATGATTTCAAAGGTCCTCTTCAGCTCAGACTTTCTGACAATTTGTTTGACAAGGTTGAAAGTGAACTGGGATTCTAACCCTCAAGACTGGATATAAGAAGGCAGTTTTTGGTTGATTGGGAGGTTTTGGTGTTTATGGGTTCTTTGGCAGCTCCCCAGAACCACTGTGGTAGACAGTTTTAGCTTTGCCTGTGCAACATTTGGTTCCCCTTCTAGATCCAGAACCCACACTGTGTTTGGGGAAACCATTCCTTTCTGATTTTAGCTTCCAGGTCTGACATCCTCTCCTGGCTGCAGAAGTGGGATGAATGGGGCATTTGAACCTGTCCCCTCACCCGACTCTGGCCACACTGATCAGTTCAGAGGTTGGTAGGTGACCTGAGTGTGTCCCAGAGAGACCGTTTCAGAACTTGCTGTTTCTAGTGGAAAAGAGAATCACACTTTCTACTGGGGTTACTGAAAAGATAGGCTGTAAGCCTGGGCTGGCTGGCTGCCTGAAAATGGAACCAGTCAAGGCAAAGAAGAGCCAGGTGACAGACACAGCATTGTTTGAGCCCCTGGATCCCACTGAACCTGAAGTGGCCCTGCCCTCGGAAATTTCAGTTTTACGTGACAATAAATTCCCTTTTTTTTTTTTTTTTTCCTGAGATCACTTTGACCTGGGTTTTCTGTCACTTGATTTACCTGCCACCGTGGGGGAAACCTAGAGGTCGCTACCCCCAGACAGGTTCCCAGAAGTTAAATCCAGGTGGTAGAGAGCCAGGATGGGAACCCAGATCACTCCTTCCACCGTGCTTGGCCCAATGAGCTTTGTTATCATTTGAGTTTTCTTTCTCTGGCCTCTAGATGTTTCCAAGGACCGATCCAGAAGTAAACTTAGTATGCTGGGGCATCTTCATCATGGTTGGTGTGGGGGGAGAATGTTTGCTTTTCTTTCTGGCCGGGACTGTTTAGGATTTCATGCTTTACTCTCAAACCCCTCCTAAGCTGTCCTCCCAAGATTAACTTCCTTTCGTTTGGTTTTCTGTTTTGTTTTCTTGCCCTCATTCCAAGGACATTTTCTTGACTCCCATCCATTCCTTTAATCTGATCTTCTATATTCTGCTTTAAAGACACTTCCCAGGCGGGGGTCTGGAGACAGTGCCTAGCACATAGTTGTAAGTGCCTGGTAATTGTTAGTTTGTTGTGTGAATTATATCCCTTCTTTGCCTTGTCCACCAGACATCGATACTTTGTCTCCCTTCTTTTGAGCAGCTTCTAGGGCCTCAAGTCTTTCTTGAAACCTTATCAATATCTGAGAAAGGGGTGGCCATCTTCCCTGGCTCTGGCCTAGATAAACTACTGTAGCCCCCTTACCCACCATCCCTAACCCCCCCCTCCCCCGCAGCACGGCCAGCCTAGTCTTCAGTGTAAAATACCAAGAGGCCTGGAACAGGAGATAAGAGACTTGGTATCAGGCAAATACCCTAGCTAGTCTCACTCACACCCATTCCAACTCCCTTCTGCTTTCTCATTCTCTACCATGGAGGCTAGATAGTGAAATTCTCAAATTGCTAGGCTCCCTTGGTGGCCATGTGATTCAGTTCTGACCAATGAGAGTTAAGCAACAGTCTCTGGGAAGGGTTACTCTTCCCAAATAGGTAAAACCTGGAACTGAGAAGACCTTTATTCCTTGTCTTTGTTTGTTTGTTTGTTTGTTTCCCTGCTGGAATACAGAGGCTGTGCCTGGAGGTGCAGCAGCCATCCTGGGATCATGAGGATGAACCCCACAAACAGTGGACAGCAGTGCAGGAAAATAGAGGTCTGTGTTAACTGAAGTAGATGACCTAGCCCTGGTCTGTGTGTTTCTCTGGACTTCTCATAGAGGAGAAAAATCAACCCCTTAAGCCACTGTTCGTGGGATTTCTTTCTTTCTTTCTTTCTTTCTTTCTTTCTTTCTTTCTTTTTTTAACGTAGGCTCCACACCCAATGTAGAACTTGAACTCACAACCCTGAGATCAAGAGTTGCACGCTGTAGGGACTGAGTCATCCAGGCACCCCAGGATTTCTGTTGCTTGTAGCATTCTTAACTTGATACGCCTGGGCTCTGTTCCAGCTCTGCTCTGACTCACAGTGTGGTCCTGCATGAACGACTTCACCTCTCTGGGCCTTGCTTTCCTCACGTGTAGCATGAATATTTGTGAATACGCATGCTTTAGTAGATTTTGTCTTTCCCCCTTGTCTCTTCCTGTGTTGAGGCCTTATCATCCAACACTTGCCACCCAGTCTCCTGACTTCCCAAAGGACCTCTCCTTCTACATTTCACACACCACCCTCTGATTAACCTCAAATCTAGGACGTCTGCCTTGTTACGCTTGAAAATTGCTGATGGTTCTTCTTACCCACAAAATAGAGCCCTGTGTCCCTTTTTCTTTATTCCCTACAGATATCAAGGGGTGGATATGTTTTGTGATAACTAAGATCTGATGTCATTGGCCTAAAACAGAGCACTGATCCACTGAATAAGAATGATTCTAGAAGAGATATAAAATGCTGTGATAACCAAATCCCTGACAAACCCAAATCACCAAGTAGCACAGAAAGGTCTAATTCTTTAACAAATGCCATGAGAGTACAACTTATTGGTATAGAGGACTAACTTGGATTTGTATTTCAGACCCTATCCTCCCCTGCCCCCCCAATTCTGGGTGAGTTAGACTTAACTATACAAACATGCAGAGGGGGCACCTCGATGTCTCAGTCGGCTAAGGGTCCGACTCTTGATTTCAGCTAAGGTCATGATCTTGGATTTATGAGACTGAGCTCCGCATCCGACTCTGTGCTCTGTGGGGAGTCTGGTTGAGGTTCTCTTTCCCTCTCCCTCTGCCCCTCCCCCCACTCACACTCATGGTCTCAGGCTCACACTCATGTTTTCTCTACATAAATAAATAAACAAGCAAAATCTTAAAAAAAAACAAACAACCAACAACAAACAAAAAACAAACAAAAAAACCCAAAGCAGAAATACATCAACAACAGCAAGCACAGAACTGGAAGAAAATAGGTATATATTTCTCCTGTATATCTATAAGAGGGTCCAGTGGACTTTGTAGGAAATGACAAGGACATTGACATAAGAATAAGGAAGAGTGGGAGCCTGGGTGGCTCAGCTGGTTAAGCAACTACCTTCAGCTCAGGTCATGATCCTGGAGTTCCAGGATCGAGTCCCACATCGGGTTCCCAGCTCCATGGGGAGTCTGCTTCTCCCTCTGACCTTCTCCCCTCTCGTGCTTTCTCTCTCAGATAAATAAATAAAATCTTTAAGAAAAAAAGAATAAGGAAGAGTATCACACGGTAAAAGTGTGGGTTTATTTTAGGGGTTCTGCATTCACCCCTGTGGATCCGTCCTCCGGCCCCTCCTTCAGTATGACACTGTCTTGATTATTGTAGCTCTGAGTGATCTTTCTTATCAGATGGAGTGAGAATACTGAGTTTTTTGACCGTGAGCTGACTCAGTTTACACCCCCGCCCCCACCCCAACCCCCGGCTGGTCTGATCTGTGCAGTGTCCCTCACACCCTCCACGGGCACACTTGAACTCATTGTCGCCTGCCTGGAATGACAGGCTGCAGCTGGCATCAGAGACCAGGTCTTCCTTTCAGATTAATCTCTGTTTCTTCCTTTTCTGGGAGACCTTCCCGCATTCCCACTGCTTCTCCCTGGAATCTTAAAAGTGAGGGTGTCTTCTCTCTTGACTTCCCTGCCCTCTGGCTCTGCGTCATTCACTTAGACTTTCGCATGTTATGCCTTTTATGTACCTGCCTTCCCAAGTGTCTCTGTTGCCTTTTCGAAGATGGCTTTCAGGTACCTGCCATCCAGTATGTGGTATACAGCAGGCGCTTAGCAAATGACTCGCCAGACCAAAAGAACAAACCAGACGCCACTGCTACTTCAGGAAGGTGTGTGTGTGTGTGTGTGATCATAGGTGGACAGAGGTGTCCTCCGTAACTCTTTACCTGCTGGTGCTTGCAAGCTGGTTTGCAAGGACGTCTCCACCACCGTGGTGGTGCAAAGCCACGTGTTCTGTATTTACAAGTTGATCGAGGCTCTACATGTAGACATAGCCTGGAACGGACGTAATAACTGTTGCCACCCCCAGCTGCATCACCAACGCCCCATCTCTCATCCCAGAGTCCCCTGTTGAAGCACCAACTGCGAGCCGGAGGCTTGTCCTCATGGCCGCGGCTGGGGGTCGGGAGTCCAGGCCAGAACAAGGAAGCGCATTTAAGACCTCTCTCTGTAGCCTGTTGACTTCTATTCCATTGACTGAAGTGAGTCGCTTGGCCAAAGCCAGCATTAGCAAGGCTGGGGAGTCTACTCTGCCCCAGCGGAGGGGGTGGGGGCCGGAGTGGGGGGTGGGGGCTGGAGTGGAGGAGGGAGGAGGGAGCATTTGCTGAGCAATGACACGGCACAGATGCAGAGACTGGGGTGGGTCTGGCTCCAAAGGCTCTGGAGTCAGAGGGGCAGGACTGGCCTGTGTGGGACGGTCCGAGCAGATCTGGGAGGAAGCCAAACTCGGTCAGAGCTCACATGGGCCCCTTAGTCGGGAGGAGCTGGGAGCTGGGATCAGAACCCGCCATGCCTCATTCATGGTTTGTGTGCGCTGTGCTCCTAGTAACACAGCACATGGCTCTGAAGTAAATCCAGTCTCGGGTGGAAGCGGGGCTCAGGCAGGTCCAGGTGAGGACGTGCAATCTGTGGCAGACATGGCCAGTCAGTTGCCCCACTCCGTGATTTCTCGGTCATTCCGCTGTTCATTTTAGTGGGGAATAATCTTGATTGCCGTTTCCTTAGTATGAAATACTAGACTGGGGGAAGTCAGAACCTTTGGAAAGAAATGACAGTGAAGCTTCTGGAGTGGGGAGAGTTTTCTCGCAGGTGTCTGGTGTTTTGAGTCCTTCAAAAGCCAGAAGAGAGAGAGAGAAAAGCCAGGGATCTTCTCGGCATGAGGGGGGGAACGGCTGAGGTTTTCCTGGAATGTTTCTAGATTCTTCTTACTGCTTCTCTTGGGAACAGAGTCTGGAGGGGAGCCAATGTGTTCCCGCATCTCAGAGTCCGTGCGGTGCAAGGGAGAGACTTGGCCCTCTAACAGCTGATGACGACACCCCCACACCCTCCTTTGCTTTCCCAGTCAACTCATTCCAGGCTTGCTCCCGAAGGTCGATGAAGGAGTCAGGACTCACCAGCGGAGGAGAACCAATTATACACATCTCTCAACTCTGCAGTCGGCGATGTCAAGTCGAGAGCTTGAAATCGGGCCCCGGTGGGAGTATTTACACCACAGAAATGGGCAAACACTACCGACAGGCTTTCACCTCCCCCGGAGCCCATTGTTAAATGTTTATCAGAACATTGCTGCTGCTGAGGGATGCGTCCGTGCGTGCCGTCAGGTCCTTAGAAGCATCTTTCTTGGAGTTTCTTGCAAGTCTACTGTTCTGCTTGTAAAGGCAGAATGAGACTTTGTGAGCAGAGTGGGGTGGATATGGGAGAACCAAGGTGTGTGTGTGTGTGTGTGTGTGTGTGTATGTGTGTAGGAATGAAGGTGTTATACTATCCCATGTTTGTTCAGCCCCCCCCCTTTTAAAAATATTTTATTTACTTGAGAGAGAGTGAGAGAGAGAGAGAGCATGCATGAGAGAGAGCACAAGCAGGGGGAGGGGCAGAAGGAGAGGGAGAAGTAGGTTCCTTGCGGAGCAGGGAGCCCAGTGCAGAGTTGGATCCCAGGACCCCAGGAATATGATCTGAGCCCAAGGCAGATGCTTAACCACTGACGCACCCAGGTGCCCCTGTTCAGATCTTTTTTTTTTTTTTTTTTTTTTAAAGTATTTCTTTATTTGAGAAAGAGACAGAGAGCAGGGAGCCCGCATCGGGACTCGATCCCAGGACCCTGAAACCATGACCCAAGCAGAAATCAGACGCTTAACCAACTGAGCCCCCCAGGTGCCCCCACCTCTTGATACAGAAAAGAAGCCTTCAAACACTTCATTTTTAAATTCAGCATGCCCTGAGTGAGGCTGGGGGCCGCTCCCTGGACAAGGGACAAGTAGAAGGCTGGGGATGGCGGGAGTGACTGGATCTGCAGGGGGCTGTCCCTATCTATCCTTTCCCATGGAGTGCACGATTGTCATTCACCTCCTGAAAAGGTTATAAATCTACACAGTGTTGAAAAGCTCCAGAATGAATGAAATGGAATTAGAGGTGTACCACGTGAGAGGGCTCTGTGGGCTGACCCCCCTTCACCTCAGGTTTGGGGCTTTGCCAACACGACGAGAGCTCAAGGAACTCACTGAATGAAGGAGTGAGGGGCTGGAGGTGGAAATAGTCTTGCATGCCTCTGTTCTCCTGTATTTTCACTCAGCGAAGCTTTCTGGGTCCCCCAAGCTGTGCGGGCGGACTGCGCCCCCATGACTCTGTAGGTCCCCCCGCGGGGGCAGCCTTGCCCAGGTTATGGCTTGTGGCCTCACCTACGTGGTCCGTGGTCCATGGTCCGAGGGCAGGGTCTGGGTCCTCAACTCCCCGATCCCCTGCTCTGCCCTCGCGAAGCCCATCGTTAATTCCAGCGGGAGCTGCCGCCGCCACCCCCGTCTCTCCACTGGCATGATGTTGGCAATCTCTTACGGAGGAAGGAATAATTTTGTCTCCTGTCACGTAGCAAAATCAAAGCGTTTGGCAAGCACGAAGCCTGGGAGGCCTTTACTGCCACACGTATAATTAGAACTTTGGGCTAAACCTATCCCCGAAGAGCAAAACATTACATTTTAAGGCACATGCTTTTGGATTTATTTATTTTTACTTTTTTTTTTCTTCCAAAAAAGCTGTTCCCTTCATTCCCTCGGATGACATCACGGCTGAACACAGCACACAGTTCTGCACCGCTTTGAAGGGGAAATATTTTGCATGCCGTCTCTCACGTCAAACCCTTCTGAACCAGACCTTCCCTGGGAGCCCGGGATGGGCCTTTTCCTTCAGGTGCAAGGATCATTACAAGGCAAGCATTCTTAAACCGGGTGTGCTCCCAGCCCAGCATTTCCACATATGGATATTAATTTATGTGATCACTTGAATACAAACGCTCAGCTGTCTCCATAAGTTATAGAAGCAATCATCCCAGGGAGCATCGGAGACACCGAGAGTCAATTCCTGGGTAATAATTTCATATTCGAGCCAAGGATGCCAAATCACGGCCCCTTTGGATAAAATGTGAGCCTGTGGAAACACTCCCCTCCCCCTTTTTATTATTGTGCATTTTATTTCTCCATAAAATACGTTTATGCCCTGGAAAAACAAACCAGCCCAGGGGGCCAGAATGACAGTGTGATGCTGGGGGTCCCAGCTCGGGGCTGCTCGAAGCTTCTGACTCAGCCACTAGCAGGCACCGGGATGAGAGAAAGCTCTCCTGGGGCCGAACCTTGAGGGGCATCCATCCTTGGAATAGAAATCACCTAGCCTTGGGACGGAAAGAGGTCATCCAACCCCAGTTCCCATCTTGGTGGGAAGCCTATAGTCCTCTTTTTTTTTTTTTTTTTTAAGATTTATTTATTTATTTATTTGAGAAAAGGAGGGATCGAGGGAAAGGGAGAGGGAGAGACTCTCAAGCAGGATTCACATAGAGCCTGGAGCCCGACACAGGGCTCGATCCCGTGACACTGAGATCATGATCTGAGCTGAAACCAAGAGTTGAGCGCTTAACCCACTGAGCCACCCAGACGCCCTGCCTCTAATCCTCTTCAAAAAAAGAAAAAAAAAAAAGTAACGAAACAACAGCTTTATTGAGATATAATTCACATACCATACAATTCCCCCATTTAAACTGTACAATTCAGTGATTTTTAGTACATTCGCACAGGAGTGCGACCATCATCACTTTTTATCATGCCTGAAAGAAACCTCATATCCATTAGCAGTCGCTCCCCATCTCCCTCCAACCACTCTCCGGTCCCAGGTAACCACTCATCTACTTTCTGTTGCTAAAGGTTTGCCTGTTCTGGAGATTTCGTAGACACGAAAGCCGGCAGCGTATGTCTTTTGTGACTGGCTCCCTTCACTCAGCACAATGTTTCCAGGGTCTATCCCTGTGTCCGCATAACACTCCACTTTGTGGATTCACCACGTTTGGTTTCTCCGCTCAACTTTTGGTGGACCTTTGGGTTGTTTCCACCTTTTGACTGTGGCGAAGAGTGCTGCTCCGAACATTTGTGGACGTAAGTTTTCATTTCTCTCGGGCATATACCTAGCGTGTGTTTTCATTTCTGTTGGGTGTATACCTAGGAGCAGGATTGTTGGGTCATATGGTAACTGTATGTTGAACTTTAGTGAGAAACTGCTAGACTCTTTTCCACAGTGGTTGCACCATCTATATCCCCACCAGCAGTGTATGTGGGTTCCAATGCCCTTTTTAAAATTTTATAAATTGTGGTGAAGCACATATAACATAACATGTGCCATTTTAACTATTTTTTAAAAAAGATTTTATTTATTTATTTGACAGAGAGACAGTGATCACAAGTAGGCAGAGAGGCAGGCAGAGAGAGAGAGAGGGATGTGGGGCTCAATCCTAGGACCCTGAGATCACAATCTGAGCTGAAGGCAGATGCTCAACCAACGGAGCCACCTAGGTGCACCTCTTGGCCGTAACTTTTATTTTACTTTATATCTCTATGAATTTACCTGTTCTAGGGTTCCAATTGCTTTTCTAGTTTTCCCAACAGATGTTTGTCTGGATTCTGCTTGAATACCCCAGTGACAGAGGGCTCACTCCTTCGCCAGGCAGCCTATTTGGTATTAGAAACATCTGCTGGGAAGTCTTTTATAACTGCTGCCTCTGGATATATAAGACATGTCAGACAAGCTGAACCCCCCCCCAAGAGAAGCTGTAAGGGAAAACTCCCCCCTTTTCCAAACAAAACTGAGGGCTTCTAGGGTCTAGTTCTGGAAAGACAGTCTCTTAGCGGGATAAGGAGTGAACAGCTCTGATCTTGGGCTCCCCCTTGGGTCCCAAGCTTGGCATCTCTTGAGACCTCTAAGCACTAAGGGAGGGGGGGATCCAAAGGGACATTGACACAGAATACACGAAACATAAAAACAGTCCAGTTTACTAAGTGCAGAAGTACACGGTCACACCCATCCTCGCAGAGGCTGCCCCTTCCCGCACTGTCCTAAGCCACAAGGTTGCTTGGGATAGTCCGTAGGCTCTCTCCCTTCGTCTTCGCTGGTCTTTCTCTCTGAAGATCCTGCTAGACCTGACATGTGGCACCTCTCGGATGATTCTGTACGTCTCTTATCTTCTCTTTCACGGTTTCTGTCTCTTTCATTGTGCTCTGGGATCTGGAAGAATTTCTTGATTTTTTTTTTTTTCTTTCAGGCTGTCAATCGGTTTTTTTCACTCTGTCCCCATATTTTAAATTTCTACGGGTCCTTATTTTCTCTCATGGTTAGTGGCTCTGTCTTGTTTTGTGGATGCCATGGCTTCTAACATCTGAGTGTAAAGATTTCCCTTTTCCTCCTCCTCCCCGCCCCCTGCCTTCCCCTGCCTTGCTCATCCTTCCGTAAATTCTCCCGTTTACCAAATCATCGGTTTCCACCAGGATCAATCTTCCTGTTGTTCTTTTCTTTCTCTTCGATGTTAAGGCTTTCTTTAGATGAACAGCTGGGGACGGTGTCTCTTCCTGGGCAGCAGGAAGAACATGGACCAGAAGCGTTGCCTTGCATGGGTGGGGATTGGTGGTTGGTGGACTCCATTTAGGTGAGCCTGTGGGGGCACTGAGGTCTCCCAGATGATGGGTCGTGGGGGGCTTTCTCCCAAGCCCAGTTATGTGCCCACAAGCCACTCCAGTTCTCCTCAGACAGCATGTTCCATTTCTTCAGAAGAGGGTCTCTCCCGCTTTGGCATGAACTCCAGTGTCAACTCGAAGAAACCAATACTCATGGCTCACGGCTCTCTTACTCCCCGAGGTGGGGATGGTGGTGTTGGTGCCGGGGCGGGGGAGGGGTGAGGTGGGCAGCCGGTCTGCTTGCAGACCCTCAGTCAATCTTGTTTCCAGCCCCAGTTCCCATTCCTGCCCTGGGTGGGGGCAGGGGGTGCGCAGTCTCAGCCCGGAGACTCTTCTTTGTGCTTCTCCGCCTGGGAGGATTCCAGCCGCGGTTCTTTCTGCTCTGTGTCACCTGTCACCACCCTTCCTTCTGCTCTCTGTCTCCCAGAAGGGTGTTGAAATCCCTCATCTGGCGACACCCTGCCCGCCCCCCTTCCTTATTGTGGGTTTATACCTTTTTTGTTCCTTCATGATTATAGTAAAGGGAGTTTGCGGGGGGGGGGGAGAAAAATACATGTGCTCTTAGTATGTAAAACAGATCATCTGGGCAAAGCGCTCTGTAGAGTAGCTGCTCGACAAATGTTAGCTCCTCTGAAAATGATCACCTGCTGTGGTCATATCCTGGGGTGTGTGGGGAGAGGTATGAGGGTCAGGGGGACAGTGGCGTTCTCTGTCAGGGCGAGCGGATAGGGAGTGAGGCTGTGGCCTCTCTCCGAGAATCTTCCGTGGCTTCTAGCTATAGTTTTTCCTCTTAAAAATTTATTATTTAAAATTGATTTTTAATTGCATTAATAATAAATGAGTACGTGCCTTTGTAAAAAACGTAAAGCCTCGAAATAGCCTTCTGCCAATTCCGTTTCCCTGCCGCCTCTGGTCTCGGCTCGGGTCTGGGAAGCAGGCCCCCGACACGCGGCTTGGAGGGCCAGGCCTTTATGGAAGAGGTGGTCTCAGGAAGTCCCAGGAGAGGGGTGCAGAGATGAGCCCGGGAAGGGGAGGAAAGAAAACCAATAAAGCCATGGTTATCGGGGAACTCAGCGCTGTGGGCAGCTGGGGCTCAGTCCTGCAGGGAGTCTGCAGCCATCGGGGAGAGCAGCTCACCCAAGGAGCCAGGGTGATGGGGGGGGGCTGTTAGCTGCCATGCTTGCTTCTTGGCCACGCTCCACAGCTTGCGAGATCCACTTCACCAAAACCCTCTCCTGGCGCCCCCACCCCACCCCTGACATTCCCCTTAGAGGTAAGAGGGGCCCCGGAGCACATCGTCCTGTCTCCTCCACAGTCTTGGGGGATAGGGGTGGGAAAGCTCTTCGAGTCTTTCTCTAGACAGCCTTCCACTGCCCCCCTTCCCCTCCCCAAACCTTAGCCCATCCCTCAAGCAGTGGCTGCCGGAACTGGTTTGAGCTGGCAGATGGTATGCATCTCTTTCTAACTCAAAATTTGGGGTGTCACGTTGGTAGCTTGAAAGCAGCCACGGGGGAAGCATTTACACCATGGAAATGGGCCAACGCCCCAGGTGTTAAACATTTGCCGCCACACCAGTGTCTGACCTCCAACTGAGAGCAGTTACAGGGGATAGGAAAACGAGCTAAATGGTGTCACAAGGAAGCCACCGGATAGCTCTAGAAGGTGGGACATGATGCAGAACGACTCTCCTATGCCCTTCAATATGTTAGGTTCATTCAAAAAAGGACCTGGCCAGACAGAAGCAGACTGAAGTGACATCACCAGATGAAGTCTGGTCTCGACTGGATACTGGTTTGCAAAAACGTTTGTGGGTACACTGATGCACAGAGCTGAGGAGCTATAGGTATGTTCTGGGTATTAGTTGAGATGAAGTTTTCCTGAAATGGAAAGGTAGAGATCCTTGACTGGAAAAAGCAGTTGCTTATTGTATCTAGAATACAAGTATGCCTTGTTTTTTTTTCTCTTTTTATTTTTTAAGATTTATGTATTTATTTGAAATAAAGCAAGAGAGCAGGGAAAGGGGCAGAGGGAGAGTGAGAGAGAGCAAGAGGGAGAGAACCTCCAGCAGACTCCCAGTGAGCGGGGAGCCCAAAGAGGGGCTCTATCCCAGGACCTTGAGATCATGACCTGAGCCAACGAAATCAAGAGCTGAGTGCTTAACCCACTGAGCCACCCAGGTGCCTTACAAATATGTCTTTAAAAATATATGTGTGCAGAGAGAAATGTAGAAAGATAGTGTGGTAAGTGGTATCCACACCCTGATCTCAGCTCCTGTGCCAGGGAGATTTCACTCCTGTGATTATGTCCTGTGATAAGGTACAGTTGTTGGCCTTAAAGTTGAGAAATTATCCCTCACCTGATCACAAGAGCCCTTTAAAAGTGGAGCGTTTTCTCTGCCTGGTAGCAAAAGAGGCAGGCAGAAGGAGAAGTCAGAGAGATCCGAAGCAGGTGAAGGGTTTATTTTTTTTTTAATTTAATTTATTTATTTGACAGAGAGAGATCACAAGTAGGGGGGGGGGAGCAGGTTTCCCCTTCTCTGCTGAGCAGAGAGCCCGATGTGGGGCTCGATCCCAGGACCCTGGAATCATGACCTGAGCTGAAGGCAGAGGCCTTAATCCACTGAGCAACCCAGGTGCCCCAGGAGAAGGGTTTAGATGGGCTGTTTCTGGCTTGAAGACGTGCAAGAACCAGAGGACAGCCGGAAAGGAACTTGGGAAGACCTCAGTCCTGCAGCCACAAGGACCTGACTTCTGGAAATAACCCAGACGGGTTTGAGAGTGGATTCTTCCCCAGACCCTACAAGTAAAAACCTAGCCTGGCTGACACCTTGACTTTGGTCTTTTGAGGCTCAGAGCAGAGAACCAAGTCCATCCGGACTTCTGACCTGCAGAGGTGACAGGTAGTAAATGGATGGGATTTTAAGCTGCCAAAGTTTCGGTCATTTGCTACCCAGCTGTAGGCAGCCAAGACGGATGTGCACTTAGGTGTTAATGGCGGTGATATCAGGGAGGTGAGAGTGTGAGGTTTTTATTTTAACCTCTCTGATGGTCTGTATGTTGTAACGTTCTGCTGTGTGCCTGTTCTTCCATTATATTAAAAGGATATATATTTTTAAAACCCTTTTGGATTGCTGGAGCAGGGAGGGGAAGCCCGTCCCTTTATTCTCCTCCCCCACCCAAGACAACCTACCGCAGCCTTATTCTGTAGCCCTTCCACAAAAGTTGGCTGCATTCTGTACTTCTTATTAGTAACATCACATTTTTAATTTAAATCATCTTAAAAAAAAAACAACAACCAGCCAAAATACTTTAGCCTCCTCCTGAGCAATAATATTCATGAAGTCATGGGTTGATTGTGCCATTTCTTTTTTTCCCAGCACATCAAAATACATAACCATAATTATTAAAAAATACGGGTCTGTGTACCTCCAGTGGTATACAAAACAGGCTCTGGGAATGGCTGATCCCATATAATCCTTTTGCAGCTTTGGCTGCTGGTGAAAACAAAAGCCTGGGAGGGGTTGGCTCCTGGGTGCCCAGCAACTTCAGCCGTGACCCTGCCCACCAAAGCCCAAAGGCTGGAGACGCCAAGGTCTGGCCACTCTGGGTCATGGAGGGAAAAAGAACTTACGGCAGGAGGAGGTAAACCCAGATTTGTGCTTCTGGAAACCACCCTGCCCATGGCTGGGTGTCAGAGCCCTGGATTTGGCTGAGCCAGGCCATCTGACTCCTCAAGTCCGGACTCAGGCCACTTTTCCTTCCAAGGAAAAGACCAGAAGCATAAGAAGTCCCAGAGGGAATCAAGCATCAACCAAACACTAGCAGACACAACAGGGCTTTTTGTCTGCTTTTTTGGTTTTACTCGGAGGAAGGAGGGAGCAGGAGATAGAGTGTTAGATAATTTTTTTTGAGATTTTATTTATTTGAGAGAGAGCGTGTGTGCGCTGTGCAAGAGAGAAAGAGCACAAGCAGGGGGAGAGGCAGAAGGAGAGGGAGAAGCAGACTCCCTGCTGAGGAGGGAGCCCAATGCAGGGCTCAATCCCGGCACCCCGGGATCATGACCTGAGCCGAAGGCAGATGTTTTACCAACTGAGCCACTCAGGCATCCCAATAAATTTGGTTTTAATATGGCTAGGGCTCATGGGGAAACCTATGCCAGAAATTTTCCTGGTCAAAGAGCTTACTGCCTAGGCAATTTGAATAAGTTACTTAACTTCTCTGTTTCTTCATCTTTGAAGTGGCTATAACGTAAAAGGGGGGTTTTGCCAAATGCTGCTGCTGCTGAAGGTGAAAATACTTCCTACTAAAATATTTACTGGTACGTTTGTGGTTCTCAGTATCTGGATATGGAGGACCACTGGTCTTCACCGTGTACCCCTCCTTCTACCCTCACCCCTCCACCATTTGCTCTGAAAATAGTAGCCAGAGGAGTCCCCTAAAAACCAAGTCAGCTTCTGGCCCTTTTGGCTTAGAATCCTCCAGAGCCTTCCTATGTCACCTGAGTGAAAGCTGAGGGTGGCAGGAAGGCCCTGTCTGATCTGGTGCCTTCCCTGCCCTGACTTCTCTGAGCTCATGGCCTCTTACCCGCCGCTCTCCTCCACTTCAACCACACTAGCCTTTTTGCAGTTCCTGGAATACACTGGACCACTTCCACCTCAGGACCTTTGCACTGGCTGTCCCCTGGCCTGCTCTTTCTCCATCATCCACCTCGCTCTCACACCTCCTGGAGGCCTTTGCTGAATTGTCAACTCCCCGCCCCCAGCATCCCCGACCCCATATCAATGTTCTCTATTACCTTTCCTTCCTGTTTTTCTCCTTCCCACTTCCTACCATAAAACACACTGCATATTTTTCTTATTTATTTGTTTTCTACCTTTCTCCCCTGCAAGAATGTAAGCTCCATGGCTACAGGGATTTTTAAAAAAATATGTTTTGTTCACAACAGTTTTCCAGGGCCTTAGAACAGCAAGTGACATATTGCAAGGGCTTAGTGATTATTCGTTGCATAACGAACAAACCGAACGAGCGATGGGCGGAGCGGGCACACAGTGGCCTGATTTTCTCAGGGTACTGCCTCGGGCTCGTGCAGGCCTTGGCCCTGGGAACCTGTTTCTCTCCCAGGACCCCTTGCTGTTTGATCGCCAGTGGCCACGCTGTCTGCTCTTCAGCAGCCCTCCGGAGCAGTCCTCAGTTGGCTTCGCTTTTGCTGGATTTCCAATATGTGATTTCCCCCCACGGACAGAACAAGAATCATTTAAAATCATTCATGAGAAACTCATAGCTGTGCTTTCTGCAGGCGGCTTCGCAGGCCACGAGCGCCTGGTAGGGAAGGTGAAAAGCAGAGAGGGAAACCACTCGGCCTGCTTTCCCATCCCCTCTACCCTCCCAGTGGGCGCCCCCGTGCCTCCCCTGCCAGGCCTGGGTCAGCAGAGCTGCTGTTTCGGCTGGGAAAAGCCGAATGAAGCATGGCAATGGTAGGGTCCTCTCCCCACTTGTCGCCCCCCCCGCCACCCTCCCGCGTCCCGGGCCCATAAGCTGCTCCCCCATGGCTCATCCTGGAGCTTGCCCCTGATCTGGTTGAGGCCACACAGTCCAGGCCCCTCTTTGGCCTGGTGGCAGATTTGTCCTCAGCCTGGCCTCTAGCGGCTCACCCAAGAGGAGTCCATAATATTCCCTCACTGGCTCCTCTTGGTCTGATTCAAATCGTCAGGAGCAGCCCCTGGGGTTCAGGGATGTCGACCCCTGTGCCCCTCGGCCTTTTCCCAGCGGCTTAACCCATCAGGTTGCGGTTGCGCAGGCAGGGCGGCTCTGCTCCTTCTGCTGGCTTGCCTTGACCTGCCCTTGGCAGCAGACTCTTTCGCGGTCCCACCCACCTGCCAGTAGCCTCGGCGTCCGTGCTCTGGGAGGCTGCTCCCTGCAAACACCTATGACTCTCTGCCCGAGATTTTTCTGGCAGCACACTCTTCCTGCCTGCCAGGGGTGGGGGTTGGGGTGGGGCGGGTGGGGGTTGCCCGGGGCAGCGTAGAGCACGACAAAGCAGGGAAGGAGGGAATCAGGGGACAAATAGCACAGCCGCCTTATTGCTGGCTGGGGGCAAGTTCTGGGGCGTGTTCTACACTGTCTGCTGGAGGTCCCCTGGGGGACTCTGTCCCACCCAGTGGCCTGCAGGAACAACCGCCTTTCCCTCCTCTGCCCTCATTTCCCTTCCTGTTAGCATCTTGCAGATCGTGGTGGGTTCAAAATAGCTGCAGCTTCCTTGTCATTCCCCTCGCGGGGGGGGGGGGGGGGGGCAGGGAGGCGGGGCCGTCCCTACCCCCCAACCTCTACAAAGACACATTGGAGTACCAGCCCCCACTGCCAACGGGCAGACGGGACCTTGTTGGAGCCAGGCTGGTGGCTAATGTCATCAAGTTAAGGTGAGGTCCGGAGTCGGTGGCTCTTCAATCCAATGGCAGGTGTCCTTTCAAGGAGGAACAACACGGAGACAGGCACACCGCTATGGCTTGTCACAGCAGAGGCAGAGATCAGGGTGGCAGAGTAGAAGATGGGGAACACGAAGCCCCAGAAGCCAGGAGAGAGGCCTGGAACAGACTCTCCCTCTGGGGCTTCCAGAAGGAACCAACCCTGCCAACACCTGGATTTGGGGCTCGTGGCCTCCAGACCTGGGAGAATGAATTTCCGAGCTGGCAGACGGCAGCCTGCGTCGACTTGCTGGCTCTTTAGGAAATGGGCCTTCCAGCTCAGCTGATGCTCAAATTGTAAAATTGTGAGCAAGTAAAGTGATTGTTATTTATTTTAAGCCGCCAAGTGTGGGGGTGGTTGGTTGCTTGGCAATAGACAACTGAAACACACATGAACTTCTGGCCCTGGGATCCTCCTTTTAGAGTCCTACATCTTCCACGTTCCTTCTTGCCGATTGGCTGCACTTCACACTCAATTTGCTTCTTGCCGCCCCTTTTCCAGGCCTGGCCCAGGGGCTTTCTCCCTTCAGACGCCCCCAGACCCACACTCAAGCAGGTATCCCCCGCACATCTTCCCCAGAGGCAGGGCTGGGATGGGTGCCCCGGTGCTCCCTTCAACACATGTACTGTCCTTAGCCCTCCAGGCAGCCTCCTCGGACTGGTAGGAGTGCCCCTGGGGGAAGTGAGTCACTGCCAACTCCTGCTTTGCAGTCCTTCACAGCATGTGCCCCACTCTCACAGCCCAGCATTCTCACTGGGTGGCCATTCTGGGTCCCAGTCCTTTGGCCACATGGAACCCCGTCACCTCTGCTGCAAACCCCATGAGATCCATTTGGTGGTTCTTGGCTGGCATCCATTAATGACGGCCTGCTCTTGTGGGCATGTGGAAGGCATGGTGGCTCACTCTCTGATGCCTTCACCCTGCTGGGTGGCCCATCTATTTATCTGGCTAGGGATTGGGTCAGGAACGGACCTGTGGCTTGGTCCTAACCAACGAGACATGATGGGGGCGGGACCTAGGGGCTTCTGAAAAATACTGACTTGATATTGACTTATTCCTAAGGAAGATGCTCAGAGTCTTGCCTGTGTGTTTTTTTTTTTCCTTTTTAAAGATTTATTTACTTATTTTAGAGAAAGAGAGCACGAGAGAGCATTAGGAGGGGCAGAGGGTGAGGGAGACAAGCAGACTCCCTGCTGAGTGTGGAGTCTAACTCGGAACTCGATCCCAGGACCCTGAGATCATGACCCCAGCTGAAATCATGAGTCAGTTGCTTAACCCACAAGCCACCCGCGTGCCCCTTGCCTGCCTGTTTTTGCCTCTGGACTTGTGTCTGCCACAATGTATTTTCTAGGATGGCCAGAAGCACCTTATGACCTCCAGAGAAACCGGCCTGAGTGTGAGGCTGACATGAGGCCAGCTGAGTGGGCAGATGGGAGCACTCAGGTCCTTGTGGATGTTGCTGAGGTGATGAGTGTCCCTCACGTGGTATCATCAGTTCTCTTGGTGTTCAAGCCAGCATTTTCCCAGCTGTAGATCTGAACCGATCAGAGAGCCATGAAATCAACTGGGTGCGTCACGACCAATAATAGAAACAAAACAAAACAATGAGTTAGATGAAGGAAGAGGAGAATCGAAGATATCAAGGCACATCACGACCCCTAGTGCTTTGTGAAACTTTTGTCTGGTGGTACGGCTGAGCGTGCACAGAGCCAGAATGGAAAGGGTATTTCTCACTGTGGGCTGTGGTCAAAGAGTTTTAAAGCCAAGGACCAAAGCCAGGTTGAGTGGAGGTGTTTTCCATAATTTGTAGTCAGAATTATCCCCCGACACCCTATTTTTCCATCCCCCACTGAATGACAAGAACTCTTTTCTTCCCATCCTTCCCAGCCAGCCATGTGGCCTTCATTTCTGCCTTAAGTCTTGGTTCGAGTTCTTGCCCTCCACCTGCAAAGCCTTTTGGCCTCTCTCCCCTCTCTCCCTACCTGCCCTGTCTGATCTGATCCTTCAAGTCCTGGCCCGAGCCCCACCGAGTCTCTGCCTCCTGCAATGCCCCACCCCGGGTATTACCTGCTCGGGGACGTACGGGCCATGCAGCCCCACTCTCTGGATTTGAATTCCAATTCTGCTGGCTATTGACGTTGTGAACTTGGGTGAGTTAATGAGCCTATCTGAGCCTCGGCTGAGTCATCTGTGAAATGGGGATCCTTATACTATTAGTCTTGTAGAGTGGTAATGATGACTAAATGAATAAATTCAACATGAATTTGATGACCTTGGGTCCCACTCTTCTGGACTCTGAACTTCCTTCTAAGTTCCTGGCTAGCCCGGTTCTCAGCCTGTCTACCCCATGCTCTCCCAGCTGGCTGCTCTCACGCCCAGTAGCTGTGTACATCCCTGGATGGCACACTGCTCAGAGCTGCCCTTTCCAATCTCAGCCTCAGCCCAGGTGCTTTCTTGCCAGTCTGGGTGGGAACCCTGGAGGTGGCTTTAGTGGATTGATTTGATGCACAACTCCTCTTTTCAGTCACTAAGGGAGAAACGGCTTAAGAGCACTCGAGTATCATTTCATCGCTAGACGGGGCACGAGGGATCCCTCCGGCTGCCTAAAGTTTGAGAAGTGTGGCGATCATACTACCGGTGGTAGGAAAATAATAACGGGACCTCTGAGCTGCCACCAAGCCTGGCATGTGTGGCCCTGACCTTGCTGGAGACTCTGTACAGAGTTCCCTCCCTGAAGCCTGCCACATCCTGGCAAAGGAGGGACCATTGTCCTTGCTTTACAGAGAGAGCCAGAGTCACTTTCCCAAGTTCACACAACCAGGAAGAGGCTGGGGATGGAGAGGAGGTGGGGGGAGCTGGGAGGAAGCTCAAGTTTGACTTTTCCCCAAATCTGCCCCCCCTCCTTGTGCACTGGCCTAAATCCTCTTGCTAGCAGGGAGCCAGCCCTGCTACCCCGTGCATCCTCACCGGCTCTCAGCCTGGCCTGGGCTGTCCCTCCCCAGGCCAGCTGGGTTTGGCTCTAGGAAATGTGATTAAAGTTGGTCTCTCCAGAGAGGGTCTGTTTGAAAGAATCAAAGGCTCGAAGCAAGCAGAATGTTCATAATGTTGGAATAAACCCCTGTGCTTGGACTTGGCTGCGGAAATATTAGACCTCCCAGCAACACCTGCCGGGTTGTCAATTCAGAAATGGCGAAGGGGAAGAAGAGAATAAAAGCAAAGCCCCGGCTCCGGCAAATGCTAGCATTCCGACAGCAGCTAGGTCCCCGGAATCCTTACAGTGTGAATTCAGAAGGAAGAAAATATCTATCTGGGCGAGCAGGCGGTTCTCTGTCTCACTTTTAATTGCACCTGGAAAGGGGCTTAATATCTCAGCCAATTTCTGCATCATCTTTTGCAAATCGTGGGCTGCTCAGGTCCCTGGGGGGTTTGTGTAATAAAACGGGATGGTTAAAGGGCATGTTTCTGCATTAACGAATCTTTCTGCACTGGCTGGGCCCGCGCATTATGTAAATGTTTACTGTAATTAAGAGATGAAGTTGTCACGGTGTAGTATTTTGGTTGCTGGTGTAGAGTTCCTGCCGTGCCCCAGCCATGAATAGTCACCCGAGAAGGAGGAGGACCAGAAGCATCAGAGAGAGGAAAAGGTAGAAACGCGTGCCTTGTACTTGGCTAACCCCAGGAAGGATCGTGTGGTTATGACGTGCCCTTCAGCCCCAGGTACAAGGAAGAGCCACGCTTAAGCCATACAGCCTTGAGCCTGAAGTAGGATTTCTCCTGCCCAATCCCAAAGACGAGAGGATATGTGGAACCTCATGGCCTCTACTTGTATGTGATTGTGTTCTGAGGGGAGAGTGGTAGAGGATTCCAGCGTTAAAATAAGGAAGTATAATTTTCGTACAGTGAAACACACATTTAAAAAAAACACAGCTTTTTTGAGGTCTAATTGACATCCGATAAATTGCATGTGTTTAAATGATACAATCTGATCGGTTTTGACATATGCGTCCACCCATGAAACCATCACTGTAATCAAGATCATGAATATATCCACTGCCCCGTGCCCCCCTGTGATCCCTCCTGCCTGCCTCTCCCTGTTCCCCATCCCCAGGCAACAGCTGATCTGCTTCCTGTCACTGTAGACTAGCTTGCATTTTCTAGAATTTAATATAAATGGAAACATGCAGTATGCACTCTCTGGCTTCTTTTACTCGGCGTGATTATTTTCAGATTTATTCGTCTTGCGTATTTGTTCCCTTTACTGATGAGTTGTACCCCACTGTGCGGATATACCACAATTTGTTTAACCACTCATCCATTTGTGGATATTTGGGTTGTTTCCAGTTTTTGGTTCTTACGGATGAATCTGCCACGAACGTTTGTGTGCTTGTATTTCCATCTTTCCCAGGGAGGCATCCGGGAGAGGAATGCTTAGGTCATCTGGTAGGTTTCTGTTCAACTTTGTTAAAAAAACATTTTCCAAAGTGGTTGTACCAGTTTCCACTCCGATCAGACACAGCTCTACCTCCTTGCCGACATCTGGTGTCATCTATCCCAGCTTGTATGTGTGTGTGTGTGTGTGTGTGTGTTCTAATTAAAATTTCATTTTTATGGGGCACCTGAGTGGCTCAGTGGGTTAAAGCCTCTGCTTTCTGCTCAGGTCATGATCTCAGGGTCCTGGGATCGAGCCCTGTATTGGGCTCTCTGCTCACGGGGGAGCCTGCTCCCCCCCCACCTGCCTGCCTCTCTGCCTACTTGTGATAAATAAATAAATAAAATCTTTTTTAAAATTTCATTTTTATGTACCTTAAGACTCCATAAGGAATGTGGCTGTGTACATTTTAAAAAATATTTTATTTATTTATTTGAGAGAGAGGGAGAGCAAGAGAGCATAAGTGGGGAAAGGCAGAGGGAGAAGCAGACTTCTCATTGAGCAGGGAGCGCAACTCTGGGCTCCATCCCAGGACTCTGGGATCATGACCTCAGCTGAAGGCAGACACTTAACCGACTGAGCCACCTAGGTGTCCTGAGTGTGTACATTTGCAAAAATTTCTCAAGCTGCACACTTGAGATGTCTGCATTTTACTGGATATAAATCATTTCTCTATAAAATCTTATAGACAACAAAGTAGGGAGAAAAGTCCTTTGAAATTCAGTCATCTTCTCTTTCTTTCTTTTTTTTTTTAAAGATTTTATTTATTTATTTGACAGACAGAGATCACAAGTAGGCAGAGAGGCAGGCAGAGAGAGAGGGGGGAAGCAGGCCCAATGCGGGGCTCCATCCCAGGACCCTGGGATTGTGACCTGGGCCGTAGGCAGAGGCTTAACCCACTGAGCCATCCAGGCGCCCCTCATCTTCTCTTTCTATCCTTCAAAATGACTTTCCTGACCAAGTCAGGAACCTGGCTCTGGTAATAGGACCTTTAAGAAAGCCTGCTAGTTGTTGGTGGCAAGGTGAGGTGTGGGCCTGGTAGATGTGGTTCCAGCTGAGGAAGGTACAGGTGACTCATCTGGTTTCCTGGATCCTGGAAAATTGTGCCCTGGGCTTTTTTTTCCGAGGCTGTTCTTTGAAGTTCTAGAGATGAAAGCTTTGCAATCCGCAGCCACTCCCCAACCGCTGATGGAAGTGGCAGCCCACTCTGGGCCAAGAAGGGCAGAGGCCACTGCCCTGGGGTCGGGCTGGTGGGCTTGGTGTCTCAGTGGGGTGGGCACCAGAGCAAGATACCCTGCAGCTCACCTTGTAGAGGCAAGACCCAGACCCTGTTGCCTTCATTGCCCACTGAAAATTCCACGTTGATAGCCCCGTGCACCTGGATCAGGGGCTCCCAACCCAGAGCTGCACTGCCTACCACCTAGCGGGGTTTGGAAATGGTGTTTTTGAGGATCACGACATCAGGGGCCCATACGGGGTGAATGGGCAGGGATATCGTGTGGGACAGCCCTGTGCAATAAAGGACTGTCCTTCCCCAGATACCGACAGTGTGCCCCGGGTTGAGAAACAACCTTTTTTTTTTTTCTTTTTTAAAGTAGGCACCATGCCCAGCATGGAGCCCAACGTGGGGCTTGAACTCACAACCCTGAGACTGAAGCCTGAGCTGAGATGAAGAGTCAGCCGCTTAACCCATGGAGCCGGCCAGGCACCCCAGAAACAAGCTGGTTTTGGTTGGTAAGAGTTAATCGGTTGCCTCGGTGGCAGATATTCCTGTTTTTTCAATTCCTTGAATTCATCATTTTTTTGGGAGGGGGGGGTAGTTTCTTTTAAAGTAAACTCTGTGCTCAATGTAGGGCTTGAACTCACGACCCTGAGATCAAGAGTCTCATGTTCTGCTGAGCGGAGCCAGCCCAGCGCTCCATCCCTGAATTCATCTCGGGATGTCCATTAAGAAATCCGTCTGCGACGTCAACAGCATGAAAACCCTGCGCAGATCAAAACCCTTCTCTAGCTTAAAGGTTACACGTAAGCTTGGCCCCGTTTCGAAACTTTCTGGCGCTCCAACGCGTAGTTCTAGAGACGTTTAAAGAGCAAGGTTGATTTCAAGAGCCGTGAAATAGTTTCTTAGTCTTATTTCGTTTTACTTTTGTTTTTTTAGAATTCACTTCGCACCTCGCGTTTGAACTCAACCTGGACTGCTCTGCTCGTCTTGGCGTGCGGCTGTGAGGGACGGAGACGGAAGAGTTCTGGCTGGCCTGACCCGTGCGGAGAAGGGAGTTGCAGTTTTCTGACATTAAATATTAACACTGGGGATTAATAATGAAGGCTGACAGTTCCTTTCTCGGTATTTCTGAGCGTGTCTCTCCCCAGCCTGCCAGGCCAGCAGGCCCAGGCCCTTGCCCTGCCCGAGCCATGTGGCCGGAGGCCCCTGCTCTCTGAGGTCAGGAGAGGTAAGGAAAACAACCCTCTTGTCACCCAGAGGGGCAGGAGTGCCTGCCTGGGCCACTGTGCGCGGCTCCAGGCTTGTCCTCATCCTCCCCGGTGACAGGAAAACAGCTGGTGGCGGAGGGAAAAACAGGAGGTGGATGCGGGGCTGGGGGTGGGGAACCTGAGGAGGAGAGAGGCTTGTGGCCAAAAGAGAAGGGGGACTAGGGGTCCCTGTGCATGGATGTGTCGCCCTGAGGAGAGCTCACGTACAGCCCAACACCTCCTCAGCTCGGCCCCCGCTCCCTGAGCCTTATAGCTTTCTTATGAGCTGAATGGTACCCCCCTCTTCCGGGCAAGGAGGCCTCAGACTGGTTTTGGGGAGGGGTGGCGACGTCAGTGCCATGCACACCCGGGCGGCACAGACCCTGACCTTGCCGCTCTCGCCTTGCGTGACCCCCTCCAGCTTCCCTGATGCCCCAGGTCCCAGCTGTGCTAGCCGTCAGGCCTGCTGAACTCTGATGGCCCGTGAGCCAAGGAACATCACGGCAGCCTTGAACTTACGCGCAGGGAGCTGGACCGGCTGAAGTCTGTGCTGGACAATTAGACACGCAGCGATCTTTTACGTAATAAAAGGTACAAGGAATCCGATGTGAAATAGGCCCCCGTTTGATTTCCCACGCTCCATTGATGGATGATTGCATACGTGCTTTGCTTTAATAAAACATTCCTTCCCCCAACCCCATGTCCATTTTCTCCTTTCCCTTCCTGCCCTCCCCTTGAGCCGTGACAGTGGAGAGTGGAGGAGAAAAAGAGAAGGTCGGAAGCAGAGAACTCAGTAGGTGTCAGAACTTGGCGTTTATCTTGGAGGGCTCGGCCTCTGCGGACGTTTTCAGGAGACCCAGGCCCCTTCGAGCAGGGGCGGGAGTTTGAGGTCAGTGGCCTGGCTTGGCTCTCGTACTCCCGTCTGAGGGAAAAGGAATTTAATCTGAGGAAGAAGCTCAGAGGCTCTGAGGAAGACAGCCATTGTCTCTGAGGAAAGAGGTCGTGTCCATAAGATGTCCAGGGAATGCCAAGGGCTGGTGGCCCTGTGGTGTGGGATCCTCTTCTGGCCTCTCAGTGGCCCCGTCACCACCACCGGCCTGACTTTGCCCTGAGACAGGGCAAGGCGGCTGGAATGGAAGAGGAGGGGGGCCGGAAGCCTCCATCAATGGTGCTAATTAATTGGGCTTGTGGTCGCCTCGCACCTCTCATTTGAGGCTGTACAGGTGTTCCACAGACATTAATTAATTAGGCCCGCCGCGCTTCCTGTGGGGTTTGGACAGATGTCTGATTCCAGAGGCCCCGTCTTCCCGGTATCAGGGCAGAGCGCGAGGGGTTTGGTTGGACAGTGAGGAGAGCACCATGCCACCTGACCCGTGGCCGCCAGAAAAGCCTGGGCAGATGGGGGATTCACTCCTAGGGGTGATCGTGGGAGTTCGCTGGAAACACACGGCCGAGGTGTTCCCAAGCCCACGTGCCATTTTGTGAGTTCTCCTCCGTGGAGCACCACAGCGAGGCTCCATCCGGTGACCGCCTGCTGGCTTTGGCGTCAGAGTGGAGACCACCGCCTTCCCGGTCATTGACTCACCAGTGTGGTGCCAACATGGAGGGCTGAGTCCTTCCTTGGGTAGAAAGCCACGCAGGGAAAGGAAAAGGTTATTTTCACGGGCAAAAAAGTTAATGAGTAATGGTTTCTGGAATTTCTCCTCAGAGAATATAACCTCGTCAGCTCTAGGCTTCTGGCTTCTGAATAATTGTTCTTGGTAATAATACAGAACACCTTCATAATAATACATCCTTCTGTGTGTTCAAGAAAGTAGCAATTTATTCCAGGCAAGACTAAAAAAAAAAAAAAAAAAAGGTTGCGTTTATCCATCTTGAGACCTGCCCTCCCCAGAGATCAAGCAGTGAGGAGGCTGGCTTTTTGGAGGTCTTTAATGAGCGCCTATGGCGTGCTCTGTAGTGGGGCGAGGGGCCATGAGGGAGACAGAAAAAAAGAAGCCATAAGAGCTAAGAATATTTCTGGGAATATCAGTCCTAACTATGTGCTGAATTTGTTTTCCTTAAGTGCATTTTGGGAAAGACACGCTGGATTGACTTTGGGCATCTACTTCGCCCTGCGTTAGACAGCGACACGGTACATCGCGCAGACTTCCTTGCGATGAGGGTTAGCCGATTGGATGCTCTTGTGTAAAATTTGACTTCGGATCTCAGTTAAAGAGGGAGAGAAGCATGCCTTTTGCTTATGTGGATTGTGGCTGAGGCCACATGGTTCTCAAGCTGGTCCTGGTGGCTTTCTGGGACTCTTCTGGAAGCTCGGCATTGTGTGGGTCTCTTCAGGCCTCCAAATAACCCTGTAAGCCTCTTAACACCCTATGAGGAATCCTTTCTGTTTATATATATATATATTTTATTTTTTTAAAAGATTTTATTTATTTATTTGACAAACAGAGATTACACGTAGACAGGCAGGCAGAGAGAGGAGGAAGCAGGCTCCCTGCTGAGCAGAGAGCCCAATGCAGGGCTCAATCCCAGGACCCTGGGATCATGACCCGAGCTGAAGGCAGAGGCTTTAACCCACTGAGCCACCCAGGCACCCCAGGAATCCCTTTCTGTTTAAACTACCTGGAGTGGCTTTTAGTCTTGGCACTGACCCCTGACCAGCACAGCTCCGCTCAGTCACGCTTGCACTCCTGCTGCCTCTAGGCTCTTGCCCACGCCTTTATCCCACCCTGTCCCCTTGAGGTCATCTTCCTTATGTAGGTAACTCCTACTCATTCCTCAAGACTCTGTTCACATGTCACCTCCTCCAGGAAGATTTCCCTGATATGCATGTCACCTCCCTATCCCTCATACCCAATACCACCCAACACTTCCCTTCATGGCTCTTCTCCCATCGGGTCATCAGCATCTCTTTCTGAGCCTTCCACCTCCACTTGACCAAGAACTGCTTAAAGATAAGGACTGTGTCTTTTCTTGGTGATCCTGGTGCTAGGCTTGGCTTTCACCAAGAAAACACAGTCCTATGTTGTTTGCACATAGTAGGTCCTCAATAAAACTTCATTGAATCAGAAAACAACATACATCAAATACTCACATGTGTGGTTCAGACCTCAGTTCAGTAGAGGGAGAGGCCACTGTTGCCTAAAGCAAGTGGCATCTTCCCCGAGAGAAGAAATTGTGACCAGAATCCAGGACAGCCCCCTTTCTGGGTCTGGTTCTCTCATGTATAAAATGAGGGGCATGCCTTCATTTGTGTTTCCTGCTGTATATCTCTCAGAACATTGCTTCCTTAAGGTGTTTCTTTGGACAAAGTGTTCCATGAGCAAATGAGTTTGGGAGTGTTGGATTCAGCAAAATTCAACAGGTTTCTCCACTATATAGAACATCCCAGGGCCTTTACTGTAACTAAAGTGCTTTGTGACTTGTCTCTGGAGAGTTCTAGTATGCAATGTTGTATCAGTTGTCTTTTGCTTCGACAACACTACGAAACCTCAACGCCCTACCACATTCCATATTTATGGCTCACGGGTCTAGAATCAGCTGGGGATTGGCTGGGCACGCTCCCGTGTCTGGGGGTGGCTGGCTGGAGGGCCACCTAAGCTGGTCCTGTGTGGGATGGCCCCGGCCGGTCTGCTCTGTCCCGCCTGTATCTCCTCCTCCCGCGTGCTACCTGAACACGTTCTCGTGATGGCTGAAGAGAACTAGCCTCAACATGGCAGCTCACTGTAAGCCTCCTTCCCTCAGGCCTGCTAGCATGATACTGGCCAACAGGCCCAGGGCTGGACAGGTGTCCCCGCCTGCAGTGGGAGGACACTTCAGAGCTTCTTGGCAAAGGGCATGGATTCCCGGAGGGCCAAAGAAATGGGATCACCATGGTACCCTACTGCACTGTGTTTCCCAGAGTCACCTGACCGAGGAACTCCTCTGTACATCTGACTGGCTCTCCCAACATACACTTTGAGAAACCCTTGACTGGCAATGCTTGAAATCTTTCGCGGTTCTGATACCTGGATTCTATGCTCTGAGTGGCTTCAGGAGGGAGCTGGTGACAAATCTGGATCATGCTGGTCGGGCGGGATTTGGCTAGAGGCGTGGCTGGAGGTGGGTGTCTGAACGCATCCCACTCCATCAGAGATGTCTCCTTCGGGAAGTTTCCCCGTGAAACATGGGCTGTTCCCATGATGTCCCTCTTCTTCACCTCCGGTCACCACCAGACTTTTTGCCCACCCACTGTTGGGGAGTGAGCGGAATGCTCCTGGAAGTATCACTTCCTGAGAGGCGGAGTTCTAGGAACCGTATGGCAGGCCGGGAAACTGATTTTTCCTGTGTTCTGCGACTCCAGGAAGGCATTTCCTGGAGGCTTGAGTTCGGGACGGCCTTCCTCGTCACAGCTGTGGTGGCTTCAGCTAGCTCTTCCCGTGGCTCTGGGCTGGGGGCCAGCTTCCTGCCACCAAAGATTCATCCTGGGCTTTCGGGGTGGGGTTACCCCCGTTTCGGACATGTTTGGATGTTGGCACTGCCCATCTACCTCCCCTGGTTGGGGGGCAGAGCCGAGCATCACAACCCCCCGCCTTCACCCTGACCTCACGCCATCCAGGTAGAAATGACAACTGGAAACCCCCTGACAACACGACGACCCACCCACCAAGGTGGCCCCAAATATTCACCCAGTGGCTCTGGATTTTGCAAACTTGAATTCATCCAGCAGCCCCACTTGCCTTCCACTAGGCGCAGTGGCAATGCTTCCTGTTTATGATTCCCTGTCTTGTGTCCCCAGAACTCAGAGAGGTGGAGTTTCCGACCAGACACCAGGGACAGCTTCGGTTTGATCTTTGATCAGTTTTATCAAAGCCCACCCGACCCCCTGAATGCCCTGTGGCTTTGGCAAGGGGCGGGTGGTGGCGGCGGCGGTGGTGGGTGGGCTCCGGGCAGGGGAAGAGGACAGCTCCACAGCTTGGGTTCCCTTTGGAAGACATAAATTTGGCCTTGTTAAGGAAACCTGCAGGGACGCAGGGATGAAGGTGATCAGGTTACAAAAGTACACCAGGCCTCTGCGGCTTCGCGGGAGGCCTGGGGCACACAAAAGGCCCTGGGGCCTGGGGTAGGTGGGGGTGCGGGTGGGGGTGGCCCCCCCAATGCCACCCCCCCCTCCGCCAGCCAACCGCCTCTAGCCAGACCCTTACAGAGCCTTCCCACCCCAGAGGCTGCCCTTCCTGCGTTCAGCAGCTTAGAGGGTAGGGGGTGGGGGGAGAGGTCCCACCAGAAATACCTTTCCCCCTTCTGGGTAGAGAGTACCTGCGAATGTGGTGGGGTGATCTTATCAGAAACCATTGCTGCGCAATGTGTGCGGAAAAACAATTCTGAAAAGGAACACGGGGCTTTGCTACCCGTGGCAAATCCTCGGCTTGCAATTAGAGGTCATTTATATTTCTTTTTCTGTGCTTTTCTGGTAGTTTCCAAATTTACCACAGAGGTTACATGGTATTGTTAAATTAGAAAAAAAAAAGTGAGGGAAACAAAATAGAATGGTAACATCACGTCTTTGGAGAACTGATTGTTCTATAATGCTTTGTACTGTATATTCAATAGAATCTCAGTAAAAAAAAAAAAAAGGTATAAAAGGTGGATAGAAAAGACATAAAATTGTTACCAGTGCTTATGTCTGGACATATGGTTGATTTAATTTTCTTTATTTGTTTTTATATTTTCTATTTTTTTTTTGAAGATTTTATTTATTTATTTGACAGAGAGAGAGACAGTGAGAGAGGGAACACAAGCAGGGGAAGCAGGAGAGGGAGAAGCAGGCTTCCCGCTGAGCAGGGAGCCCAATGCAGGGCTTGATCCTAGGACCATGGGATCATGACCCGAGCCGAAGGCAGACGCTTAACAACTAAGCCACCCCACCGCCCCTGGAAATGGGTTTTTATATAGGTCATCAGGTTAAAGTGAGGTTATTAGGATGGGTCCCCAATCCAATATGCCTGGTGTTCTCATAGAGAGAGGAAATTTGGGTAGAGACAGACACACACAGGGTGAAGAGGATGTGAACACATAGGGAGAAGATGGCCTCTACAAGCCAAGAGGCCTGGAACACATTCCCTCACAGCTCTCAGAAGGAACCAACCCTGCTGACTCTGTGACCAAACTTCTAGCTTCCAGAACTGTGAAATAATACATTTCTGTTATTTAAGCCACACAGCATGTGGTAACTTTGTTCCAGCAGCCCTAGCAAACAAAATCTACCCTCCTAGGTGAATTTCTCCTGTTCTTCTAGTTCCTTCCTCTTGCCTTATGTATCAGTCAGCTATTGTAATCCTGCTGTGTAACAAACCACTCCCCAGATCTACAGCATTCAGGTTGGATTCAGATCTGCACCGTGTGTATCCTCGTCGGATCGTTGGGCTACCTGGAGCACCTTTTTCTCATGGTGACGGCAGAAGCGTAAGAGGCCAAACTTGGCCACCCCAGCACATTTTAAGTCCTTTCTCACAGAATTTGCCAACATCTCATTGGCCAAACAAAATCACGTGGTCCAGCACACCATCAACTGGGGAGAGGCAGTAGTATACTCTAAACCACAGAGGGAGAGGGATGGGGATGAATATTTACTAAACTATAATTCAAATTTTCACCCTTCCTAGTGGTGCTCTGGTCTTAGAATGAACCCACATACCCTTTTTCCTGTTTGCCTTGATCGACGGCTCCTCACATCTTCCAATCCTATATATGCTTTTGTGGCATTCCTTCCACCTCCTCAAGGCCATTTCCTTCTTAGCCTAATGAAGCAGTTAGAATGATTTCCACTGCACATGATGGAAAGTCCAGTTCAATCTGGCTTCAACATTAAAGGGATATAATGATTTCAGTAACTGACTAATGTGACAGTAGGATGGGCTTCAGGTGTGATGTGATCAGGGCTCCAACTCCATTTATCTGCCAGTCTCTTGGCTCTTTTCTGCCATGTGTCACCTTATGCCTCAAGAAAGTTTCCCTCAGGGTCGATATATGATTACAGCCCTACCTATAAAACAGACAAACAAACAAATAAACAAAATAACTCAAAAACTACACAAGTGCCTATTAGCAGTAGAATGGGTCAATAAATTGACAGGCTGAACTAATTTAGGCTGTTGGAAGCTAGGACAATGGTTACCCTTGGGGATGCAGGGTAGTCACTGGAAGAGGCCACAGGTGGCTTTTGGACTGCCAGTCATGTTCCTTGGCTTCTTGATTGGGACTCTGACAACACGAGTATAAGTTCGTTTTGTGAGATGCTGCCAAGGCATACTCTTATGACATGGGTAATGTTCTTTGTGAACATTTTGCTTCAAATACAAGGTTATTTACAGAACTCCCCCAGGCTGCTGTACGGAGACCAGGAGAATGGGTAAGGGTAGAAGCAGGCAGACTCAGGAGGAGACTATTGCCATAGTCCAGGTGAGCAACCAAAGCCCGAGAGGTGAAGGTCGAAGCTACTCACCTGGGCTACTGGTGAGGGAGAAGGTCTGGGGGAAGGCGGGAAGGTGAGGGAAAGGCAGACCACTTGGCCCCACTGATGGCCTGGTGGGGGAGTTTGGAGGTTCTGAGGGAAGTGGGAGAAGCACCATGATCACTGGGACAGAGCTGAGGGAGTAGCCAGGGATGGTAGCCTGTCCCTCACAGCCAGGGTCTTCTGGGGACCACGTGAGAGAAGCAACACTGGACCATTTGCCTGACCCCCAAAATGGCATTTCTTTCTTAGAAGATGTAGGCTCCCATCAGCAGTGGACGAGAGTTCCAGTTGCTCCATATGTTAGCAACACTTGGCATGTTTGCAGAATCTTTTTAAAGCATACATCAGCTTGTTTCTGACCTGCTCAAACCCCCCAAATGACTTCCTGTAACACTTAGAATAAAATGCTGACTCTTCTACACAGCCTGTGATAAGGGGCTTCTTATTTCTCAAGAGGCCAAGCCTGGTCTCGCCTCAGGACATTTGCATGTGCTGGGTTCTTCACGCCCAGCTCTTTGCCTGTCTGTCATTTCTCATTGTTCACAACTCAGTGTGTTTCTGCTACTCCTACTGCATAACGAACCACTGCAAAAGTTAGGGGCCTGAAATGAGGACTTTATTACACTCACGGGCTCTAGAAGTTAGGAGTACAGGGCACAAAAAGCTTGCTTCTGTTCCACTGTGACTGCAGTCTCCACTGAGAAGACATAAAGCCTGGTGGTGACCGGCCACTTGGCCCTGGACTTTTCTGGAGGATTTTGGCACCTGTGCTGGGGTGACTCAAAGCCTTGGTTCATCTGGGACAGCTGGCCAGAGCACATATATGGGGCTTCTCTCGCTGTTTGGGCTTTCTCACAGCATGGTGGCCTCGGGCTAGTTAGACTCCTCACATGGCTGTTCAGGGCTCCAGCATGAGCATTTGTGGGAACCAAGCAGAAACTCTGTGGCCTTCTCTTGCCTACTTTGGAATTTTATTGGTTGAAGCAGTTGCAAACCTGCCTGGATGCCAGGGAGGGGACGTGCCTATTGATATTTTTTCCTTCCACTTTCATATCACTAGTGGCTAGCACCATACCTAAAACACAGTAGAAGACCTGTGCATATTTGTTGAGAGGAAATGATTCCGTGATAAGCAAGATAGCATGCTCTAGGAGCACAGAGGCTGGCTTTTGTTGGGGATTCCATTAAAGCCTGCCAGGAGGAGGTGACAAAAGCTGACTTTACTTTTTTTTAAGATTTTGTTTATTTGACAGAGAGAGACACAGTGAGAGAGGGAACACAAGCAGGGGGAGTGGAAGAAGCAGGCTTCCCACAGAGCAGGGCCCTAGGACCCTGGGATCATGACCCAAGCCAAAGGCAGACGCTTAAAGACTGGGCCACCCAGGTGCCCCCACAAGCTGACTTTTCACGGATCAGGGGTTGTATAGCTGGTAGGAAGGGATTTGTGTATTCCAGACCAAGAGATCACTAGGGACCTGGAGTGCGGGCCCCAGCCGGGGCCTCTCCCCTTCAGCGCGTGAGTGTGATGAGGGCTGGGGGGGGTGTCGTGGGGGGGGTGTAGACCCTCGGAGCTGGAGCTTGCAAGACGGTCTGGCCTCACTCCTGAGGGCTGAAGAAAGCCCCATGAATAATTTTAAGCTGATATTAAATGATGGGATCAGATGAGCTCTTTTCCAAAGGTCATGTCTTACAGATGGAGTGTTTTTCCCACGGGCAGCCGGGATCTGGGCGGGCACTTGAGCGAGGCCTTGCATGCAGCCCTCCATCCCTGTTTCCCTCTCTGGCCCTCATTATGCCGCAGACACACCTTCTGTCCAGGCTGCTGTAAGGTCCAGGTGGCCCGGGTCTGGAAACTGAAGCCTCCTGGGGATTGGATGGGCTGAAGTTCATCTCTTGGTTTCGCTGCAGTAGAGAGGGACGGCTACGGACAGAGGTTTCACCGCTTGACAATAATCTGCAGCTACGCTATTAACAAAACCCAGGACCAGGCGGGTGAAGTCTGTGGTGTCCGGGGCCTGAGACAACAGAGAGTGGGATGGGACGGGCCTGGGTTTGCAGGCTGGTGAGGTTGCTGCTGTTTCTCGACAGTTCCTTATTGGATTCTCTCGATTTTTGCCTATGTCTGGAATTCTCCATAATAAGGTTGAAAAGACACCCCAATAAAATCATAGTCTCCCCTTTCAGAAAACCATGATGTTGGGCACATTCTGTCCCAATAACTTTAAAAGCGATAGCTTTTGACCATAATGTCAGGATAATAGCAAGATGATTAGCAACCCACACAGGATGTGAAAGCAGTAATTGTGTTTTTCAACTTATTATAGTGACTTAATGGTCATATATTTTATCCTGAAGCGTGGAAAATGCATACTGAAAGTGTGTACTCCAACACAAAAGCTATTATTTTTAATGCTCAACTTTACGTAGAGTACAAAAAGTGTCAACTTTCATAAGGCGAGCAGGGAGACTAAACTTTATTATTTTGGAGGATTTAGCAACAGATTCTAAAGCCAACAGTGGTGACTTCCATACCCAGCCAAATATATCTGGGCTCCCCAAGCCTGAGAGTTTGGGGTTGTGAGGATGGAGAGCAGCAGCCCCATTTCTACAAAGACCTTGGGTCCACAGTGGAGATCTCAGTGTCTGTTTTCAGACGTACCCTTTCCAATAGGGCCACCAGTTCCAACATGGCTGCCTGTTCCAACATGGCCCCCGATTAGTGCTGTTGAGTACCTGCCAGGGACTGTTGTTCTTCTCAGAATTTTGAGGGGAAACTGCTGTCCCAGGCTGTGAAGAGCCACTCTTCCTCTTTTTTTTTTTTTTAAGATTTTATTTATTTATTTGGCAGAGAGAGAGATCACAAGTAGACAGAGAGGCAGGCAGAGAGAGAGGGGGAAGCAGGCTTCTTGCTGAGCAGAGAGCCCGATGTAGGGCTCGATCCCAGGACCCTGGGATCATGACCTGAGCCAAAGGCAGAGGCTTCAACCCACCGAGCCACCCAGGTGCCCCAAGAGCCACTCTACTAAAGGAGGTGTCTAGTAGGTCTGTGTACATGGACACAGACATATACACTCTTGTGGATGCCCAAAGAGACTGGGAGAAGAGGTTAGGCTGAAGCTCTAGAGTGAAACACAGCCAGCCAAGGACATAAGGTTGACATCCCTGGCTCTGTGGGTTCCATTGCTGGCCAGAGGTTTGTAGAAGTCAGGGCCTTCCCAGAGGCAGGCCATGTTAGGAGTGGGGGGTGAGAGCTTTTTCCAGTGAGGCCCACCACAAGCACTGGTGGATGGTATACAGGGAAAGAGGATGGTGCCTGGGGCTGGGCCAACCTGTGGGTAGTGCATCAGGATGTCCTGGTCTGTGGGTAGCCTCTCTGACAGGTCAGTAAAGAGCCTGGAGACCTAGGGGAGGGTGTGAAGGCAGGCGTCACCTCAGCGCAGGGAGTTCTGGGAGCAGAAGGGTCTGGAGGGCTGGATGCTCATGGTTCCCAACCTGTCAAGTGGACACTGAGGATGAACAGTAAAGACCCCCGCTTAAGGCCTCTGGGAAAGGGAGAGGTCCCAGGAGGTTCGTTAATACTTTGTACTGTGGAACCGTGAGCATGGCACTTGAGGGCCGTTTGTGGGGTGGGAAGCACCTGTTGTGTGCCGTCAAATCCCAGCACACTGGCATACCATGGCAAAGGTTTAAGATACTCCTGGGCTCCAGCCCCTTCCTACCTGCCCCCAGGGAAGCCATCTGTCTCCCAGGACGCATGCCCTGGCTTGCCCTCAGGGGCGGTGGTTCCCACAGGAAGGCAGTTTGCCACTATAGTCTCCCAGTCTTCAGATCGCTTACCTCCCTTCCTCAGTCTATACTCTCAGCCTGACCACATCACATTCCAGCTCAGCGCTCTTCTGTGGCTCCCCATTTTGCTCAGATAAAAGTTCCAGTTCTTGTTCTGATTGACCAGGTCTCCCTTGTTGGCCCCTCTTCCTACCTCCCTCACCTCATATCCTGTTACCACACCCCGCCCCTCCTCCTCCTACTGCAGCCACCTTAGCCTCCTCATCCTTCCTGGAACACACCAGGCACACTCTGACCTCAGGACCTTTGCACTGACTGTTTCTCCTGCCTGGCATGTTCTTCCTCCAGCTATCTTCCTGGCTTGTTTCCTTACCTCCTTTCTTCTCCTTCCCAGCGATCCCTTCCCTAACATGCTGTTGAAATGACAACAGCCTGTCCTTCTGTCCTGTTTCCTGCACTTACCTCCCCACTCCCGCCCTGCTCTGTAGCTTCTACCGTCATCTGCAGGGCATCATATCTGAAGTGTTTTGTGTATTGTCTATTTCCCCTCATTCACATGGAAGCTCTGAGCCAGCTGGGACTTTTCACTGCTGTCATTCACTGCTCTGTCCCCAGAGCTCAACACAGTGCTCAGCATGGTCAGCCACGTGGGCAAAAGTTGTTCAGGGAATGAATGGATGCTCTCACTCTGGCCCCTTTGGGTCCTTTCCCACAGGCTCAAATGTGCCTCAGCCACCAGCAAGCCTTCCCCAGCCTTCCCTCTCCTCTCTCTGCTGGATTGCTGTCACCCACCCTTCTGTGCTCACTGCCCCCACGTCGTGACCTACAGTGTGCTTCTGACCCTGCTTCCTGCAGGCCCCATTGGCCTGTGTGCCCCGTCCTGCTGCTCTCCCCACCCCAACCCTCTGGCCCCTGCTCAGCACTCAGGCCCTCCACTTTCCGTGGGCCTCTCCATGCTCCTGAGTGTCCCCTCCCTGCTTCCCTGTGTGCCCCCAACTCAGGCTCAGCCCTTCTCCTGGTCCCAAGGTGTGCTCTGCCTCCTGCTTCTGTCTCCGGGGGCTCTCTCCCTTAGAGGTCTACTCCATCAATCTCCTCAATCCAAAATCAATGAGGAAAAGCCCAACAGCCAAGTGCATGGATTAAAGAAAAAAAGCAATAAAAAAGGAGAAAAAGAATAAAGGAAAGTCCAGCTCATCAGCTCCTCTCTAGATCAGCTTCTCCCCCGACCCTCCCATCTCTGTGGGTCCCCTGGCCATTTCCCCGGGTGCCCAAGCAGAGAATCAGCGTCATCTTCGGACCCCCCCCACCACATTCCTCTGGGAGGTCCAGCTGTGGCACCTCTTCTGGGGTTCTCTGAACATCTTTTCCCTTGTCTGTTCTCCTACCACCACTCTTCTTCAGGCCTTCCTCATCCTTCTCCTGGGAGATGATCGGAAAACCTGTTGAATGGGGTCCTCTGCAGCCAACGTGTCTTCCGAAGCCAAATCAGTTCCAATTACCCAGTATTAGTGAGGGTCTAA
Source organism: Neogale vison (assembly GCF_020171115.1). Taxonomy (NCBI): domain Eukaryota; kingdom Metazoa; phylum Chordata; class Mammalia; order Carnivora; family Mustelidae; genus Neogale; species Neogale vison. The sequence continues at coordinate 96,604,364 of NC_058105.1, forward strand.
CCAATAAAACAGATCCACTCTAGGTATTTAAACATAGGAATTTAATCCAGGTAACTGGCTTCACAGACAAGTGGAGGAGCTGGAAAGCTGAACAGGGTATAGTGAGGTAGCACAGAGATTAGCAACCCAGAGATTAGTAACATCAGGTAGCTGCTGGCCTCCCCAGGGCTGGAGGGACAACAGGAGAGGGAGTGTGGCAGGAACCTAGAAGCTAATAGGAGCTGGAACCACAGAGAACATACTGGAGAAGCAACTGATGCTGGCATAGAGTGGGGAGAAATACCCTGGCTTCTCCCTCTTCCTGCCCCCCCCCGATCTCTCTCATTGGCTGAAAGGAGCTAGAGGACAGGTGCAAGGCAGCCCGGGAAATGTAGTTCCCTGCCATGCCAAGCAGAACAGGAGAAGGGCAGGGAATGGATCTGAGAGGAAGAGAGACAAGTGACTATCTACACTCCCTGGCAAAGAAGCCTTCTGTAGTTCCCTCTCCCTACTAAATAGACTCCAAACTCCAGAGTCTTTCTACATGCTTTGGGTCCTCTGCTGTCCACTTTTCTGGCCTTTTCTGCTGTGGCCCCCACAGGCTCATACTGAATGTGTATGATAAGGGGACCCCTGTCACTAGCATCTGCCACCTCTGTCCCCTTCCTCACTCTGTCCAGAGACTTGCCCTTCCAGCCATGCTTGTGCAATCTCACCCAGACTTTAATGCCCAGGTGAGGTGCCACCTCCTCCATGGAGCCTTCCTGCCCATCACTTCCAGCCTCCCCCCACAAACCAATGTTCTTTTTTGCTTCTCCAGCACTTCAAACACTTATGCCTTGCCTCGTTTCTCCCTGTATCATAGTTATTAATGGCCTTGTCTAAGCGCCTCCATTAGACTGCAGTCTTCCTTAAAGCCATGTTCAAAATGAAGCCTCACACAGCCCCCCAACATGCAGCACCTTGCACCTAGGGAGGGCGTACCACATTCTAGTTTAATAAATGAACAAGTAGCAAGCCACACATCAGCAGGTAGTGATGCCTAGTCAACACAGGTGAATTAATTTGGACTTTTTGGCAATCTGTGCCTGGTGGGGGGGTGGGGTGACAAGGCTGGGGAGGAGTGAGCTGGGGAGTTGTGCAGGGCGGGGAGCAGATGTCCACATTCTGCCTTGTTATTACTTCAGCTTATTGTTCCAGGTTTTTTCTTTTAGAGAGAAAAGAATCCGCCCATGTTTTCATGTTGTTCTCATTGAAATCCACCCACAGGCTTTGAAACGAACCCACTGGTGAAGCGCAAGGAGAGGGCGGCAGGTTTGTTTCTCTAGCGTGGTTGGTGGAGCAGCTCGTGGGCTGGGGCTCCCTGGGGCTCCCTGCGGCTCCCTGGGGCTCTAGCGCGGGAAGCAGAGGCTGGATTGCCCAAGTGGGCTGGAGAAGCCCCAGAGAGCATGGCCTTGGGTAAATGCTCCAGGTTGGGGGGGTGGGGAGGGATTGTGGGGGGAGGGGGGAGGCTTGGGCGCTGTTGCGTTGAAAATGTGTCTGTGAATTCACATTCGTAGGAAGCGTTTTTTTTCAAGTGCTTACCTTTTCCACAATGAGAGGCTCTCAGGAAGTTGTAGACGGTGGGAAGGGATGCGGATGTGAGGCTGAACCCAGGGCAGAGGTGGCTCAGGTTTGGGGTCCCCGTTGTGGGCCAGTTATACACGAATTCTGTTGTTCATTCATACATTTCATGAATGTGAATCGAGGAGCCAGCAGAACGATCAGACTTTTGGAAGCCAGCCTAATTCTCGTATTGAGATGTTGGAGGTCCAGAAAGGTTAAGTGACTTGCTCGAAGTCACACAGCCAGTTACCAGCAGTGTAAGGTTTTAACCTGGGGCTCCTGCCTCCCTGTTTGGGGATCCCAAGGATTGTGGGGCTGCCAACAGGAGTCCAGCCTGCCCCTGCCTTGATACATTGGGATTAAGGATCACATTTGGAGTGGTTTTCAAGTACGGTGACTGTCTCTCCTGGCTTACCGCGGTCCTGGGGAGGGACACCGGTGCTTGGCATATTTTGCGTCAAGCTGGGGGTCCTTCCAGCGGTGGCGAAGTGTGCCTATCTCTGAGCAGAACCGGTTGGACCCCTCACTCCAGAACCTGTCCACGGCGCTGTGCCCTGCCCCATCGGCAGTGTGTATCTCTGACCCGGGTTACTTTACAGACTGCATTCTGTGCTCTGTGTTTATAAAGCTGCGTCAGCTTGGGGTGTGGACAGGAATGACCTGCGCTGTCTAAACAAACCACGAGCTTCTGGCAGCCTGCCTGCCAGGGTGCTTGTGACATCCTCTGGCCCGGCAAGGTGGGTTGGGTTGGAACTCCTGGCTTTGCTCATTTGGAGAACTCGCCAGTATAAAGGCAGGTCTGTGGCCTTCCATTCCCCAGAGCGAGTGGAGGAAGCTGGCGCTGGCGCTAATCTACCAGGCGAAAGTGTGGGGAACCCTCCAGGACATGACTGCTACTCCCTCTGCCTCTCCTAAGCTGCCATGCCTCCCCCACCCCACCTTTCTCTTAATCACCAAGGCACAAAGAGGAAACCCTGTGCCACTCACCCCCAAGCAGAATTTTACCAATGAGAAACCACAGGAACAGGTACATTTTAGCAAAATGAAGGCCTAGCGGCTTCTCACAGAGATGGTGCCCTAAATCATGCAACTTCAGTTTCTCCTCCAAGACGTATGTTTGAAAAATCAGGCTCAAGTCTGTCATTTTAAACAGCTTTTCAAATGACACAGAAATTATACTATTTTTAGGTCAAACACTCTGCAAAAGTTGACATTTGAAGGTTCGGCTATGTGTGAAAACATCCAAAAGGAAACGTGTGATTTCTTCTCTCTCTCTCTTTTTTTTTCCTCCCAGAAACAATAAACAGGAGTGGCTTGGGTTTATTTGCGTCCGTTCTTATCCCTCTTACATTTGCATCTCCGGTGTTTATTGGTGTAATTCTCCAGCCGCCCACTCGTTGTGGCAGATGTCACCTGAAGGCCGCCCTTGGAGATGCGGTCCCTACAAATAAAAGCAGGTCGTTAGACTAGAACCGCCTTTGTTCCCTTAACTATGGCGGTTTCTCCCTCCGCACAGAGCGCGCTCTATATAAAGCCATAACCATTCAGAGTCACACGTAGGCTATATAAAGGCGCTGCTGAGAGATGAAAGATGTTTTTAACCCCTTCCTCTCAGGCGTCGGTGGCAGCTGGCTGCGATCGTTTCCAGAATGTACAGAGTTCTGTTCTGGGCTGATGTGGGGCAGGGGTGGCGGGGAGGGAGCAGAGGGAGGGGAATGTGAGTGCCGCAGTAGGTGGGAGAAGTCCCCATCCGCACCCTTTTCTACCTCTTCCTGCCTCAGTGTAGAGCAGAGTTGGGGGGGTACCTCCCCCCCAGGGATTGGGTGGGGCTCAGGTCGTGGGAGCAGGGGGAGCAGCTACTGGTTGGGGGCTTTCATCTGTGATTTCATTTGGGGGTCCGTGCATGCTGCCATCTCTGCAGGGGGGACAGGACACTTGGGACAAGAGGGGTCAGGGTGGCCCGGCTTCCTGGAGGATCAATTGTATTTGATTTGAAGTCGCAGTTAATGTTGCATTTATATGAAAACAAGCGCATGGTGGCTCAGTGGGTGAAGCACCTGCCTTTTCTGCTCACGTCATGATCTCAGGGTCCTGAGATCGAGTCCCAAGCTCCGTGTCAGGCTCCCTGCTCAGCGGAGAGTCTGCTTCTCCCTCTGAGCCCAGCCGCTGGCAGGGGCCACTGTAGCCACCAGGCAGTGCAGTGGCCTTTGTCCTGTGAGAGCACAACAGTGGGCACTGAAAGCTGAGAGGAACTCCTGACTTTTGGTGCAAAATGCAGTCCCAACAGGCCCTCGCTCATTAGACACCCAAGGGCAGCAGTGCAAACACTATGCAGCGCCTGTCTCTTTATTCTTTTGCATGACCTATGTGGTCATTTCTGAAACAAGCCACGTCTGCTTCTGCAACTTGCTTTCATGGAGAACGGGACCCATGCGGGGGTTGGGGGGTGGGGTCAGGATCCCAGCCGGACAGGCCTTAGGGAAGGAGAGGAAACAGCTGGTGGAAACTCCACCCTGGATTGGACGCTGTGGTGCTTTGAAAGCGAAGTCCACACGTTCTTTGACACCCTTCCCCTCGAGGGGGAGGCCAGCTGCCACGTGGTGAGGACCGAAGCCTCCTGTGCACAGAAACTCTGAGATAATAGATGTGTGTGGTTTTCAGCCACTGCGTTTCGAGGTCGTTTTTTACGTAGCAGTAAGTACAGACACCACTCCTTGTCCTTCAGAATGTCTTTTGAAAGCTGCCAAGACTTCATTGGTGCCTTTCTTTTTTCCTCCTGGCTTTTAAGAATGTCAGAAGCTGGAAAACAAAGACATGTGGCTTTGGAATAGGACAAGTAATACAGCGGGCATCCATGCTGAGTATTTTCCAGATGCCGTCAGGTCATCTTGACCATCCTGCGGGCAAGGATTATTTGTCCCATCTTATAGGTGAGAACACCGAGGCTCAGAGAGGCTAAGACCTTTGGTCAAGATGACACAAGAAGCTTGTTTGTTGGGACATTCACTCCATGTCCCTTCATTGATAACAGGCTGCCTTTGCTTGGGAAGAAAGCAACTAGGTCAAGGTCCTGGCCTTGCATCTGATGAATTGCATAGCCTTTGGCAAGTCACTCTTCTGTGGGGGCCTTTTTTCTTGTGAAATGGCCCATGTCCCATTCCTTGTAGCACAAGGGGCTGTCAATCATAGTGGCCCACTCTCTTGTGGCGGTAGGCATGGAACATGGGTCCCTGGCCTGGCCTATCAGAACGGCTTATTCCCCTGACTGTGGTGATTTGGTAAGAAATGTGCATGTGATTCGAGCCAGGCCAATCAAAATCTCCCCCAGGGCATCTCTGCCAGAGCCACTGGGGAGGGCCACTCTTTCTTTCTGTCAGGCTTGTTAAGCCAGGAGGCCGTGGATCTCGTTCTATGGGATTAGTGGGCCTGCCTGTCTGCGGAGTCAGGTCAAGGCAAACCATGAAGGGAGGCAGAGCTGTGGAGTCCCTTGATCCCCTGGATCCAGCTATGCCTGAAGCCACCCCTCTCTCTGGACTCACCCGTTATGTCAGTAAATTCCCAATTGTTTGTTTGTTTCATCTACTTTGACGTGGGTTTGTGTTGTTTGCAGTGCAGTGGGCAGACTTGGGGGTTGCTTTTGGCATCTCAGAGCGGGAGAGCATAGCTCCTCTATATGGTGACCAAATGTAGCAGGTGCTGATGATGACCTGCTGGCCCATGCTGGAGGTCATGACAGACTGTTTCCTTACAGGCCAGTGGCTTCCTGTATCTTTCTGCTTGAGGTCTTCTCTGGCTTTAGGGCCATGCATGGACTGTGTGTGTGCATGTGTGTGTGTGTGCTTGTGTGTGCACACGTGTGCATGAGTGGGTGGTGGGAGGGAGGGGAGGTTGTTCTAAAAGGGTGGGAATTAATAACTCAGGGGTGACCCTCTTCCAATGAGGGATGGAGGTGGATGGGTATATATTCCTGGCTCCCTTGCCCCTTGAGAAGAAAATCTGGAGGCTCCTTCTATACAGTCTCCCTGAGAGGGTCCCCAGCAGGATCACTCCCCAGTAGCCTGCATCGGGAACCCACTCAATAAAACAAAGCACAATTCACCGGCTCCTCCCCTCCCAGGTGATTCCTGGGATCACCCCCCAGATAAACTACCTGTGACCCAAACCCCTGTCTCTGGGTCTGCTCTGGGGGGAAAATCTAAAACTAGCCCATCGATATATGAAATTTTGATTTTTTCTGGAGCTGCCAGATCTGGAGATACTTCTCATCATTGGCAAGCCCAAAACCACAAAGTTCCCAGGCTTAGCAGTTTTGTGGGTGAAATAGTCCCTATATCGGACACGTGAGGACTGCCCCAAGGCTCCACGGGGGGGGGGGGGGGGTGGGGGGGGCAGGACAGCAGGGCGGAAATGGCTGGCGTCCGGGACCCCTGTGACTGGCAGGAGCCGTCTTGAAATAACAGTTGAGGGGACAGATGGGGGTTGGAGCATTTGGGCAACTGGGGGTTGCCTCAGTCTGGCACTTTGTGGGGTGCCCGCCTTCTCCCCTGCATCCACAGCCTGGAGGTGTGTCTGGACAGACAGTCCTGGAGCCCTCCAGATGACAGCGAGAGACTGGCTTGCTTTCCAGCCGTTGGTCTTGTTTGCCTTCCTCCCCCACCTCCCTCGCCTTTGTTCTCTCTCTTTCCTTTTGCTGCTCCCGTTTATTTATGTTTAAACACGTCTTGTCCTGTGTCGCTGCCTCAGCGGAGTGGCAGGAGAGCGGACGACAGCAGGGTTCCCAGCTCGCCCTCCCCTGCAAGGCTGGGGCTCCTCTGCTTTCGGGGACAGAGTTTCCCTGAGCTGCTGGCCTGGCCTGGGGAGGTTTGGCTGGCGAGGCTCCTCGGGCTCTGCCTGGCGTCTGCTGTTGCTGCTCCCGCGGGCCGGCCCCCTCCCCCGCTCTTCCTCCTGGTCACTTCCGCAGTGGCATCTGGGCCGCAGACATTGTTTTCCCCTAATTACATTGCAGCCGAGGAGAGCCACGCTAATAGACGGAGGGGCCTGGCAGAGCTCGGCTGGGTGGCTGCAGCTTCTGCATGGGGCTTGGATCACTTGGGCTACCGACTGGCCCTTCCCCGCAGGGGTGTCCCTTGCCTTTTCGTATTTTGTCTTTTTCCTTGAAGTATGCGATGGATAGAAGGAAGAGCATCCAACCAGATAAGCCGGCACCTTGATGGAGTTTTACGTTATATCCACATGCCTCTATCATTCCAGGTCAAGATACAGAACTTCCCCATCGCTCCAGAAGGTCCTGTAATGCCCCTCCCAGTTAGAACCTCCCCATCCCCACCCCCCAGCTCCTCCAGAGACGACCACTAGCCTGACCTCTCTCACCGGAGATGGATTGCCTGCTTTTTAACCGCAAGATGGAATCATCCAGCGTTGTCCCCTTTTTCTTCTTCTTCTTCTTTTTTTTAATTTTAAAGGATTTTATTTTACTTGAACTTGCAACCCCAAGATCAACAGTCGCACGCTCCACCGACAGAGCCGGTCACACGCAAGCATTGTGCCCCCTTCTGTGTCTGGCTTCTTTTGACCCACATTATGTCTGTGAGCTGGCGTGGGAATGGTCCCCTCCTCTTTTTGTTGTTGGTTTGTTTTATTCGATTCCTCACCATGGAGCGTACTGAACGTTCAGGCCCAGGGCGGGGGGCTGGGGGGGTGGCGGTTTGTAAAGCCAGGAGCTCCAGATAGTTTCGGCCCTGTCCACAGTCCCGGTGGTGGCATTTCTGGGGGTACATCTTCTCTCCCAACTGTGGGAGGCTAATGTGTGGATTCTGCCAGAACTCTGCTTGAGAGGCCAAAGCAGCCTCGGGCATCAGGTTCCCTGGTGATTTCAGGCCCCTGGGCCAGTAACCTCAGAATGGAAACCTCACTGGCTCTTTGGGATACTGGAGGAAACTGGAGCAGTCCTAGGTATGGGGTGGGGCTCAGAAATACTAAGTTGCAAAAAAAAAAAAAAAAGAAAAAAAGAAAAGAAAAGAAGAGAAATAGTAAGTTGTGATTTGCACACATGCAGACAGCAGCGTCACTTAGATCTGGTGACTTTCAGTCCAGCACAGCCCTCCCCTCTCCTTTCTGGATTCCTTTGGTGGCCCTGATCAGCAGCCCCGTGCATGGTCTTCCCTCCTCTGATTCACCAGCTCGCTGAACGTGGCCAGGCTCCCAGGGCCTGTGCTTATCTTGCTGCTCCTCTGTTCACCAAGCCTTCCGTGGCTCCCCACTGCCTGCTGAAGTCAGTATTCTTCTTAGGCAGACACTGCCTCCTTTTTTGAGCAGCTGGGGTCCTGCTAGCTGATGTGGCCTACTTCTCTGTTCCTCCTGGCCTATGGATCTTAGGAGACACTCTTTTCTCTTCCGTCTCCCCAAGGAGGTTTCCAGCTAGCCCAGTCCACGAGGGAGGGCCTTGGTTCCCAGGTCACTTCATGGACCACAATCCCTGCTTCAGCTCCAGCCATCATGACTGCATTCCAGCCAGTAAGAAGGAGGAAAGGCAAGGAAAAGGGCATGCCATCTTCTTTTAAGGTTTGTAACAATAATAATCATAGTGGACACTTACACATCATTTTCCATGTGGTAACCCCTGTTCCAGGTACCATATCACCCTATGAAGTAAGTGTTGTTATTTGCCTCATTTTACAAATAAGGACATGGAGACACAGAGAGGTTAAGTAACTTGCACAAGGTCACACAGCTAAGAAGTGACTGAATCAAAATTTGAACTCAGTCTCATTTCAGAATCTGGGCTCATAAGCCCTCTGTTTTTGTGCTTTCCTTTCCCAGGTCCTTGTAGGCCCTCCCTGCTCTTACAACCCATTGGCCAGAACTTAGGCACATGGCCATACCTACCTGCAAGGGAGGCTAGAAAATGTAGTCTTTGTTCTAGGTGGTCGTGTGTAGGAAAAATCTGAGTTTGATTGCTGGGGAAGAGGGGAAGACAGATCTAGGAGGGTGGCAAGAAGTCCCTGCTCGAGGTGGTAATTGCCATTTTAACTGTATGGCTCTATTATGTGACTTGTTCTTTCATGTACCCCACAAGCTTCTAGAAGGTGGGCATTCGGTTTCCAAGAAAGGCTCTTGCCGCTGGGACCCTGATATAAAACGGCATTCTTTGTGTTGCTGTTGACTTTAAATCTAGAGCAGCTCCATTTAGGACCCAGAAGAGCCCTTTGCAAAGAGTAGTCCCTAATAAGTCAACTCATACTGTGCATTTGGAGGGAAAGGTCCTGGGTACAGATGTCAGGAAGATGCGCGTGGCCTAGTTGACCATCCTCACCATTTTGAAATTGTGCTTTGGTTTGGCTTCCAGGACATCACAGCGTCTGGAATTTCCAGGTCTCCCTCTCAGTCTCTTTTCTGGGGCCTCCTCCTCGGCCTGCCCTCTAAGTGCTGGCTGTCTCTGGCCCTCTGCTTTTCCCTTGGCCTCTCTCCCTGGAAGATCTCGTTTTCTCCCATGGCTTTGTAAATGCCATCGTGTGCTGGTCACTTGAGACAAGATCTCTTCTCAGAGGTCCAGATGTCCACAGCCCCCCTGCCCACTGGCATCCCTTTTGTCAGGGTCACTGGTATCTTGAACCTAATGTGTCCAAAGCAGAACACCTGATTCCTTTCCCCACCAGCCCCGGCTCAAACCCGCTGCTCCTTCAGGATTTCCCACCTTAGTCAACGGCCCCTCCAGCCCTCCAGGGGCTCCTTCCAGAAACCCGGGAGCCATCCTTGGTACTTCATGCCTCGACTCCAACTTGGCTCCTGGCCCTGACCATCTTCCTCCAACATGAGCCCCGAGTCCATCCATTTGTACCCATGGCCACGGCCCCTTCATCTAGCCCCCCCTCCTCTCCTGGACCACTGAGACGCCTTCTACCTGCTCTGCCACATCCGTCCTTCCAGACCCTTCTCTACACCGCAAACCGAGAAACTTGATCATCCATTCTCCTGCCCATGGCGCTTTAATGGCTCCCGAGTGCATGTGCACAGCTCCCAAGCCTTGATCTGGCCCATAACCCAGCCGCTCTGGTTCTTTCTGCCTCTTCAACCTCCTCTCCAGCCTTGTTGCACTTACTATCACTGCATAGCCAACCATCCCACACTCAGAGGCATGAAACAACCACCATTTATTATGCTCACAGAGTCTACGGGTTAGGAATTTGAAGAAGACACAGTAGGGAGGTTTTACCGCTGCTCCACGGTGTCTGGGGACTCAGCAGGAGGCCTGAAGGGCTGCCGGGTGGGACTGGCTGCAGGTTCATGCTCGCACCTGTCGTCATCCTACCCCGTGGCGGGATGTGATGGCTGATGGGGCACCTGCCCCGGCCCCTCCCTGTGGCTCAGGCTTTGTCACAGCATGGCGACTTCAGGGTGGTCCCATCTCCCACATGGCCGCCCAGGGATCCACTGGTCCAGTCCCCAAGGTGCTAGCTGATTCCCCTTCTCTGACCCAGCCTCCAAAGTCACGTGCTGTCACTTCTGCCATATTCCCTTGGTTGCGGACCCGACAGAAGTCCATCCAGATCCAAGGCAAAGGGACATAGACCCCCATCTCTCCATGCTTCGGAAAATGCTCTCTGCTGCGTGGCCCTCCCTTCGTTCCCTGGGCCTCTGGCACGCTGTGTGTGTGTGTGTGGGGTTTTTTTGTTTTTTTTTTTTGTTTTTTTAAGTTCCTTAAAAGCTCCAAACTCTTTCCCTCCTCAGCTCCCTTGCACACGCTGCTCTCTCTTTGCTTCCTCTGGCTCACTCCAGCTCGAGGCTTACTTATGTGTCACTGCCGCCCCCAATTTGAAACAGGTCCCTATTATATTTTTTCCTGGTTTCCGCTGCTGGGCCTGCATCATCCTTCCTGCAGCTTTTAATTATAGGCACTTCGGTTTGTCGAGATGTTTAGTTTGTGTCTCTGCCACTGGAAGCGAAGCTCCACGGAGGGTGGGGGGGGGCACCAAGGAGACCACTTGGCTTGTGGTTGTCTCTCCAGAGAGGATCTGGGATGAGGCCCACCAAGGAGTTTTAGACTTCTCATGCCAGTTTCAGAGAAGAGCTGTCTCCAGGCTAGCAACGGCTATGAGGATGGGTCAATAGTGGTCTATCTCAGTGGTGGGGGAGGGTTTTTGAGAGGCATTGGTGGGCAAGGTGGACCGAGAAGGGGATGGCTATGAAAGAGGCAGTTTCTGTGCTGCTTCTGGCCCCTCTCTTAGGGGTGGGCATGCCAACACCAGTTGCCTGCCTTGCCCCCCACTCCTCATCCCAGCCTCACTGTACCCTCTCTCAGACTCAGACTTGGCATTTATCAGATCTCCTGCTAGGCACACCCTCCTCACTCCCCCGAATAGCAAACTCCACACTACCTCCTCCAGAACTTTCCTTGACCTCTGAGGCTGCGTGAGGCTGCCCTGCTCCTTCCTTCCCTAACCCTTCCTGCACACCCTTATCACAGAGCATACGCCCCTCTTACCATCGGAGTCCTAGTCACAACACCCCTCTCCTCCCCCTCTGCCCCAGGGAGCCTGAGGGCTTCTGGGCCTGTGGGGGCCACACTGCTTGCTGGCATTTAGGCTGTCCCAAGCCTTTCTCTTTGGGCTGGGCGGGACCTTTGTTTTGGAAATTGGCCCCGAGCCAGGCTCTGGGTGGGCTTGGTGGGGACGGAAGGCAAGTTGTTCCTCCACAAAAACGCTGCCTCCCCTGCCTCCGTGGGCCCAGCCTTCTCAGAACGCCTTCTTCAGCCTGCCTCTGACCGGAAGTTCCTCATTCCTGCGTAATTACATTAAACTTTTATGATGGGGATCTGGGCGGCCAGCAGTGTTATTTTGCAGGGGCCGACTGCATTCCTGGTGTCTGGGTTTACCTTCCTTCTCAGTCTGTGCTCTGGAATGCTGCTCTGTGGACAGGTCCTCCTGCCAAGCCTGGGTCTAGTTGTGGGGTCCGCGGTCAGTGTGCTGGGGGCAGGGCGAAGAGTCAGAACCGTGTCCTCGATTTCCCAAATCCTGCAGGTCAGAAAACGGGGCTGGCCCAGCAGGGCAGCAGGAGGGAGTCTAGGCTGGAAGGATGGTCAGAGCCCTCTTTTCTAGCTGATGCCTGATTGCCGGGGCTTCAGGGGGTCTTGTGGGTTTCTCCTTCTCGCATAGTAGCAGGTGTGTGTGTGCGTGCGTGGGTGTCCGTGCGCAGGGACTTTCCTCTTCTTCCTCCTTTTTTCTTTTTAAAGATTTATTTATTTATTTGTTTATTTAGAATGAAAGAGAAAGCCCCAGCAGGCAGAGGGGCAGAGGCAGAGGAAGAGAGAATCTTCAGCAGGCTCCCTGCTGAGAGCAGAATCCCCAACTGGGGGCTCGATCTCATGACCCTGAGATCACAACCTGAGCCAAAATCAAGAGTCGGGCATTCAAGCGACAGCCACTCAGGTGCCCCAGAGCGTTTCTTCTCAAATGGCTCCTTCTTTAAAAAAGTATTTGTAAGCAACTCTAGCCTAAAGGTAGGACCCTTCCACAAAGATAAATACCAGGGAGATTAAAAATCCCAACATTCCCAAAAGCATCAAAACTCGGGATGAAATCTCACGGTGGGCTACTTAATGATTGCGGGGTAGGGAGGGTTCACTGCACAAATGACCCACAACATAGGCGAAGACACTTACATGCGGTCTGATGGAGAAGGAAAGTAGAGAAGGTGGAAAGGAACAGGAGCTGTCCTATGCTGTTGGTGGGGTTTAAACCGGGATAGCCTTTTTTGGAGAACAGTTTGGCTTTTATCTATGCGCATTCATTCAAGCCTACCCCAGCGGTAGGACACATATCCAGGGATGTTCACGGCATCATTGTTTTGGGGCACAAACTAGAGAACAAGCTAAATGCCCAGCAGAAGGGGACGGGTAAGTAAATGAGGAGCATCGGTGCCAGCAAATACTACACATCAGTTTGAAAGAGTAACAAGTCCCAACATGGAATGTTCTTCAAGAAACATGAAGCAAGTAAAGGAAACCGCAAATCCGTGCGCCTAGCCCAAGTTCCCTTATATCCAACAATCTGTGTGTTTCTGTATAAATGCAGAGAGAACAGCTTAGAGCTGTATGGCCGGGCTGACCTTTGTGGAAGGGTCCTACAGAGCTGGGCCATGTCACGAAGGATGCTAAGAGGAGAGTTTCACCTTTTCCCCGGGAATTGTATGAAGTTTTAAAAATTGCGTATTACTTTCATGGATTGGAATAAAACTTTTTTTTTTTTTCAAATCTCAAAAGCAATGCATATACTTTGTAAAAGGCTAAGGAAATCGAGAAAAAAATTACAATGGTTATATATATATTTTGAAGATTTATTTATTTTAGAGAGAGAATGGGCAGAGGGGCAGATAGAGAGAGAATCTCCAGCAGACTCCCCACCGAGCACAGAGCCTGACTTGAGACTCAAACCCACAACCCTGAGGTCATGACCTGAACTGAAATCAAGAGTCGAATGCTTCACTGACTGCGCTACCTGGGCGCCCCTATGATTGTTGTATTTATTGATTCTGTGACCACATATGCCTGACACCTCTCCAAGATGTTGATATATATAAACTCATTGAGTCTTTGCAACATGCTGTGACACGTATTGTTATGCCCGCATTTTACAGACGAGGCAACCAAACATGGAGAGAATAGATAACTTCCCCTAAATCATAAAGAGCTAGCCACGGGGAGCTGAGATATAGAGGCAAACCAAAGTCACCCAGAGCCTTCTTCCACCTGGAGATGACCACTGTTGAGGTTTTGGAGAACTCCTTAACTGAGTAACGTGTGCGCACGCATCACGCTGGATGGCCTTCGACGGCAGGTCTGTGATGAACCTTGTGCCCTGACAATCTCCTCATTCATCCTTTCCCTCTTCCTTGCTTTGGCTCTGATTTGGGGCTTTTTCTCTGCTTTTGGAGGGTTTCCTTCCAGGACACAACCAGTCTCCGCTGCCCAGGTCACAAAAAGACTCTTGAGCAAAAGAGGTCTCTTGGTGCCTGGTCTTTCCTGCGGAAGCAGAGGAAATCGGGAAGACCACCTGGTGGCAGTGCCCTTGGAAGGAAGGGACCCTCAGAGGTGTCACTTGCTCTGCACATGGCCAGCAGGCAGGTCGGCAGGCTTTGGGATTCAGAGGGTGATGCGGCCAAAGACCCCACCCTGGCTTCCCAAAGGAAGGAATGGAGCCTGTATCAGGTTAGGAGTCGAACTCCGTAACCAGTTTTTTAAAAGGGCGGTGGACAGTGTAGGAGACAATGTACTTGCTAAGGAAAGCAGCTTTGAGGGCGTCTGGTTGGGAGTCAGCCTTCAGCTGAGCGCTGGTCCTTAGCACACACCCTTGCCCTCCCCTACCGCTCCCCCCTACCCTCCCTCTGCGTCCCCCCCACCCTTGGTCCCTTCCCCCTTCTACAGCTGCACGCTGCTCATCGTCCAGGAAGAAGGGCTGTTGAGATCTGTGAAAAAGAAGGAGAAAAAATAAACTTAGCCGAACTCATCTTGCTTGCAAGTGAGCAGTTGGCTCTGGCCCCTGTGCGGGAAGTCACGTAGGGCGGGTGGTGGCAGGGGGGCCCTGGGGACGGTTTGGCTGGAAGGGAGCGGGGGCACGGAGGTGCAGCGGAACTTGAATGGCTGGTGATTTATGGCACCAATAAGCGCAACGCTTGTCTCGCAGTTTTCCCTCCGGATATGTCGGAATGCAGCCCCTTTGGAACATCACCTGTGTGGGTTGTGGCCGCGGCCACAGTTCTTCTGGGCACAGAAGCCCAGCTCCTCTGAGACCTGCTGATGGGTGCCCCCTCTGCTGGAGGCCCAGGGAGAGCCCTCCCTCCCCAAACTGAAAGGCACTGGGCAGATGTGTCAGCAAGACCTAAAATGTGCTCTGATATTGAGGAAGGTGCAGGGTGATGAAGTGCTGATCGGGGAGGGTGGGGGGTCTGGTTTCCTCTTCAGGACAGAGTGTAGGATGCATAGATTCAGAGAGCCTTCTGGAAAAATCAGCCGGTGAGTAACATTCACCTTGGCAGCTGTGTCCCTGCTTTGAGCTTTAGCAAGCAGGCCCCCGAGCTATCCCTGGCTAGGATTCTGGGGTGCTGGAGGTACTGTTTCTTGAGGGCCTAGTCTGTGCCAGGCACTGGGCTAAATTCTGAATATTTTCTTAATGCTCTTTAAACTTCATGATGCCACGTTGATGTCGGTATAGTTATTAGCTTCATTTTCCAGAAGAGGAAAGGCATGCTCGGAGAGCTTGAATAACTTACCAAAAGACCGCAGCTAGTAGGTGGAAGAGCTGGGGTTCAGATCTATCTTCGGAACCAAGGAACCCTAGCATACTTCAGTGCTTAAGGGTTGAGTTTGCTGAGGGGCAGGCCCAATGGTACCCCATGTAGGACAGGACAACCAGGCCCGGAAAAGCCCTCCAGAATGAACCTAGACAACTGTCCAACAGCAGAGTGCTTCTAAAATCTGTGAAGTCAGGGGTCCACTATGGCCTCTGGATCTTTTGCTGTTAAGCACTCTGCATGTGTACCTTGAGGACTGAGTTTTTCTTTCTGTAAGTTTGACTTCCAGACTGGCTCCATCTGGCTTGTTGGCTTCCAGTGCTCTTGCTGACTGCAGAGACAGAGAGAGAGAGAGCATAATGTTGACCTGTAAGCTACTGGGTGTCTGAGTTTTGTCTTCCCACCATGGACTTTGGCCTTGGCTGCTCTCAGCTGTTGGGGTCACTCAGAAGCTCATCTTTGTTTGGCCATTTGTTGGGCTGAGTGAACAGGCAGATGGTTCTTCTGCTTATGGATGGCTGTCCCGCCCCTGTCCCTACCACTTGACTCCTGTGTGTCCCATCTCTCCCTCCAAAGGCAGGCACCGAGCAGAGACATCTCTCTTTCCTGTAGGAGTTCAGGTATCAGAAACTGCACATTTTGAGTTTGAGGGAAGCACAAAACCAGCCCAATTCAAGATATTGTCTAAAATTCTGATGCCCTTTACTTTCCTTCTGCTGGTGTCATATTAGCAGCCTGAGCCTTCTCCCATGGGGAGGAGTATCCGACCGGTGCTGGGTCACCGGCTCCTGGCTGCGTGGGCCCCTCAATAGAGCACCTGAAAATTCCTGTGGGCCCAACGAGGTCCACTGTGAGCGCGCGCGTGTGTGTGCATGTGCGTGCGTGCGTGTGTGTGTGTGTGTGTGGAGGGGTGTATGCTGACCGGGCATCTCCTTCCCCCTCATCCTGCTGCTCTCTGCACCCCAAGTCTACATGAAGGGAAACCGAGGCAAGGTGATACAGGAGTGGGGGACAGAGGGTTGCCTGGCTATGGGTCCTTTTTGGGAGGGCCTGGCTGAGGACAAGTTGCCAAACACCCGGCAGTTTAGTTCATCCAACCTCGGGGAGTTAGGAGTTTTCTTCCAGGACTTCTGGAATATTCTCAAGCCAGGCTAGAGGGAGAAAGGAAACACAGCCTGGATTCTCTTCCTCCCCGCCCCCCCCCCCACAGTCCTCATGCTCCAGCATTGATTTCCGATCAGAGCTCAGTGATTTCTAAATGGTCAGCAGCCTCCCAGTAGCCAAGGGGGAGAGGGAGAGCGGAGATGCCAAAAAGGCTGCTGGCCTTCCAGGTGACGGCTCCGAGGAGGCGCGCTCCCCAGGGTCTGGCCGCCGCCAACCGCATGGGCCCAGAACAGAAAATTGTTTTGGCCTGAAGATGGCCCTGGTGTTTGGTGGACCGGTGCTCTGGGGTGCGACAGGCAGGCAGACAGGTGATGCGTCTGGGAATCAGATGGGTTCAAATCCCGGCTCCGGGATGGCAATTCAAGTGAGTTCTTTTCCTTCCCCGATCCCTAGCTTCCTGGTGTGTAAACCAGGGCCAATAACAGAGTCCTTCCGATGTGAGCATGGCACACCATGCCCGCCACACAGCAGGTGCTCGGCGCCGTAGCCGCTCTCATTCATTGGTGTGTTTTCTCTTCTGTCCTCGGTGGCCAGCATACCCTGTCCTCGCACACCCGCCCTCAGTCTTTGGGTACTTGGTGTTCTCAGGAAGCCGAAGGGGTCTCAATTGGTAAGAAGTTATCAGTGTGCGTCCCCGCCAGGTTCCAGGCACAGTGATCTAACTTCGCAACGGCATTGCGAAGAAGCTGTTAGCATCCTTCCTATTTCACAGATGAGGAAAGTGCTTCCGAGGGGTTGAATCACCTGCCCAAGGTCCCATAGGTGGGCCCCCGGCTTGACTGGCTCTAACACCTACCTTGAAGGTGCCAGGCCCCGTGCTAGGCCCTGGGGCCGCAGAGAGGAATGCATTTTGTCCTCAGCTGCAAGAAGCACTCTTTCCTGTGGTGGGGACAGGCAAATAGGCCGGTCACCAGCATTTAGGAGTGGCAGAAGGCACAGGGTATGGTGGGCCCAGAGTAGGGGCACGTGGGACATTTGGGAGCATAACCTCCTGTGAATGCTTCCCTGTGTGGAACCGAAGCCACACGGAGCGGCATGAAGTGCATTCTCCCACCTTCTGAGGCCACGGTGTACCTGCCTGGGATCGGAACCAGCCCTACCACAGCCCCCCGCCCTCCCCAGCCTGGGAGACTAGCCTCTTTACAATGTGAAATGACTTCAAGGTCGTTCTTTGGAATCAAGAGATGTTCCCCTGTGCCGCCTTCACCCCAAGTTCTGGATACTTCCAGGGGTATAGGAGGATATGCGTATGTGATTGTATATAAATGTAGCCTTTGCAAAAACCGCAAAGGAAAGCACACTTTAAGCCAGCAGCACAATAGGACACATCTATATCATGTATATTTATATACAAAAGTAAGTCAGCCTCTAACTCTCTTCCCCTTCTGAAGGCCACCCCTACTGCCAACATCTAATACAAGGGGATACATATATATCCTTTTATTTATTTTTTATTTTTTAAAGATTTTATTTATTTATTTGAGAGAGAGACAGTGAGAGAGAGCGTGAGCTAGGAGAAGGTCAGAGGGAGAAGCAGACTCCCCATGGAGCTGGGAGCCCGATGCGGGACTCGATCCCAGGACTCCGGGATCATGACCTGAGCTGAAGGCAGTCGTCCAACCAACTGAGCCACCCAGGCGTCCCCATATATATCCTTTTAAAAAAGACAAATGATGGGATACTATAAACATATGATAAAGTTCTATACATCCTGTTTTTCCACTTATCACTCGTCTCACAGAATGTTCTACAGCAATACCTAGAGCTCTATTGCCCTTCTTTTTAATGGCAGCATAACATTCTATTATGAGGCTGTGCAGGCTTTATTTAACCAGTCTCCTATTAATGGATATTCATTCAGGTTGTTTCTCGTCCTTTAGGGCTCCAAGTAACCCGGCTATGAATATTCCTTTACATAGGCTTTTACTCACATGTGGTATACCTGTATACTTTTGCTGGATAAAAAGGTGTGCAGTTTAAAATGAAAAACCATTACGCATACCTAACTATGGAAGATCCATGCCTAAAAATCATATCCAAAGAAATGAATCACTAAGCGTGGAATTGTGACCATCAACAAGTGACACCATTTGCCTCAGTAGAGGCTGCCTGCTCACCCTGGGAATGGCCCTCCCCTCTCTCCAGCTCTCAAGCCTGAGTACCAGCTGAGCAGAGATGGCTGGGGTACACTGGCTCTTGAACCCTTGGTGGGGGGATGGGTAGTGGCCCGGTGGTGTTCTCCGTGGACAGAAGTTCCCTCTCTAATCAGTTTTCCCACTGCATTTCATTGGCGGCCAAGAGAGACTTTCCTAACTCTTGCTATCTTTACAATATGTCGTTCAAATTTAAAACATGCTAAAAGGGAGAAAATATTTATAGAATTTTTCTCTGGAAGTAAAAAAAAAAAAAAAAAAAAACAACCCTACTTTTAAGCCTAGCCAATGACATTTCTGGAAACCACGGAGAGAAAACAGCAACAACTCGCAGAAGATAAAATGGGCTAATTACACAACAGATCTCTAATTTAAGAAACTAGCTGCATTCTTCTGGTTTTTTTTTTTTCTCTTAAAGATGACAGAGAATAAAAATAGTGGCTTACCAGCTTATTAAAAAAAAAATAATCCGATGACTCCTAACCTCTTCCTCTGCAAGACGACGTGTCTTTGTGCACGCGTACACATGGCAGGGCTGCTGGCCTTGGCGAAGTCCCTTAGAGAGGGGTCCTGTTGGTGGGGTTTCTTGGCCTATGCGCTAGTTTCCCATGGGAAGGAACAGGGATTCTGCTGCCTGAGTTATTTAAATCTTGCCGTCTTCCTCCCTCTTTCCAAAGCTCTGGGAGTGTCTCCACGGCCCCAGCTGTTGTGGACACTCAGCCCAGTGGCCTGGCTTGGGGGTGGCCGAGGTCAGTCCGTGGTAAACCTGTGGTGGCACCGTCATTCACCCAGCCCCCAGAACTGCCACCAGAACCCCAGCTGGCCGCCTTGAACAAGTACCCCAGGTGTCTAGAACAATTCCTCAGCTGCAGGGTGGTCAGCAAAGACACAGGGAGCCCCTCTCCCCTCTGTTGTTTCTGCGAATCTGAGTCAGAGCCCTTCCAAATGGGCCACCAAGGGAATCTTTCCCTGGCTAGAATTTCCAGAAGCCAAAAAGCAACTGCAGCCAAAACCTCCCCGTGAACTTCGTTTCTGTTTGGGATTTTTATGGAAACTGTTTCTCCCAGACACACATCCTGTGGGACTGCGCTCCTTCCCTTTCCCTTATTTTTATGTATGAATGGATTAGGTTGGCTGTTTAATGGGTTTGCAGCAAACCCAGGCCACCGAGCGGTTTTAATGAAGTCTCGGGCTGGCCGGCCCGTGGCTTTCCGAGGCCTTTCGAGGCCTGAGAGAGGGTTCCCTGGTGCCCGGATGGGATTTGCTCTGTGCTCCCTGCCTGGGAGTCGTGGCTACCCTAGCACTGCTCTGATTTGCTGGGGGATTTGGGGAAAGGTCTTTAATCTCCCAAGCCTGCAGTGTAGACCAGAGCTAACACCGGGCAAGCACTACAGCCTTCCCTCCCTAAACCAGGATGAGGGATCCTGGTGGGGAACAAAGAGTAATTGTGAGAAAGGACTGAGGGGCGGGGGGGGGGGGGGGTGGCGGCGCCCTGAGGAGGGGGTGTGCCTGGTAGGAGGGGGTGGTTGGGGGGGACAGGGTCTAGATGGAAATTCTCAGCATTGACTTTAGTTGGGGTGGCTAGTCCTCCTCTGATGACCTGGTTTGCCTTCTCTTACCCAGTAGGCAATTTGGGAATGTGTTGATTTGGGAATGTAGTACCCACCTTCAAAGCACGCAGGGGGGGATGCTAAGTGGGGTGAGGGGGTGCTTTCCTGGGGGCTGCTCTGGACCCCCTTTCTCCCCCTCGGGAGACCAAGGAGTCTGCGGAATCAAGGTGCGCTCTCTCCTGGGGGTGCTCTCCAGCGGCTCACTAACCACCCTTGCCCACAACAGCCATGAATGTTTCCTGTGCTGCCCAGAGGCCGACTTGAGAAGCAGGGCACCTTCCCGCCTCGCCTTTCAGCCTCCTGCTCAGCCTGGGGACCCCTTGTCACTAGCGTTCCCAAGGGGCCTGCTGTCAGCAGCTGCTGGGAGGGCTGATGGATGAGGGCGACCCCACAGAAGGTTCCCGCCCCTTCTCCCCCCAGAGCTCTTTTTATGATATCTCTCCCGGGCTCCCAGGTTGACAGTGGCTCTGTGGGGAAGGCGAGAGATTCCTGACCCATTGGATTCCGCAGGGAGGGGCGGGGAGAAGCCCCTGATTGGGTCAGAGGAACCCACCTCCATCCCACCCCCTCCCGCAGGCTTCTGGGCTGCCTGGCCCAGGCTTTTCAAATCTGTTCTCTGCAGAACTGCCTGAATGATCTCTTTAAAATGCACATTGGACTCTGTTATTCCCTCCTGAAAACCCTTTGTGCGATTTCCAGTGCCTGGAGACGGAGGCCAAGTTCCTTTCGGTGGGTTATCGCCCCTCTTCGGCTCTACCTCTCCAGCTTCAAGCCTCCCCGTCCTCAGCCTGCACGGCTAAATCCGCAGCTCCGAGTGGCCCCAAGCTACAGTCCGCCAGGCCTGCTCTGTGAGTGCTGCCCACAGGACTTCGCTCTCCCTCTTTCTAGAAGAATTCTTTCCAGCCCCTTCTGGATCACCCCTATTCTATTGTCAGGAGGCAGCTTGGATGTTGCCTTCCGAGTCTGTCTGTAAATCGTTAAGCCAGGAATTCATTCATTTTATTGCTTTCCAGTCGATCGAGACATATGTAACCGGCCATTACCATCCTGGGTCGGCCTCAAACAGCCTGTCCTAGAGCTCGTGCCTTGCCCGAAGCTGACAAGTCATGAAACCAGAAAGGGGTCCTTCCTGCCAGCTCTCCACCCCATCCCCTCTTCCCTCACCCCCTGCTGTGTGCACACCGATGGATTCCTCACCCCTCTGCCCCTTAGGTCTGAGGTGTCCCGTTTGCCTTGTTACCCCAAAGTGCTGATGGAGGAAACTCCCAGAGGCTGTTCTCTGACCTGCTGTCTCTTCCTTCGGGCCCGGTCTCCTAGACTTTTAGGTCCATCCACTTCTGGGGCCCGTGGCTCCTTGAGTGAGGCCGAGAGGTCTCAGACTGCCACTTTCTCAAAGCCTGCGGTCACCGGCTACAGTGCAGCCCACAGTGGGCCTCTCTCAGGGTCCTCCCCTCCCCGTACAACCTCTAATCTCCCTCACCTGGATGACGGCAGCACCCCCACCCCACTGGTCTCCCTGCTTCTCCTTTTGGTGCCTCTTGATCCTTCTCTCCACACAACAGCCAGGCCATCTTGTTAAACAGAAGTCAGATCATGGCAATCCTTGCTCAGAACCCTCTGGTGGCTTTGCATTATGCTCCAGGGGGCCTCAAGACCTCCCCATGGCCTGTGACCATCTACAGAATGGTCTCTGTTACCTCTCTGACCTCATCACCTCTCAATCCCCCCTCATTTACTCCACTCCTGTTAAGCAACCTCCTTGCTATCCCTCCCGCTCCCTGGAACATCTGGCCCCAGGCCCTTTGCACTTGCAAATGCTCCTCCCTGAGTCCTCTCCTTTCCTTCCCATTTCCTGATCAGTGACACTTCTCCCACAGCCCTTTGGAGAACTGAATTCCTCTCCCCAGCACTCCCTACCCCTCTCCCCGCTTTTCTTCCTCCCTAGCACTTATCACTTAAGGGATTATGCATCTTTTTTTTTTTTTTAAAGATTTTATTTATTTATTTATTTGAGAGAGAGAGCGAGACAGAGCCAGCGAGTCTGAGCAGAGGGAAGGAGCAGAAGGAGAGGGAGAGGCAGACTTCCCATGGAGCAGGGAACCCGACATGGGGCTCGATCCCAGAACCCCGAGATCATGACCTGAGCTGAAGGCAGACACCTAATCAACTGAGCCACCCAGGTACCCCACATCTTTCTTGATTATTGCCTATCCATCCCCATGGGAATGTAAGCCTCTGTGAGAGCAGAAAGTTTGTTTGGTATCCTAGAGCTATGCCAGGCACCAAGTTGGCACCGATCAAATATCTGTTGGATGAAAGAAGAATGGAGGAACGGACAGATGGAGTGACCATTAGGTCTGGGAGTAGAGACTCCAAAAACTCCATGGTCATCAGTCCTGGAATTCAACTTCTTCCTCCTCAGCTGACTTTAGATTTTCCTGATGTGGACAGTACAGTGATCACCGACCATTTTCCTTCTCTTGAGATGCAAGTGAGTATTCATGGCTTTCAGCTTGCTCTGCTGTGGCTGGTCACGGGCAGCGGTTCTGCATGACTTCCTGCTGGGCTGTTGCTCTTGGAGCATTTGAGAAACTGCCTGGGCCCCAGCAAGAGATGCATGAGTTTTAACTTCACTGCTGGTGCCAGCAGCCCTGGGTGCACCTTACAGATGGAAATGAGAGAGCCTCACTTTCCCATCAACTCTTGCCAGCTGCCTTAGAGGAAGAAACTTGCCTCACAACGGGAGCCTTCCAGTTTCAATGTGAAGGGCTTAATTCACCTGAAGGCATGGTCTTGGATGACGTTCACTGGGACAGGGTGTTCAGTTCGTGCATCCATAAACTGGAGCCAGCGATACTGACCTGGCCCAGTTGTTGTATGAGGGGTAAATGGGTGACATAAATTAGGAAACCTAGAAAAGTGTCTGGTTTTGCTGTCACTGATGGAGCAGACTCCCTGGGGCAAGCCTGCTGCTCTGCAGGATGGGGGACCTTTGCGGAGCCCTAGAAGAATCTGGTGCCTTTGGGCAAGGTCCTGTAGCTCTCAAAGCCTCTGCTGCTCACAGATGGGGCTTGGATATGACTCTGTGTGCAGTTTTCTGTGATGGGAGGGTAGGCTGGCTTCTCTGCATGCCTCCCAGTCTGCTGGCTGCACGGAAACGGTTTGAGTCGGGAAGGGAATGACCGCTGACCTTTCCTCTATGTCCTGTGTGGCGCATTTGTATTTTCCAGTGAGCTGAGAGTTTATTAGCTAGCAAAGGGACTCTTAGCTCTGGGTGTGCTCTTAGCGTGCAAGAAATTAACACAAGGAAGCAGCCTGTTGGCTTGGTGTGGGGTGGGTGGCGCCGGCCCGGGGAGTCTGGGGATTACGGTCTCTTCCTCATTTTGTTCTTGTTGGTCAACTTTGGGCCCGTCAGCTGCCTGTCTGTATCCCAAGGGGCTTAAAGTAGACAGGTCCGGTTCTGAGCTGGGGTCATTTTATTCTTGTGACTTTTTGATGACAAGCACTTCAAACCTGGGAATAAAATCTCGTGGTTGGTCTCTCTTCTCTTCCGGCTGGCCTCCCGTTCTGAATTTCTGCCATCTCCTCTGCAGACCACTCTGGGTATGGTGGCTCTCCCTGAGGGGAGTCTGCACTCGAGGGGGAGTGAGCAGCCTGGGGGGATGCCTGGGAGGAAACGCCTCCAGGAGTGAACTCCTAACTGACACCATTGGGAATCCATGGGTCCCTCAGGTGGCCCGGCTCCCTCATGCTTTGGTGGGACAATTCTGTGATGCTCTACACATTCTCTCAAGGACCCTGTGAAGTGGAGGCAAGAGTTCTGCAAGCTCAGGAGAGAAGCCTCAGAGGAATCCCACCCTGCTGGCACCTTGATCTTGAACTTCCAGCCTCCGTGACCAACCGAGAGATAAATCTCCATTCTGGAAGTTCCCTCACTTCTGGGCTATTGTTACGGCGGCCCCAGCAGACAAAGTACTAAGTACAAAGTACACCTGCTTTTTTGGAGGCGGGGGAGGTTTAGGCCATCGTTATCCGGGGAACAGAAGGTCAGTGCCACATTCAAGCTGCCAGGGTCTTATTTTGGCTGTTACAGACCTGGTCTCTGCGGGGGTGTGGGGGTGGGGAAGGGTCTGAGAGCAGTTTGTAATAATGCGGCTTTTCTGCTCCTGGGCAGAGATGGAGACAAAGATCTAGAGACCTGGGAAAAGTAAAAAACATCTTCCTAGACACCTTCTCCTATTCAGGTTCGGGGCTGGTTCACGGCAAAGAGCCGGAGTCATGCGGAGAAGTCTACGCTGGCAGTCGGGCCCGGGATAATGGTCCTGACGCAGTGCATGAATACAAATGCTTTTATTCACGTGAAATTGCTTCAGAATGAAGGGCTGCTTGAAAACTGACCGCCAAATGGAGCGTTTTGTGTTACAAAATAAAATTGCATCCCTTCGGCTCCGAGAAAAATGCATATTGCCCTCATCTGAAATGTGGTGATAATTATATGCCACGTTATTCATCCCGTGTCATTTCTGGTCACATTCAGCGTTTGGCACAGTGGCAATTTAGGGTGTGCTGGAAACAAAGGCAGTCACGCAAAAGGCTCCGGGGACCGAGCACAGGCAGCCAGGGTAATGGGGATGGAGTGTGGTACCTTAAGACCCCTGGGATGACACACCTGCAAGTTCAGACGTTCTCTATGGAGGACCAGCTTTGATGTGCTTTTCAGGGAAGAGGGAAGAGGGAAGAACGGGAAAAGGAAACCAAGTCAAGTAATGCAAAGGTGTCCAAGGAGGGGTGTGTGTGTGTGTGTGTGTGTGTTTGTTTAGCAGGCCAGGGAAGTCAGAGCCATGTGCTCTGGCCCCATCAGTCTTGGGGCAGAGGGAGAATTAGTTATTAGCACGTAGTATGAGGCTTTTCGTTAGAGCTGAGTTTTTTATCGGTTGCTGAAAAACTCATTACCCCCCAACTGAACAGCTTACAAACAAGACACAGTTTCTTCAGGTCTGGACACCAGAGTGGCTTAGTGGGGTGGTTCGGGCTCAGGGTTTGCCATGGGGCTGCAGTGAGCTCCAGGCTTGACCCGGCTTGGAGGACCCACTTCCCAAAACAGCTCAGACATGTGGCCGTTGACAGGACGCATCAGAAGGTCCATTTCCAAGCTCACTCATGTGGTTGCTGTCAGGCCTTTGTTCCTCCCCATGTGGGTCTTCTAGAGGCTGCCAGAGTGTCCTCATGACATGTCAGCTGGCGACCTGAGGGACAGAGAGTGAGTGTGCTGGAGAGAGCCCGAGACTGAAGTCATCATCTTTTTGCAACCTAATCTCCCAAGTGACAGCCTCTTACTTCTGTCCCTCAGACCAGCCCAGCCACAACGGGGTGTGAGTACCAGGAGGTGGGAATCACTGGAGGCCATCTTAGAGGCCGCCTGCCACTGCGGTCAGGCCCTCCATCACCCCCAGCATTCTAGAAGGTTCTTGGGGCTGAGAAAGTTGCCGTCATTACAAACAAGTGTTGGAGAGAAGAGTTTCAAACCTGAGACTTGCAAGAGCTTAGTACTTGCCCTGTCTTTCTCGTTTTTGTCTGTCAGAGAAAAGAAAAAAGTCTCTCAGAGTTGCTTTCTGCATCTGTCTTATAGGGAACAGCAAGGCCGAGCTAAGTAAAGTGGGGCTAGTGGGGTGACATGAGCTGTAAGTTGCTCTAAGATGGAAGGAATTACGGTGGCGGTCTTGAGAACATTCCCTGGTGTGCTGCTACCCAGCCAGGATTGGGGGGCTGGGGCTTATGTGGGTGAGCGTTTCTACTGTGGCAGGCTATCCTGGCCACTCCGGCCTCTCAAGGCTCAATAGCCAGAGTGACAAAAGCCTGAATGGTCATTAAATCAGAGACTACTGCCAGGTGCTACTGTGAGGATCTCAGTCCAGGAGATGGCAGGTAATGACCGGCAGGCCGCACCCCCTGGAGCCAATGCCTGGTCCTTTCCATTCTTCCTAGTGTCCTTGGCTCTCCCCATCTCTGATTTAGACCTTTCTCCGCCCACCTCTTGACTGGCCAGAATGGATGAGAAAAGTCCTTTAACGGTCTGGTACTTTCCAAGTGACATTCTTGTTTCTGGTCCTGAGGGTTTTATGTTTCCTCCGGTCAAAAATAAAAGATTGAAGTTCTCCCGGGATGCCTGGGTGGCTCAGTTGGTTAAGCGCCTGCCTTTGGCTCCGGTCATGATCTCCAGGTCCTGGGATTGAGCCCAGCATCGGGCTCTCTGCTCAGCAGGGGAGTTTGCGGCTCCATCTCCCTCTGCCCCTGCTCTTGTGCTCTCTCTCTCTCACTCACCTTCTTTCTCAAATAAACAAATAAAATCTTCAAAAAAAAATTGAAGTTTCCCTTCAATTTGGGGGAGGTCTGGGGGAAGGAATTCTTCAGGAGAGGAGAGGAAAGAGAGAGAGGTCCTGGGGGAAGGAATTCTTCAGGAGAGGAGAGGAAAGAGAGAGAGAGAGACAGAGAGAGGGGCCTGGTAACCCCATGCGGGGTAGGAATGGGCTCTGAGCCTGCGGGCTGGAGGGCACTGGGCAGCCTGGCACCCTTTGCGGGAGCAGCCTCTGGCCTCTGGGGCAGCCGCCCGCCACCTCCTGGGAGCTCCCATCATGCTCTGGGGCGTGCTGTCCCAGGCAACGCCAAGGAAGGCTGCTAGTGACTTGGGGGCCAGGAGGATGTCAGGTCGCCTCTAGCTCTGTCACTTATTAGCTCTGGGGCCAGACAGAAGCTCCCTCTGGACAGGACTCTGTCTGCCCTGTTCACTATCATATCTCCTGCTCCTGGCACAAGTCCTGTTTGGGCTTCCTTTTAATTTAATTTTTTAATTAAAGCCTCATTTGCATGCATTGAAATGCACAAGAGGTGTACACCGTGATGCATTCGGGCGAATATATGCATCTGTGGAACTACCAGCACCAGACACAGAACATTTGACCAGCCTCCAAAGTTCCCCGTCCCCTTCCCAGGCAATCGTGTCGGTCACTGGAGGCAGCGCCCGTTCTGATTTCTGTCACCCTGGGTTCGTTTTTGTCTCTTCTTGGTTTTGATATAAATGGATCATCCAGCATGTGTTCTCTTGTGTTTGGCTTCTTTTGCTCAGCATAACATCTGCGAGACTCATTCACATTGTTGGGAGCCCCACGAGCACATCCCCTTATATCGCGAGTACTATTCCGTGACCCAGTTACACCACAGCTCGTTCATCCATTCACCAGTTATGGATATTGGAGTCGACCCCAATTTGGAGCTATTACGAATAACGTGTCTACGAGCATTCTCGTGCAACTTTTTTTTTTTTTTTCCCCTGAACATACGCTCTTATTTCTCTTGGGTAAATACCTCAGAGTGGAATGGCTGAATTCTAGGGCGGTTGTAGGTTTAACCTTGTGAGAAGATGCCAGGCAATTGTGTGGAGGGCCCTGCCGTTGTATACTCCTGGCTGCCGTTTGAATCTTCGAGTAGAAGGGTAAAGAGGTTGTCTGTCTCCGGGTCTGCCTTGGTCCCCGCCAGTGCCAAACGTTCTTATCCAGACTTCCAATCTATAATGCCAATTTCCGATCATCTTCCAGTAAATTCCTTTTTTTTTTAAAAAAAGATTTTATTTATGTATTTGAGAGAGAGAAAGAGAGAGCACGCGAGAGTGTACGAGCAGGGGTGAAGGGCAGAGGGAGAAGCAGACTCACCGCTGAGCCGGGACCTCTATGCGGGGCTCAATCCTAGGACCCTGAGATCATGACCTCAGCCAAAGGCAGATGCTTAACTGACTGAGACACCCAGGCATCCCCCGTAGATTCCCTTTTGCCCAAGTTAGCCAGACTCTGTTCTGTTGTTTGGAGAAGCTCTAGCTAACAGATGCAGGGCCTTGAACACAGTAGGCGCTCAACGAACAGCAGCTGCTCTGGTATTGGTCATACTAAATCCAGAGAGTCGTAGAGAGAGGGAGAGGGAACAGGGCGAGGCTTCTAGATTGCGTGTGTGTAGGAGGGAGCGGGTACAGCTACAAAAAGGGAAGAAAAGGGAGGGGAAGGTTCCAAGGCTCGGACACACAAATGTTATTTTGTCACTCACGTCTGGGGAAAAGGTTCCTTTCATGCAGCATTTTAGAACCTTGTAGTAAGTCCCCTGGAGTAAGATAGGTGCCTTTCAGGCAGGCAAGAGGGATTCTGAGGCTCCTGGGACACCAGGTTGGCAAGGCCCTGCCCCTTCAGGTCTAGTTTCCCTCCTCTGTAAGGAGGCAGCTGACAGGGAGGTCCTCGGGGAGCTAACATTGGCAGAGTCCACACTGGCTCCATCCTGGTCGTGCTGGTGGTCTTTTTGAGGCTGAAGGGGATGAAAAGGACACACTAAGGCAGTGGTCCCAGCTTGAGCCCCTCAAGCATTTTGGGGAGCCACTTGCTCCGGGAAGAGGGACCACAGGCAGCAGAAGTCGGACAGGTGGGATCTCAGGCTGCTCTGTTACTATCATTACTACTCACGTGTGGACAGGCTGGGGCTGTCTCGGGGAGGGCCAGGGTGTAACCGTCTTCCCTGGTGGACCTCGATAGCTTCCAGTGTGCACTGCCACGGCTGACCCAGCGCCGAGCCTGGTGCTGCACAGAGGGCAGGCAGCTTTCTACAGTTTGGTCCGTGGGGTGCCACCTCCTGCAGTTTCAGCCCATCATTTTTTCCCCTTGTTTAAGTTCAGGTGTAACTAACATATAGGGAAACGCATCCACCTTCAGTGCTAGGGTTCGAGGAGTTTTGGCAAAAGTCTACTCTGGCGTAACGGATCCTATCAAGACATAGCTCATTTCCATCATCCCCAGCGCAGTCTCTCCCTCTCCTTCCTTTTTCCGACTTTCATTACCATAGTTTAATTTTGCTTGTTCTTGAATTTCACAGAAGCGGGATGATACAGTGTCTCCGTTTTCACGCTTGGCTCTTTTCAGGGAGCAGAATGCATTTGAGATCACCCAAGTTGTATTTAGCAAGACTTTGCTCCTTTTGATGGCTGAGTACTTTCCTCTGTACAGATGTACCGTAGTTGGTGTATTGACTAACCTGTTGGTTGAACTTTAGGGTCGTTTCCAGTCTGCACTGTGATGAGTGATGTCACTATGAAGCCTCACACTTAAGTCTTTTTGTGGACCAATGCCCTCATCTCTCTCGCCTGGGTGCTCAGGAGCGAGAAAGCTGGGTCTTACGGCAACTGCGTGCACCATTTTAGAGGAAATTGCCAAACTGCTTTCCAAAGCGGCCTGACCATTTTACACACCCGTCTGCGGTGTCTGACAGCTCTAGCTGCTTCTCGCCCCGCCAGCACTTGGTGTTGTCAATCGTGTTTAGTTTAGCCATCCCAGCAGATGTGAAGCCTTTTCGCATTGTGGTTTTAACCTTGGACCGTTTTTCAGTTCCAGGAAGAGAATGATTAATTCGAGCCATGTTGAGAATGGCTCCATGCCTGTGTGATTGTTATTTGAAATATCAACAGAGAAAAGCCGAGTCGGAATTCCAACGAACACTATTTGCTGATCTCTGTAAACACCAATAGGGTGTCTCTCGATGTAATACATGACACCAATCCGTTTCCGTCCCCTCCTATCACACTTGTTTTGCACTGAGGGAGAGTGAGGTCTGCACTCTGCCAGAAGCTGGCACAGCACCCCCACTGACGACCCCACCCCCCAGGCTCGAACACCTGCTGGTGAGGATAGGGCTGCTCACACACCTTTGAGGAAATGTGTTGGAACTGTCTTGGGGTGTTCCTTGCCCTCTTAGGGGATCCTGACCAAAAAGACTGAGTCGATACTGTTCACACACGGGAATAGGGGGAGGTCCTGGCCAGAGCTGCAGAGGTTTTGCACACGACGTCCATGAACTGATGTCACGGGCGTCTGCAAGCCCTCTGACGTTGTATGCACAATTTTGGGTGTACATGATTTCTTTTTTATCTGTGAAAGGGTTCATAGCCTTCACTGGGTTATCAAAGACAAAGATTGCTAGCTGACCTCCAACATTTATTTATTTATTTATTTTTCTTCAAGTGATGGAGCCCCTGAATTCTTTCTGGGCACATAAACCATGTTTGGCATTGGACTACATTTTCCAGACTCCTTTGCAAGCTAGAGGTGACCTGTGACTGATTGCTGGCCAAGAGAATGTAAGTAGACATTTGTAAGTTCTAGCAGGTGGTGTTCCTAAAGGGAAAGGGGCCTTTTTCCCCCCTCTTAAATTATTTATTTAAATTGAATTAGGCAACATATAGTACATTGTTATGTTTCCGATGTAGTGTTTAATAATTTGTCATTTGCATCCAGCGCTCATCACATCACATGCTCTCCTTCACGCCCATCATCCAGTTACCCCACCCCCCTACCCCCACTCCCCTCCAGCAACCCTCAGTTTGTTTCCTAGAGTTAAGAGTCTCTCATGGTTTTTCTCCCTCTCTGAGGACTTCCCATTCAGTTTTCTTTCCCTTTCCCTATGATCCTCTGTGCTGTTTCTTATATTCCGCATATGAGTAAAACCACATGATAATTGTCTTCCTCTGATTGACTTATTTTGCTCAGCATAATACCCTCCAATTCCATCCACATTGATGTAAATGGTAAGATTTTATCCTTTCTGATGGCTGAATAAAATTCTAGTGTGTGTGTGTGTGTGTGTGTGTGTGTGTGTATGCTTTCTTTATCCATTCATTGGTCAGTGGACATCTGGGCTTTTTCCATAGTTTGGCTATTGTGGACATTGCTGCTATAAACTTTGGGGTGCAGGTGCCCTTTGGATCACTACATTTTACCTTTGGGGTAAATACCCAGTAGTGCAATTGCTGGGTCGTAGGGTAGCTCTATTTTCAACTTCTTGAGGAACCTCCCTGCTGTTTTCCAGAGTGACTGCACCAGCTTGCATTTCCACCAACAGTGTAGGAGGGTTCCCCTTTCTCTGCATCCTCGCCAATACCTGTTGTTTCCTGACTTGTTCATTTTAGCCATTCTCACAGGTGTGAGGTGGTATCTCACTGTGGTTTTGATCTGTATTTCCCTGATACTGAGTGATGTTGAGCATTTTTTTTCCTGTGTCTATTGGCCATCTGCAGTCAAATGCTCTACTCCTGAGCTCTACCCCCTCTATTGGCCATCTGGATGTCTTCTTTGCAGAAATGCCTGTTCATGTCCTCTGCCCATTTCTTGACTGGATTCTTTGTCTTTGGGTATTGGGTTTGAGAAGTTCCTTATAGATCTTGGATACTAGCGCTTTATCTGATATGTTATTTGCAAATATCTTCTCCTATTCCATAGATTGCATTTTAGTTTTTGCTGTGTAGAAACTTTTTATCTTGATGAAGTCCCAACAGTTCATTTTCACTTTTGTTTCCTTTGCCTTCGGAGACGTGTCTTGAAAAAAGTTGCTGCAGCTGAGGTCGAAGAGGTTGCTGCCTGTGTTCTCCTCAAGGATTTGGATAGATTCTTTTCTCACATTGAGGTCTTTCACCCGTTTTGAGTTTATTTTGGTTTGTGGTGTAAGGAAATGGTCCAGTTTCATTCTTCTGCATGTGGCTGTCCAATTTTCCAGGCACCATTTGTTGAAGAGACTGTCTTTTTTCCATTGGACATTCTTTTCTGCTTTGTCGAAGATTAGTTGACCTTTGGGTTGAGGGTCCATTTCTGAGCTCTCTATTCTGTTCCACTGATCTATGCATCGGTTTTTGTGCCAGTACCATACTGTATTCATGATCACAGCTTTGTAATAGAGCTTGAAGTCTGGCGTTGTGATGCCCCCAGTTTTGGTTTTCTTTTTCAACATTTCTCTGGCTATTCAGGGTCTTTCCTGGTTCCATACAAATTTTAGGGTTATTTGTTCCAGCTCTGTGAAAAAATTCTGATAGGGATCACACTGAATGTGTAGATGCTCTAGGTAGCATAGACATTTTAACAATATTCATTTTTCCAATCCATGAACATGGAATGCTTTTCCATTTCTTAGTGTCTTCCTCAATTTCTTTCATAAGTGTTTTATAGTTTTTAGAGTACAGATCCTTTATCTCTTTAGTTAGGTTTATTCCTAGGTATCTTATGGTTTGGGATCGACTCTTTAAATTCGGTTGGCTTCTATGACCAATAGCATATGGCAGAAGTGATGGCATGTCCCTTCTGAGATTTGGTTATAAAAAGACTGCTGCTTCTGACTTGGGTTGTCTCTCTCTCTCTCATGGGTCACTGGCTCTGACACCCCCATGAAGAGACCCATGTAGCAAGAAACAGAGGCCTCTGCCAACAGCCACATGAGTGTGCTTGGCTGCGGATCGTCCTATCCCAGAGAAGACCTGAGAGACGGCTGCTGCAGACACCAGCTTGATGGAAGCTTGAGGCAGAACCCCCAGACAGGCTGCTCCTGGATTCCTGACCCCCAGAAGCCGTGTGAGATAATAAATGGCTGCTGTTCTAAGCCTCTACGTTTGGAGCAATTTGTTACCAAGCAATAGGTAATGAATACAGGCTTCCTGTCGCTGGAGCAAACAAAAACAATCCTGCAGATACGACCCATAGGATATTAAGAATTAGATGGTAACACCTAAGCATCTCCGTCCCTGGGTTCTGGCCCCGAATTTCCAGAAATATCCTCCTTGGCATCAGGCAAACCATGTCGCCAATCTGGGCCTCGGTGTCTCCTCATATGGAAAGTGAGACCGTTGCTCTAGCTGATGCTGGCCTTTCTCCAGCTGAAGGGTTTCAAATTGCAGAGAGTAAGGAAGGCAGCCGAGGTTTGCGATGGGCAGAGGCCAGAGGATTCTCTCGGACCAGCATAAAATCAACGCAACACTTTGGTGAGGCTTCTTGGGCATTTCCCCAGTCTGGGCGTGGGTGGGTGAGGCAGAGGGAGGACAGAATTGCTCTGCCTAAAAAGTCAGGAAAAACCGTCCAGGGGGCAGTCTGCCAGTGGGGGAGGAAAGGGGCAGGGGGACAAGAGGGACTAAAGGAGAGAAGCCTGCGAACATGGCCGTGGATCGGGGCCAGAGAGAAATTCCCTAAGCGCAGGAAGTACTGATGAATTTTTAAAAATAGTGCAAGTGTCATTTGTTCCTTGTATTGTGCTGAAATCTATTTCCAAGACTCCAAACTCTCTCTCTCTCTCTCTTTCACACACACACACACGCACACGCACACGCACACGCACACGCACACGCACACACACCTCCTGGGCCTTCTTACTCTGGTCTCCAAGCCCCGGGCAGAAATTAAGGGCCCGGAAACAGCATCAGATAGGCCTGGCTTTGAACCTGGGCTCTGTTTCTTACCAGCTGTGTGACTGTAAAGCTATCGCCTCCCCTCTCCGAGCCTCAGTTTGACCTTATACGATGAAGTTAAATTAAGGCATGTTTTGTGGAAGTTGCTGGGGGCGCGGGGGCAGGGGCGGGGTGGGGGGATTGCACCTGGCCCTCCAGGCCCTTAGCCAAGGGCTGAGCTCTCAGGCAGAGCTAGGAACCACGGGTCTCTGCTGTGAGCTCTCGTGGTTGTCTTTCCTCGGCTTCTACCCGCCATAGGCCAGTCATACTTTTGGAGAGGGGGAGCTAAAACCTCTTCTTCCATGGGGTGTCCACCTGCCCAACTCCCTCCTCCGTGCCCCCCATCCCCCATCCCCCCCAGCTACTGGAAGAGATTGCTCTGTGGGACACCATCCGAGTGCCCCTCTTCCCCTAGCCTGGGAGGCCAGGCCACCTTGGGTGGGTGTGTGGGTCGCTTCTGGTGGAAGCATAAGGTCCAGGTTGGTGGCCCAGGGGCTGGAGTCCTGCTCTCTGAGAGGCAGGACTCCGAGCAAGGCTGTGACCTTCTTCTTGGTGCCCTGTTTGTATCTCTGGGTACAGAGAACCTTCACCAAGGGACCCAGCCCCAGAGGAGGCCAGTGGGGCAAGCTGACTGGAAGTTGGCCTGGGGCATGGCTGCCTCACGGAGGTGCTCCTGCTGGAAATGACAGCAGTAGCGATCGTCACCACCCAGGTGCTCACCTCCTGCTCCCTAGAAGTCAAAGTCTCTGTGGACACTGCACCTGGGAGGCCTTCCCTTGGGGCTGGACATTACCAGTCCACGTGGAGAGGGGACCAATTGTGGTACAGAGCTGTGGAGAGGGCCGTGGGAGGGGCTGAAGGAAGGGGATCCATGGGGGAGCCCTCTCTGGTCCTGGTGACAGACATGGGTCACCCCTGCCTGTGCAGGGACACTGAATGCCGAGTCTCAGACCTGCCCTTAATCTGTCCTTTCAGGGTCTCTCTGACAGGCTAGCGTGAGCTCGGCCGAGGCCCGGCCGAAGCCCATTGTTCCTCACTGGATCCTGGCATGGGGGGCACAGTGGGCCCGGGTGGGCGCTGACCGGCTGCCTGCTCTAGGCGGCCTCTCCCCTGGGCTGCTTCTGGCGGGGCTCCCAAGCATCACCTTTGTAGGATCCCCACTGGACTTTCGGTTCCTCTACCCATTCTGTGAACTTTCGTCACATCAGTCAACGTCTCAAAGCCCCAGAGTAACAGACTTTTCACCAAATGCCCTGGGGAGTGATGGCTGCCACATGCCGGTCCTTACTGACCTGGAGGGGGTTTGTATCCTGGCTGGAACAGAAGGCCACCCCCAAGGGGCTTAAACAGCAGGCGTTTATTTTCCAACAGTGCTGGAGGCTAGAAGTCCAAGATCAAGGGGTCATCGGGGCTGGTTTCCCCTGAGACCTCTCTCCTTGGTTTGCAGATAGCCACCCTCTCACTCTCTCCCTGCGTGGTCTTCCGTTTGGGTGTCCACACACTCTTGGGGTCTCTTTGTGTGTCCACGTTTTCTCTTCTTAGAAGGACACCTGTTAGGAGCACCTGGGTGGCTCAGTTGGTTAAGCGTCTGCCTTCGGCTCAGGTCATGATCCCGGGGGCCTTGGCTCGAGCCTTGCTTCCGGCTCCAGGCTCAGTGGGGAGCCTGCTACTCCCTCTCCCTCTGCCCCTGCTTGTGTTCCCTCTCTCGCTGTGTCTTTCTCTGTCCAATAAATAAATAAAATCTTAAAAAATAAAAAAAGAAGGACGAAGGTCAGATTGGATTAAGCCCACTCTAAGGGCCCATTTTAGCTTAATCACCTCATTAAAGATTGTGTCTCCAAAGGCAGTCACCTTCTGAGGTCCTGTGCATTAGGATTTCAGCATATGAATTTGGGGGTGGGGGACACAATTCAGCTCTTAACCAGTTCAGTCTGGTGTGAGTCATGGGACTGACCCTGCCCACAGAGCTGCCTGGAGGGCAGACAGACCTACCCAGGAGCCCTGGGTCTTGGGTCTGAAGGTCACTTGACTCCTGAATGCTTTGACCCTTTTCCTGCTGAGAGGCCGAGTCTGTCGCCCCTTCCGAGTCTGGGCTGGAAGGATGGCTCCGAAGGATGGCAGTGATGCCAACGAAGCCTGGGTCTCTTGTGGCCCTGAGCCACCGTGTCAGAGTGGGACCACGCTGCTGGAGAGACCCTGTGGAGAGGTCATGATGTCCCATGGCCAGGGGGCCGGCCCCGCCGAGCCAGCCTCCCACTGTCCTCTGTCAAGGCACCAGGCACAGGAACGCGGCCATCTTGGATCGCCCAGACAGCAAAGGCACCATACAAATGCCACCAAGTGACCCTGGTCAGGGTCAGGTCCTGCTGAAGAATTGTCCAGCTGAGCCCTGCCTGCATTCCTCACCCCCCACATCACGAGAGATGATAAAATGGTTGTTTTATGTCACTAAGTTTTGGGGTCATTAGTTATGCCGCGAGAGATAGTGGACTGTCTGGTGACTGTTGAGGTGGGAAGGGGATTCCGTGATGCTGAGGGATGTTCTTGCCTGACTGGGGTGGGGGGGCGAGTGCCTTCATTGTCCCCTCCATAGACTGAGCAGGGTGGGTTCTGCCACCTTCCCTGACTGGCCAGGGCTGAGAGGACAGACATCCTCTTCCCTCCCAAGGCGCATGTTCTGGAATCCAGGAAAGCCCCCGGCTGGGGGCAGCTGCCATGCCTGCGGCCAGAGAGGATCAGGGAAAGGCAGAGAAAAGGAATTGCTATCTTTTTTTTTTTTTTTTTTTTTTTTAAGATTTATTTCTTTCTTTGTGGGCAGACGGAGGGGGGTGGAGAGACAGAGAGAAAATCTTCAGGCAGACTCCCCACCAAGCACAGAGCCCCCAGTGCTCGGTCTGATTCCCGACCCTGAGAGCATGACCTGAGCTGAAACCAAGAGTCAGACGCTCAGCGGACAGAGCCGCCCAGGCGCCCCGAGGAACTGCTATTTTTGAACACCTCCAGTGAGCCACTGGATTCCTCCAGGGCTGGAGATTCCATTCAATCCACCCTGTTTGTCGGCCAGGAGGCCTCGGTTCCTGGGTCACACCAACCTGAGCCTGTTTGGACTGACACCAGTCAGGCTCCCCAGCCAGGGTTCTCTCCCTGACCCCGGACTGTCTGGGGCGGGCTGGGAGGAGGGTGGAGGGAGGAGTCTGACACTCGCAGCTCAGGATGGGCTGACTCCGGAGCGGTCTGGGAAGGCTGAGTACAGGCCCAGACCCAGGCAGGCTCCGGCTCCAGGCCCTGCCACTGGCCCCAGCCTGGCCCACATGTGGGGAGGCAGGGAGGGACTGCGGCACAGACATAGTGAGGACCAGGCCTGAGAAACAGAGTCTGGGGAGACTGAGTGCAAGGAGGGGCTGATGTGCCCCCAGTACTATGAGGGCACTGGGTCGGGGGTTGGGGGAGGCCTCAGGCCTTAGGGGAACCCCGCCCACCTTGGGGAGGAGAGGGACTCAGAGACCAGATCTTACTGAACTGGCTCTGTGCACTTGGGCAGGTGTGTACACCTCTAAACCTCAGTTATCTTATCTGTAAAATGGACGGCTTAGACTAGTGACTCCCCCAGTAACTTCCAGCTGTAAAGAGTCTCCACTTTTGTTATAAAATCCCTCCCTCCCTCCATCCCTCCCACCTTTCCTTCCTCTGTAAGCCTTTGATTTTTGTTTTTTTTGCATGACCCAATGCTGCCTGTCCTCATGGATCCTACAGTCTAGCAGCAGAATGTGGAAGACCGTACTTTCCAAAGACGGCTGTGTGGACATACAGGACATACAGGCTGTGGGACATGCGGGTATCCCAGTTCGCCACTGACAACTTCTCTACTGAAGTGTCAATGTTCCCTTCTGGCGCATCGGAGGGCCTGTGATTATGGTAGAAGTGATGCCGCGTGGCCTTCGAGGTGAAGCCATAAAATGCACTAGGGCCCCAGCCCGACCTTGGGGTGCTTGCTCCCAGAAGCTGCTGCCGTGCTGGGAAGGACCTCCTTAGCCACATGTAGAAGCCAGAGGGAGGGGTTACGACCCCAGCCCCAGGTGAGGGCCAGTGTGAACCCCCAGACACGAGAGGGGCCTTCCAGCTGCCCCAGCCTTCCGTGGGTCGGAGCAGAGATGAGCTGTCTTCACCACACCTGCTGAAATCACGGATTGATGAGCAAAATAAATGTTGCTGTTTTAAACCATTACATTGTGGGTAATTTGTTATGAAGCAATAGATAACTGTAACGGAGAGAAGACAGGTGGGAGAAAAAATGTAACACTGGGTGGTACTCTTTTCAACAAAGGTGTACACATGTTACCACCTGGTCGTGAGGGAGGAAAGATAAAGTTTAACCCATGTGTGTCCGTGTGTGTGTTTGTGTGTGAGGCGGAGGTTGCACCTGCCATGGCGGAGATGGGGATGGAAACGGATATTTCCAAGCAAACAAAATGGTGGTGGGGGAGACCATGCTGGGCAAAGGAAGAGCCAACTCAAGGTCAGAGTGCCTCCAGGTCACAGAGCTGCGAGATCACAGAGGAGCAAGGTCATGGTACCTCTAGGTCACAGAGCCGCTGGGTCACAGAGCTGCCAGGTCACAGAGTTGTGAGATCACAGAGGAACAAGGTCACAGAGCTGCTGGGTCACAGAGCTGCCAGGTCATAGAGCTGAGATCACAGAGGAGCAAGGTCATGGCACTATCAGGTCACAGGGCTGCCAGGTCACAGAGCTGCGAGATCACAGAGGAGCAAGGTCACGGTGCTACCGGGTCCCGGGGCCGCCAGGTCACAGAGCTGTGAGATCACAGAGGATCCAGGTCACTGAGCAGTCAGGTCATAGTCCCCCGGTCACAAAGGAAGGTGGCAGCCCAGGGCTGAAGCCCAGGAGGGCATGCTTGCACCCAGCCCCTGCAGTCCCGGTTCCAGCTCTGGTTTATGCATTATTTTCCCCTAATTGCATCTGAGGCTGGTGGATGCCAGCCAGGGAGGGCCTTAGATCACATCAGGGAGCCATCTGCAAATCCCCATGCAGGGGGTGGTGGCCTGAGGGCAGCTTTCCTGAGGGGAGCTCAGCCCAGGCAGGCTCTGTAGCTCCTGGTGGGGAGGGGGTGGGTGGGGGGGGGAGCGCCTCCTTCCCCTCCTCCACCAGCCTGTCTCAGATTTGGGTCTGTCATCTGGATGGCGGCTGACTTGGGGCCCCTAGTCCTTGAATGCTGGAGGCTGCCGATACTGGCCGCCCCCCCGCCCCCCGCTCACGTAGGGGGATGATCCCTGCCTTTGTGCAATGGCTTGGGAGTCCCTGAGGGGAAGATAGAGCCAGGGGAGCTGGGTTTGGGGGAACCACTCTGGGGACCTGGCTGTTCTCCCGGGCAGAGGTGAGCATAAGTCATTCCTGGTGCCTAGGCCTCCAGAGCTCTCACCTGGCTTCTGTCAGTCAAGGTCAAGTTGAATGAATTAACATGAAAGGGCCTTGAGATCCTTAAAGGTCCATGCAAATCCAGGGGTCTGCTGGTGCCTGCAGCTCTCAGGGCCCCACACCCAACTGCTCCTTCACTTTCCTTGGGAAGGGACCCACTGCTCTGTCCCCAGTTTAGTGGTGAGGAAACTGGCTTAGGGAGCCCAAGACCGCTTAGAGTGTCACAGGTCTACCCGACTCCAGGCTTCGTGCACTCCACCCGGCACCAATGTTGCTGCCAAGACCAGAGAGGTGCCCTATTTCCTTCGTCTGGCCTCGCGTTCCAGGGCAGACACCGAGGCCAGGCAACTAGGGACAAATCCCACTCTTACCCGTGTGACCTCGGGCAAGTTGCTCAGTGGCTCTGGGCCTCGGCTACTTCACCTGTAGGATGGAAGTGAGCAGTGGCACCTGCCCCGCAGCTGAGGCAGGGAGGGCACAAGCTACCGCAGGAGCGTGCCTGGGGCGTGCTGAGCGCCGGCTGCAGTCACCCTCCTGGAGCCTCTACGGAGCGCCTGAGTGTGGCTGCCATTTATCTGTCACAGCTGATGGCACTGTGGGCGGTCGTGCTGGGCTTGGTCTTGTCTGCCCCTTACACTGGGAGCTCTTGGAGGGGCAGGCACAAGTCACTTATAGGAGCAGGTGGGGACCCACGCCCTCTAGGCCACCACCTTGGGGAGGAGTCTGCGGGCAAAACAACACAGAAGGGAATCAAGCTGGGTCCTTCGGCCACGGGGTCGAAGAAAGCCAGGCAAGAAGGAGTCAGGCAGAGAGGACAGTGGGTGGGGTGGGAGGGGGCACAGTGCCAGTCCCTGAGAGCCAGTGTTCCCTGCCTCGCCGCTACAGGCAGCCTGGGGCTGCCCCGGGCCCTGCGGCCTCCACCGGTTCCCAGAAGCCCGACAAGTGTCTCCTTGTCTTCCTGGGACTCCTGGTTCTGGGCTCCTTGTCCTGCCCTGTTCCCCGCAGCTCTGCACATGGCTCTTGGCAAGAGCGGCCGGGGCACCGGGCGGAGGCTGGCCGCAGTGTGCCGCATTGTAACGAGCCGGCATCCCTTGGCGGCGCCCCCTCCCCACCACTGGCCATTTGCTGTCTGCTCTTGGGCTCTGCTCCTCCCCAGATTGGCAGAAACTGGGCCTCTCTCTGAGGGGTGGTCTGAGCCCTGCCAGGGCCTCTCGGGGTACTCCCCTCCTGCCGGAGACAAGAGAGGCAAGCTGGGCTGAGCCATGAGCCGGGGTAGGGGAGAGCCTAAGCAACAGGGGTTCTGTGCCCACCTAGCTCTCTTCCAGGGCCTCAGTGGCATCTCCCCAATCACTCATTGCCCTGCTGTCTTTGCTATCTTGCTTTGTCCTCTGCCCTGTGTGCCAGCCCCAGGCATCTCAGGGCCTGGCAGTGGGATGGGCCCAAGTGGGAATGGCTCTGGTTCGGGGTTGGCAAGGTGTGGCCGAGCCCGGCACACAGACAGGCCCTGTGCGCTTACTGTTTGCTGGCTCTTCTGACAGTTCCGTCAAGGCCTGCTGACAGGCCAACTCCTGCCCTACTTTCCTCCCCATGTCCCACAGCTCTCCCTGTCTTCCCTGGAGACTTCCAGAACTTCCAGACTGAAAGGAACCTGAGAGATCATGCTGTCTAAACCCCTGCCTCCAGCTTCCTTGCTCTAATCTCGCTTTGCCCTCTGCAGCCCAGGTTAAGCTCTCAAAGCCAAACCTGGATCTCTCTAAAATTGTCAGTGGCTCCATACTGCCCTCGGGACAAGGTTTGAGCTCCTTAGCTGAGCTCCCAGAAGCTTGCTGTGACGAGGCCCTACAACTTCTCCAGCCTCAAACTGTGCCACACAGCACACCTGCACCTCCCCTGTCTCCTCACGTTCCAGCCACCTGCAGCAGCTGCCAGCCCCCTGGTGGGCCAAACTGTGGCCCTATCTTCTCCCTCTGGCTGCCTTTTCATCTCCCTTCTCTCCCCTGCATCCTCATTCACCTGGACCTCCTCCTCTGTGAAGCCTTCCCTGATTAACCCACATACTCAACAGATCACCCACTTTGTTGTGCTCTGTGATGGGCTGAGTGGCCCTCCATTGTGGCATCTAGAACAACGGGGATTGCTCTGGATTCTCCATGGCACTGCTTCTCCTACCAGGACAGAAGCTCCTGGAGGGCAGGGGGCCCTGTGTTTGTTGATTTCACTTCCCTAGAACCTAACTTGGTATCTTAAATAAGAATTCTCTAGAAGCACGGGGAATCACGTGCCTGTGATTAGTGGTGAGGGTGCTCTCAGGAGAGACCAGTGAGGGTGTGAGGAAGCAGGGCAGCAGAGGAGGGGGTAGGCAAGGATGTGGATTCAGGGGGAGTCTGGCCCTGGCCTTGTCCGGAAAGGGAGCTCCCAGTGTCAGTTGCGGCAGAGAGTGCAAGAGAGTCAGAAAGTGAGATCTAGAAAGAAAAAGAGGAGCAAGATGAATGAGCCAGAGAGAGAGTAGGGCGAGGACAGAGGGAGGATAGGCGGAAGAGGGTGGGAAAGAGCAAAGTAGGGGGAGACGGGGAGAGAGAAGGAGAGAGCGAGCGAGTGAGAGTGAGGGCTCTCTGGAGAGCAGCACAGCTCGTGCTAGCTAGCATATCCCAAGCCTCAAGGTCCCGGGGTCTCTGGCTGTCCCAGGCTCTCCGGGCAGAGCCAGGAGTCACGGCCCCGGCCCACACGGGTAATGGACAGAGCAGGGCCTCCCGGGCTGGCTCCATGTGCCGTGCCCCCGGCAAGCTTCTTGAGGAGCCCCAAGAGGGAGCATGGGGCCCGGTAACTACCTCTCTGCATTTCTGGACAGGTGTGCATTCTGAACTCATACAGCTCCTGGAGGAGGGGGACGGCCTCCTTAGCGTCTCCCTGTCACCGCAGGGGAATCTGAGGCCCAGGGAGACTTGACAGGGCTCCCAGGTGAGTCCCTGAGGGAGAATTCTCATCCCCGGATTCCCTCTCCTCTGGCCTCCTCCTCACCTTTCACCCAGAGGCAAGAACGCCAGGGCCAGGATGGGGGTGGGAGAGTGGTCCTCCTGGCCTCCAGCCCTCAGGGACTTGCCCAGCTCTGGCTGGGGACTGAGTCCTTCTTTCTACCTGCTCAGAATTGGTCAGAGGAGAGAGGGTGGGCACAGGGCCTGATGGCTGGTGGAGAGGGAGCAGCGCTGGACGCTGGAGGACCTGGGTTCTAGTCTCAGCTCTGCCACCAGACAACCTCGGACCTTGAGTTTCTGGGACCTTCCAATTCCTCGTTGGTAACAGGGATAGCATTTGTCTCCCCACATTGTACAAGCTGGTTGTGAGGGCCTGTCCAGGGAAGACAACTTCTCAGAAGCCTCTGGAGGGCCCTAGGTAAAGCCCGTAGTAGACTAGTTCTGCTGCTGTAACAAATGATCACAGACTCCATGACTTGGAACAACAGACGCTTGTTCTCTTGCCATTCTGGAAGCCGGAAGCATGCTGGTCTGGTCTTAGCAGGCCAAATGGGCTGTGTCAGCAGGGTTCACGTTCCCTCTGGAGAATTGAGGGGAGAATCGGTTCCTGGCCTCTTCCAGCTTGCGGTGGCCGGACCAGTCTTCCTTGGCTTGAGGCCACATTGTTCCAAACTTGAAGGACAGCAGCTTCAAATCTCCCTCTGCTTTGCCCTCACAGGGCCTTCTCCTCTTTCATCTGACTGATGTGTAGACTGGGATCAGGGAAGTCACATGGCAGCCCAAGGTCACAGCCAGTGAGAGAGCCAGAATTTGAACTCAGGCCGTGGAGACTCAAGCCCGCGATCTCTGCTCCATCTCAGCTACAAGCCGCCCGAGCTGGGGCTGTCCTCCTGAGGCCTCTTCAGGGGAGCCATCTGGAGCTGGCCTGTGGCCATCCCCGGCTTGTCTCCAGCCAGTGGATCTGGGACTTGGAGAGTAGGCTGGACTACGGCGTCTAAATAAAGGACAGCCTCAGGATTAGAGCAGAAGGGGGGAGGATGCTGGCTGCATCTGACCAGCCTGACAGGGTGGCCTTGGTGTTCCGTCGTCAGAAGGCTGGTGTGGGCAGTCCTTAGCCGTCAGGCAGGGCAATCCGGATCTTCGGGGCTGGGGTCAGCCCAGGGTCAGTGCCGACATGAAAACTAGCCGACTGGAGCAAGACCACCTACGTATTTAAAAGATCTTTGAGAGCCAAGGGGCCATGTCCTCTCTTGGGCATGGAGAGACAAGATGGGCCCCAGGCTAGGGATTAGGACCTTTTTCTTTCTTTCTTTCTTTCTTTTTTAAGATTTTATTTATTTATTGGACAGATAGAGTGATAGCGAGAGAGGGAACACAAGCAGGAGGAGCGGGAGAGGGAGAAGCAGGCTTCCTGCTGAGCAAGGAGCCCGATGTGGGGCTTGATCCCAGGACCCTGCGATCATGACCTGAGCCAAAGGCAGACGCTTAACGACTGAACCACCCAGGCGCCCCTTTTTTTGCTTTAAGAATTTTTCCTGATGCCTGTCAGGGCCTCTTCTGCCTTCTCCTTCTCTTGTCCT
Organism: Neogale vison; assembly: GCF_020171115.1. NCBI lineage: Eukaryota > Metazoa > Chordata > Mammalia > Carnivora > Mustelidae > Neogale > Neogale vison. The sequence goes on from NC_058105.1 coordinate 96,647,429, forward strand.
GTTGGGGGAATGGCAGAGTCTGTCCTGTTTCTTATTGAGTTCTGGGGAAGCGAGAAAATGAACCCGTGTGCGTGTACACGCAGACCTGTGCGTGTGCTGAGGGGCGAAGGGATGGAGCTATTTAAATTTTTTTTTTAAGCCAGCTGGGCCCACAGAACTCAACACTGCCTGCTCTGTTCCCTGTTTCAGACCCAGAAAAAGAGCCAGCACGAGAGATCCCAGAACAGGGGAAAGACGGCTTGTGGCTGAAGTCGTATCTGGGTTAAAAACCCCAGGAGTGCTCCTCTTTAATTTTTTGGTACAGCAGGATCAAGGAATCAATTCACTCTGGTTATGCTTCCTCCCATTGTTTCTGTGGGCCGTGTTTGATCTGTGTTTCACGTGTAGATCTGCTATCCACGCTCTGAAAGCAATAATGTATTCGGCGTTGCACTGGGTCAGGCTCCAACCATGAAAGCCCTTTTTATTTTATTTTTTTATTTTTTGGATGATTTCAAAGAGACGCACACACACAAGCACACACACGTATATACACGCAGACACACAGTGTTTGCCTAAAGGATTAAGAGAGAATGAAAGGCCCGGTTCCAGAACACGAGCAGGGTTCTGGGACACGGATGGGCCTGCGGCAGTGGCCCAGTCAGTGGCCTCCACCCGCTGACCTGGGCCAGCTGTGTCCCCTGAGTTGTGTGTGCCTGAGCCCTGCGGCCAGGGCCGTGGGGTGGGGGTTGTATACAGTCGATCCGGTGCGCCCGGTGAGGCTGCTTTTAGAAACCACGGCTTCCAGTGAAAAAGCAATGCTCACAATGGAGAAGTCTTCCTCTTCCTTCGGGTCAAAAGCTGAACGGGGAAGGAAAAGGACATTTCCCGGCTGCAGGATCCTGGAAACATGCAATCTCCAGCTCCTCCCTGCCCTGAATCTGGCGGTGGAGGGGGGGGGGCATTTTAAAGGTGGGAGGGAAGTCGAAGCACCTGGACATGGCGAAGGGGAGCATTGGGGACATGCACAGGAGGGATGGGAGGAGGCCAGACAGGCAGGGCAAATAACCCCCCTGGGGCCGGCCCTCCAAGACCAGCCGGGCGTTTCGGCGCGGGGTGGTAGGAGTGGACGGGGGCTGCGTGCTGTGCCAAGGGCCGGCTGGGTATTGCCTCCAGGCTGTGCCAAGCTCCCGGCTTTGGATACTACAAAACTGAATAGATGAAAAACAAAACCAGCAGCTACCGAAGGGGGGGAAACAACAACAACAACGACAACCCAACAACCTCGCAATCGCCACCCGGAACCACCCACGCAGCCCTTCCCATGGCCGAGCCTGTTGTGCGCTCGTGATAACATTGCGCTGCGCGTCCTCTCCCTTTATTTAGATAAGGTGCCCGCCGCCGCTGGCTGCCCGCCAGCTTTCTGTCTCCGAACTTGGGGCTTCAGCGCCGCACAGGAAAGCCACTCTCTAATGCCGCTGGCCCGAGTGTCAGCAGCACCCCCAGGGTCCCCGCGGCTTTGTGCTCCCAGAAGGATGATTTGTTTGACAACGGGCTTTCCTTCCAGACTGTCCTTCCAGGCTGGCACGGCGTGTGGGTCCCCTGAGACACGACAGGGCTGTGGAGAGCCGGAGCAGGCACCTCGGGCCACGGAGTCAGGCCACTGCCTAATTATGATGGCCGCATAAAGGAAAGGCAGACACAGTGGAAGGCCAAGGAGGGTCTTTGGTTTCACGGACTAACTGAAGCGTTTGTGCTCATCAGGCCTGAAAAAGTTAAGCGCTGGGGGGAGCAGGGCCGACAAGACTGGACTCATTCTGTGGCACACAAAAGATTTTTTAATAAGCTCTGAGAAAGGTCCCCACCCCCACCGCTCATGCCTTTCTCTCCCTGTCTCATTCCAAAGCTTCTACATTAGCCAAAGAGACAGCTAGGCAAAACAGCCCTGGAGGTTGGTGAGGATGCTGTTGGGGAGACTTTCTGCCTGGGAGGGCCCCTGGGGGACTCCCACAAGGTCAAGGAGGGCGCCCCCGGCTGGGGATGGGGCAGGACAGCCGTGAGCCGCGGTGGCAGAGCCTGCGCTCTGGGGAAGCAGGGGCCCATGTCCTGTGGAGAACACTGCGCCATCTCTGCTCCCATCTCCTTCCAGGCTTGCTTCAAGAATCCAGAATCTCAAATCAACCTGACAATGAGCCACCGGGCTCCCGGAAGCTGCTGGGGAAGGCCGGAGGGACTCATTTACAAGCGGCACTTGGAGTCAGTTTGTAGGAGCTTTGGGGGCAGAATTGCAGAACCACGAAGCTTGGGCAAATGAGAACCCCCGTTTGCAGGCTGGGGTCCCCCTCCTCATTGTCCCAAGCCCCTTCCCTTCATACTCACTGAGGAGAGGGCCCCAGAGACAGCTGGGACAACCCGCCTCCTCTTCTCCCCATGACGTCCGGCTATTGTCTTCGGGACTCAAGGGAAGGTCTTGCCTAGCTGTCATACTGTGACTAGTCTCATAGATTATGTTAAAGGCAGGGAGTGGTTAGCATCGGGTCCAGAGGTCTAACACGATTGTCAGTGGGAATTCTCCGTTGCTGCCCAGGCGGAGATACTGACCATGATCTCTGGTTCTCCTTTCCACGATACACCAACAGCAACCTCACTCGAATTCCCAGGAACCTCAAAGAGGATCGTTCAGAGGTGAACATGGGCTTTCCTGCCCCTGGGGAAAGTCATACCCCCTTTGCCAATGGCTGCGTTGGCATCTGACTTACGCATTGATTTTTCTGAGTTGGGTTTGGCTGTCCCTGGTCTGCTCCAGGTACATGGACCAGATTCTATTTCTGAGTCAGTCCATACATGTGGTCTGCAGGGTGCCCCCCTCCGCCCCGTGTCTGAGACTTTCATTCCCCTCTGGAACTGTACCAAGCCTTATTTGCGAGGCCAATCTCTTATTTCAGGGCAGCACTACCCCTGTCTTTTTTTTTTTTTTTTCTTTAAAGGTTTATTTATGTGATTTAGAGAGTGAGAGAGAGAGAGGGAAGGAAAAGAAAAGGAGAAGGGGACAAGAGGAGGCCTGCTCCTCATTTCACATCACTCCTGGCCCAGCAGCTGCCCTTTCCCACTTGGAATTTTGGCCTTTTGGGGGTTGTGTGATAGGGGAATGGAGAAGAGGAGAGAAGTCAAGGGCTCCCATCAAGCCTCTGAACCATAGCCCGTTTCTGGAATGATACAAAATCGATGCTTTGCCCAAGAAGAAACAAACAAACAAACAAACAAACAAAAACTAGAAACGGCGACACCTTGCTTATCGGAAGTTTCTTGGCTTAGCAACGTCAAGTGTCTGGAACAATCTCCAAGACTCAAAATATGTGAGAAATTCCCTGCTCGAAAGTCCACTGATGGTGCACCGGGGAAGAATGAGAATCCTTTTCCACGGGAGCCTGTTTACTCTTATTTCATAAACTATTTTAACAAACTGGAAAACTCAGGAATGCCTTCCAACACCTGCTTTTGTTTTTGTGTTTGTTTCGACTTCCATGGCTGGGTGGGCACAGGGGCACTTCATCGGGGTCAGAAATACAAGAGGAGAAGGAGCGAGCTGGAGGGAAGAGCAGTGTTTCTGTGGGGACACTGAGACCCCTCTGGGCCATGGCAAGCAGCGGGGAGGGGTTACTGTCCACATCTGAGCAAAAGAGGAGACAGGAACAAACCAGAAACAAGAGCTCCAGGGGGACAGCAGGGTAAGGCCACCTAGGGAAGGGGCACATTGGCACAGAACGCTGCCTTGTCTTTCAGCATGACACAGTTGTCCGTGTCCTGAGTGAGTGGGCCACCAAGACAACTTCAACTGTGTCAGTGCCCACAAAGGAGACAGGGAAATGTGTAATGCAGTTTAGACATGGTTTACTTAAAAACAGGTGCGCATTTGCTTTTAAATCTTCGAGTTTCCAGGGGGTGAGCTTAGCCTCACGTTCCTGTCTTTAAAACAACCCATTCTTCCCTTCCCCGCTCATCGCTCATCGAGGGTGGGGTTCGTGTTTTCCCTACATGTTAAAGGTAAGTCTTTTTAAAAGACAAAAAAAGAGAAAGAAAAATTTCTGTTGGCTTCCCCGAGAAATTTCAGTGTATCTCACTTGCCATAGGAAGCTTGGCATTCCTTTGAATGCAAAATGCAGGAAGCATGCCCATCAGAGCATCCTTTCATTTGAAAACAATTGATTTGTAGCCCTGTTGCCTGGCTTCCGGGAGGGAGGATTGAACAATAGGAAGCAGAGTGCTCCCACTCTCTCTGTTCCTGACAAAGGGAAAGGGGACCCTTGGGCTGGCAGAGCCCACAACAGGGCTCCATGGGTGTGGCGGGACTAGCCCAAGAGTTCCCTCCTTGGTTAGGCTTGGGGCTTGGTTAGGCTTGGGGCTTGGTTAGGTTTCATTGCTAGGCATCTTTCTTCTCTGGGTGATTATCTGTAGGACACACATGCACACACACACTTGAGAACCACTGCTTTAGAGGGAAGGAAGCTCATTTATTGAACATTTAGTGCTCTGCCCTGCATTTCATGGGCACTCCATGTGTATTGGTTGGAAGGAAGGGAAGTGAGAGAAAGAAATGTTACTGTAACGGCCCAAAGCCTTGGCTCTCAACCCCCACGGACCACACATTGGAATCACCCTGGGGGCTTTAAAGAGTACTGAGGCCTCCATCTCAGCCCCAGAAATTCAGACTCGTCTGGGCCAGAGTGTGGCATGGGCATGAGGGTTTCTGGAAGCTCTCCGGGGATTCTGGGGGAGCAGCCCACAGTAAGGACCACCGATCTAAAGGGTCCGGATTCAGCGTTGGAAAGAACAGGACTCCATTCCCTCCTGGAGGCTCTTGAGCTGTGTGCCTTTGAGCGAATGGCCAGGGTCTCAGTTTCCATATCTACCAAGTGGGCGGAGGGCACAGAGAAGGCGCTGGAACGGTGGGTAACAACAGGCGATTCCTGGCATTTCTGTACTAGAAAACAGCCCACGGAAAGATCTAAATCCACCTTCCCGTCCTCCGGGTCTTGAGGCGGGCTGTCTCTTCTCCTCCTTAGCTCCAACTCCGTCGCTTGCTTGCGTGGGGGTGAGGTTCACAAAATATGGGCAGGTTGGCATAGAACCTGCAGGGAGAGCCTGGCAGAGTTCGGCAGACCCCAGGAGTTGGGTTTTCCCTTTAAACCTTTTGGAGGAAAGATGGAGAAGAAAATCATGCCCTTACTGAGGGGCTGTGAAAACAGCCAAGCGCTGGTGACTCCCGCTGCCCGCCCTGGGCCATCCCGGGGCATGCACAGCGACAGGGCACCCCAGCCGAGCGCTCTGGACTTCCAGCCACCCCGACCGCCTGCCCACCACCCCCCCCCCCCCAGCCTTTGATGAGCGACACGGAGCGAGTGAGTGGCTCGCAGGGAAGGAGAACGCTCTTTCCTCAGCCCTGGGGACTTGTTCAGCTGTTCGGCATTTAGCAGAATCTGGCATGCATTCTGCACAGCGCTGCACCCCTTCCCTCCCAGCTCAGACTGAGCAGAACTGCCCAAGCAAGCTTCCACTGCCACGGACAGCAAGCCTGCAGGGCTACGGGAGTGGGTACCCGGGGCTCTGGCAGCCCCGGCCCAGCTTTGGGAGACCTCTACCGTGCTCTGGTCTGGCGATGGGGGAGTGAGGCCCCCCCTGCTGGAACCCAAGCTGGCAGGCGCACGGGGTGGGGGGGGAGCTCTAAATCGGGGGTGGGGGTGCTGTGCCTGGGCTGAAATGTTCCGGTGATGATAATGACTACCGTGCGTCGTCTGTAATTATGCACTCTCTAAGCCCCCGGGGCTGGGGTGGTGTATTTGCCTGTGCTGTTTGGGGGTTGATCCTGCTGTCAGCGCTTAGCAAGAATTAACAGTGACGCTCCGCGCACCGCAGTCATAACACTAAATCTGATCTGCATGTTTATGATTCATTATATAAAAAAAAAAAAAAAAAACCCCACCGTCGCTGAAACCCCTCCAAGCCCATCATTGAAAGAAATTATGCTCAGTTGAAAGAGCCATTTGACGTCACGGAGGACCTACGTGCCTTTTCATGAGCGGCTGGAATTAGAAGCCTGCGCTTCGGCAAGTGTAAACGGGATCCAGACTTGGAAGCCTCTGCGTAGCCAGCAACCTGTTTTCCAGGTGCGGGTTGCTCACTTTCCGGATCCTCTGAAGCCGGATATTTTTAAGATTCCCTGGCAGGCCACTGCCGGCTCGCTTATCACGCCCTTCTGGGCCACACCAAGCTCCTTCAAGGCAGTGTAGGTTCTGGGAAGGCCAGCCTGTTTTTCTTCTCCTTCCCCCACCTCCTCCTCTGCCTCCCCCTTCCTCTTGCTAGCTTTTTTTTGGATGGTAGGAGAAGCCCACACTTCAAGTGGGAAGGACAAAACCCCCAGCATTCCCAAATCAAGAAAAAAAATTAAGTGCAGATGATGGGCTCTTTGGGGTTTTCTGAGACTCCCATTTACTTTATTGTTTGGTAATTTGGAGTTTTCTAGTAATTCTTTTACGTGAGGTCAGAACACAGGAGGACAGCCTTTCCCTTTGAGGTCCTGGCAGCTCAATCCTGTGGGAGGATTCTGGGTTCGAGTCTTTCATTGTTCCATACCCACAAAGGTGGGTCCCACCTCCCTTGTCTCTTTAAGTCAAATGGGGATAAGGAAACAAAAGAAGAGATGGGGAAGATGGGGGTTCTTGGGAGAACTTAATAAATGCTGTTTTTTGTTCCAGTTACTACTGCTGGGTAATACAGGATCCCAAACTTAGTGTCGTAAAAGACAAACCATTTCATTATGTTCGCAGATCTGTGGCTCAGAATTTAGGCTGGGCTCAGCTGGGCGATTCTTTTATTCCTCATGGCATCCAGTGATGGGTGGGCTGGGTGTAGATGCTTCTCTCAAGTGCTGGGCGCCTTGGAGGGCATGAGCTGTGGCCCAGAGCTTCTGCATGGAACCCCCAGCAGAACGGTCTCAGGTGATTGGACTTCCTATGTGGTGACTGGCTTCTGCTGTGATGAGTGTCTCGAGATAGCCAGGTGGGAGGTACATGGCTTTTTTTGACCCAGGCTTGATGGTCACACAGTGTCACTTGTGATCAATCAAAGCAGTCATAAGCCCACTCGGATTCAACAGGAAGGGACGTAGACCCCAATCCTTTTTTTTTTTAGACCCCGATTCTTGACAGGCAGCGTATCATAGGATTTGGGGGTCACACTTGACAACAGAGTCAGTTTCTGCTCTCACACAGCTCCCCATTTGTGTTTTATAGTGTGGTCACCTCTGACATTTCTTTGACTTCTGCAAAAACCTTCCATTGGGGGTGGTGTTATTGTACCCATTATGTTGATAAGGAAGCTAAGGCTTGGAGGGGTGACCCCATCTGCCCAAGTTTGTATGATAAATGAACAATGAAATGAGGAGCGCCTGGCTGCCTTAGTGGGTGGAGCCTGTGACTCTTGATCTCAGGGTCATGAGTTCGAGCCCCACGTTGGATGTTGAGATTACTTTAAAAAAATAAAAAGGAAATTAAAAACAAACAAAAGAGATGAACCTTGAATCTACCCTTCCCATGTAACAGATTTGGAAGATGTATGTCATACAGAGGAAAAGTACAGAAAGTTGTTCTTGAGAAGTAATTAGTATCAAGTAATTACTTGAGAAGTAATGTATCTTCCAAAACGAGGTTTTTTTTTTTTTTTTTTAAACTATCGGATGAGTTGTTTGGGAGATCTGTCATTTACACAAACACACAGACAGAGCTGAACCCATTCTTTGTGGAGAATCTTTTGGGATGCTGCCTCTGGTCTTCCTACTCTCACCTTTGAGTCCTAAACCAGTAGCCCAGCCATAAAATGCTAATTCATCTAATACAAACGTGGAGAATTTAAAAAAATTGTGGAGAATTGTAGAAGTCAAGCTTAGCACACTGGCAGCTCACAGGGTAAATATTTGATCAGTGAGTAAAAATTCAAATTTGCACTATTTGCTGAAGGTGAAAAGTATATTAGGGAATGAATGTAATGGGGGTTAAGAGGGTCTGTAGAAGGCCTCCTCCAGGGTTCCAGCCCCCTTCTTCTTGCTGACCTAAGTTATAGGCAGGAGGACGCTGGGGACCTCCAACCAAGCCCAACCCCCTGGCTTCTCTCGTCCACCCCCAGCTGTCCTCCTCTGCCATCATTTGTGTCACCCTGGCCAGGCCCCAGACCTTCGAAACAGGGAGGTGAGGACAGAGATCAGGAAGGGAAATCGGGGCTGGAGTTTGCCCAGAAGGGTTAACACTATCCCAATGTGTCCCCAGATCTCTTCTGTTCCTCTTCTGGATCATCCAGAGAGAGAAATGGTGCTTTGGAACAGACTAGACCGGTCAGGAAGGCGGCAGGTATCTGGAGAATGTGTAAGTCGCTCCAGTAACAAGGCTCAAACATGAAGCTGGGGCTCCGGATTCTTGGGAGGCGAAGTGGGAGTGACAACCGGTTACTGGAGAGCAGGAGAAGGAAGGGGACAGAGCTGATGGGCCAAGCCGTGGAAGTCTTGCGGGCCTGATTGGTTTTGTCCTCTGTAACTGAGGTTGACTTAATCTGAGGCTTGTCCTGGGCTGCCCCGTGCCCCAGTGGGTGGCACAGCAGAGTCTAAAAGAACCCGCCCTGGAGAACCCATGCTCAAGTCCACAAGTAAGCCTTGGCCTTAGGGTCTCTCTGCGGTGGGCCAGCCCTGGGGTGCGGGGTACCAGGAGGCAGGGCTGGAACGTAGCAAGAGATCATGGTGAATGAATAGGTCCAGAATTCTCATCCACAGGCCTGGGAGAAGTGAGCTGATCAAAACCACCATGCTTTCCTGGGCAGCCCATATCTTTTGGGGACTGGTCCTTATAAAGGCCTGGCTACTTTGGCTCCTGGCAGTACCCTGTGCTGGGTACCCCCCCCACCTCCCACCCCCCCCCACCTCCCATCCCCCCACCCCCCCATCCCCCTCCAGAGCTCTGTCTGACAGGTTAGTTGAAACCCTGCCAGGCCTGCATTTCAACTAGCCTCCCTGCTCTGCCGCTCTGCTCTGCCGGGTCCTGCTTTCCCCTCCTTCCCCTGAGGGATAGATCTCTCCCAAACATTCTGCCCCTAAACTCCATCTCAGAGCGTTTCCAAGGAACTGTCCCTGCCCCAGAGGGTAACCCATACCTTCGGGTCATGGATTCCATCCCAGGGACCGGCAGGACTCCAGATGCTATTTTATTATCGTCTCCGGGGGTTTTGTCCAGTTTCCTCTAAAGTGTTCCAGAAGTTTCCTCCACTGATTGTACTTATTTCCACTTGTGTGGAGAGATTATCCCAAATGTAATAGACTTCTTTACTGGGGGCGACCCACCCCCTCCACTCAGTGTGAATTTTATTCTACTGCATTTCATGGGGCCCTCTGCCCTCCTTCCCCAGACACCCCCAATCCCAACTCCAGCCCCTGTTCCTGGAAAGGACTCCTGTGCCCCCTCAGGCCTGCTCTCCTCCCGAGCTCATTCCTGATGATGGTGGCTCTCTGCCAGGGTCATTCGGAAGGTGTCCCTCTGCTCGCAAAAACCTCATCTCCTGCCAGCCACCGGGCCTTTATTGTTGGCGTGGGGACAAGCCAAATTGCTTGGCAGGCCACACGCAGGCTCTTAGTCACTGTCTCATCATTGTGGCCATCGTTCCTGCCTTAGTGTCCCCTCTCGGGCTCTCAGTCCCCATGGTATTTGCTGCCTTCTCCTGCTGGCATAAAGGGGCCCAGCCTGGGAACCCCCGGATGTTACCTCCCAAGGGCCCCAGGGAGGCCCAGCTTGCAGCTCAGATCCTTGGCTCATGAGCCAGGAACTTCTCTGACCCGCTTGGCAGCCACCTCCCCTAATACCAGATGCCTAATTAGTAGCTCAGGATCTCCTCCTTCTCCTCCTCCAACTTCTCTTTTCACCAACCGCCCCCCCCCATGGGATGGTCATTGAAATTAGGGGTGTGTTTTCAGGCATAGCATGGCCCCAGGGGTGGGAGGCGGTGTTTCCAGACTGTGCTCTTGGTTCTAGCCATTTCAGCTCAATTCGCCATCCATTTACTGCACACAGCGTGGTGGCAGCGGGTCGCTGGAGCTGGCTGGCGCAGGGCCTGCCAGGGTGTGGTCGAGCAGGAAGTGGCTCCTCCTCACCCCCACTCCACCCCCCCAGGAGTCGGGGAGGGGAGGGCATTGCCAAGGGAGAGAGCCACCCATTTTGAGGCTCGCCCTTCCCCAGCTGCGGGAGAACCTTCTTTGGCAAACTTGGGGGCGAGGGGGCAGGCATGGCTGAGCCAGCTGCACACCCCTGTGGGGACCCAAGGGACTCACTCCCCTCACCAGGGCCTGACCCAGGCTCCAGCGTCCTCCTCCTGGCTCCATTTCCATGAAGGATCCAAAAAGCCAACCCAACCCAAATGAAATGCCCACATTTTATTGCTCGCAGTGTTTTAGTTCTAATTTGGCTTCATTTGGAAAAGAGGTTTTACTAAGTGGCATAAATTGAGCCTAACAAATTTTAAAACTAAAACAGCAACACCCTAAATGTTTAAAACTGTAATTGGAGAGGGAGAACAAGTGAGCCCTCTGGGAGGGGCGGTGCAGGAGGCAGAAGAAGGGGGGAGGGGAAGAAATTGAATTTCCGTCCTACTTGGCTGGAGGGTAATTTCCTGCTCCCTCTCCCCTGGGCCCCAGCCCTGTCCCCTCCCTCCCTTGGAGAATGCACCCAGAAGCCTCTAGAACTGGTGCCCGCGCCTGTGGGGTGACTCGTGCATGGTGGGCGCTTAGGAGAGATTAGGCGAGCTCGTTCTTTTCCTCTATGCGGCTGTGAGCAGAGGGACACAGTGGATTCCTTTCAGAGTGCCCATTTGTCCCCACAGGGGAGATCTGCAAGTTCTTGAAGGTAGGGTGGGGTGGGGGTGGGGAATCCTACTTGCAGCAGGCTGTTTTCCAGACTCCCTGTGGCCTCTACCCAACCCCCCAGCCTAGTCAACCTCCCACCCCAATGTCAGGGTCCTATGTGGGAAGGAAACTTTTTCAGAACTCTGGGCCCCTCTGCTGATCCCTGGGAAAAAGAAGGTACAGATGGGAGAGGGCAGTGGTCTGCCGCATGGCTCAGGGTCCCACTTTCCCCACTGCTAATGTAAACTATTGTCAGAGATGACAGGTAGGTGGGTAGAGGGTTCCTGCATGCAAAGCGTGGCCACATGTGTCCTTGCAGAGGTGCCCTGAACTCCAGGGGCCAGGTGAGAAGTCCTGCAGGCCAAGCATATGTCTTTAGGGAACCAGTACTCCTCTGATTTGCCTTTAGTGAGCCCTCTCTCCTCCCAGGAAGGGCACCGAGATACATAAGTAAGCATGGGTGACTGTGGGAAGTATCCCCAAATATTGGGCAGGGGGAGTGGGGAGGGAGCCGAAGAGGTCGTTTGGGGCCTGTCAAGAATCCCTGGCTATGCTAGCCTGTTTGGATCACCCTCTCCCAGGAACTATGCTGCACTTAGAGCCCTAACCCCATGGCTGAGCATGTGTTTACAGAATGCTACAGCCCGATGGCAGGGATGGCACGGGGGAGCCCATTTGGAAGTTGATGCCTCTTGCTCATGGCTGGCCTCTGTCCTTCGTGATCAGGGTGAATTGGTCAAGCCCCCGGGTTGTCCAGTTCGACTTTCTCTAGCTACAAAATGAGAAGCGTCGGTCATCACGAAAACGCTTGAAAGCAGAAATACGCCACGTGAGATGAAACTGCTTTCTTCTTTTTTTTCAGCTGATGGGAAAGTTCCTTGTCTTAGGACACTTGTAATACCAAAAATAAAAACACTGCTTAACTTCGTTCCAGGAAACAGGAGGTTTAGTAACAGGATACAAAGGTCTCCTACAGAACCCAAGTCTGGAAAAACCGCTGGGGGCCGCGGGGACTGGAGTGGAGCTCTGGAAACGGGGCTGTGGTTTGTCTCTCCCTCAGATGGGGTCCATGGCTGCTCCTTCCTGTCGGTCTCTGCCTGTTCTGTCTCTGTACCCTGGTTCTTCCTTGGTTGATTTGTCTGATTATACATGGTTCCATGTGGTGGCCCAAAATGGCAGCACCAGCTCTGCAAAGTGGTCTGACAGCTCCAGGATCCTCCATTCTCTGACCGATTTTATGTCTCCAAGTTCAAGGTCTCAAAAGAGAACCTAACCGATTCAGTCCGTGTTATGACCTGGGTCAACCCTAGATCAGGCAGAATGCCTTGTCCAATCAGCAGTGACCATGAGGAATATATCTGGTCTCTAATCCACCCTTTAGGCAGAGACAATGGGTAGAAAAATGTGGGGATTTAACCATAGTCATTTCCAGAACATTCCTTGAATACAGTGTCATCTTTCTTTTCTGAATATGATGGGATGCTTAACCCAGAGCCCTGAACCAAGAAAGTTCTCATGACATAGCTGCTGATTGTTTGAGGGAAAATTGTCTTCTCAGGATCTGCTAGCTGTGTTTCCCTCCTTTCCCTGTTGTTAGGCCTCTCATCTGGAGTATGTGGTTTCAAGGAAGGGTGATCACAGGTAGAAAGTTAATCTCACCAATGTATAAAAATTTCCTAGAAGTCAATCAGAAAAATATCAGTGGTCCAATAGGAAGTACATGCATAAGATATCAACTCAGGGGTTACTGAAAAGGAGGTACAAGTGGCTTTTAAACATATGACGTGTGGCTCACTGTCACTCGTAATAGAACACAAAGAAAACTACACTGAGATATTCTTTTTCACCTAGTGGATGGATAAAAATCCAAAAAAGTGATAACATACTCTGGTGGCAAAGTTATGTACAAACATGTGTTCTCCTACATTGCTTGTGGGAGGGTAAGTTAGTCCAACATTTATGCAGCAGAATTGTATCAGCTAGCTAGCACTGCATAACAAACTATCTCAAATTTTGGGCCTTAAAACCACAGCTTTTTTTTTTTTTTAACCACAGCTTATTGTTATTTCTCACTACTTCGTTCACTCAAGTATCTGTGGTCAGCTGGAGAGCTGGCCGGGGGCTGGCTTGTTCATGACAATGTCGGCTGGGCCCCTTGACCCTGCTCTGTGCAGGCTGCCATCCCGCAGCGGATTAGCCCGAGCTCGTGCTCAGGCTGACTCGGGCATGTTTCATGACAACTGCGGAGAAACAAAAGGGGAAGTGGAAATCTCGAGCGCATTTTTAAAGTTTCTGTTTGCATCAAGTCTCCTAAGCAAGTTAGGTGGTGAAGTTCAGATTTAAGGACCAAGGAAGCGCATTTTGCCTCTTGAGCGAGAGAAGCAGCAAAGTCAAGGGTCGAAGGGCAGGGATATGAGAAGAGGTAAAGGCTTGGCGCTAGCGCTACCAATGCAATCAGTCTTCCACGCGTGTGCGATGACATTTGTGCCTGGTTGCTTGCTGCAGCAACGCTTGTGCTAGAGACGACCAAAACAGCCATCAGTAGGGGCCCGGCTAAATAAACTATGGCATCCACGTGCTGGAGAAATCTGCAGCTGAACAAAGGAGGAAGAATCCCCCTGTGTAGGCTGGAAAAAATCCTGAAGGTAGATTAAGGGAGAAGAGCCAGGTGCAGGACAGCGTGGCTCGGGCGTTTCTGTAAAAAGGGGAGAGAAATAAGAATGTATGTATTTGTATTGGCTTGTATTTGCATACATTAACTCCTGAAAGAGAAACAAGAAATGAATAGTGTGGGGGTGGGGGAGTGCTAGGTAGACAGGGGAGTGGGGGCAGGGGCGGGAGGGGGGAGATGTTGCGCTGTATAAATAAAAAATAAGTCTCATGCTGACATGATAATATAGATTTAAAAAATTAATATAAAATATCCGTCCATGTGTAATAGTAATATAAAAAAAATGAGAGGAAAATAGACAAAGAAAGAAAAAGTCACAGGTCTGCTTGGCCTCTAGAAGTCGAGACAGAAGGCTTTGTGGGATCTAAATTAGACCTTGGCAGCTAACCTGCTTTGCCCTTTGCGGATCCCTTTTGGGAAACACCTGCAGTCGGAAGGTTGGTGTTTCTACTCCTGGGCGGTGCTGTCCCCGAGGAGCGACATTCCCCACCCTTGCTTATGACCAGGAGCTGACATTTCTAAGAGACGCCGTGTGCGTTTTTCCAGACATGTTGGTGGGTTGATTTGAGTGGAGATGTATTCCGTGGCTCTTCAAATGTCAGTCAGCAGGACTAGGAGCTCCTTTTCTCCGTAAGCGCCCAGAGCCACGCAGTCCCGTATTTCCCTTGTGGTGTGTCCTTATGGTCAGGCTCTGGAAATGAGCAGCAGACCGACTCCTGAGCCTCTGGTGAGGGTCAGCCAGACCGCAGCCTGGGTACATCTCAACCTGTCCCTGCACCAAAACTGCCAAGGAATGTTGCTCAAGCTGTCAGGTGCCCCCTTTGGACTCCTAAAGCACCAGCCTGGGCTGAGTTACAGTGCCCGCGCCCCATCATCCCCTTCTGCCTGCCTGTAGGGCTCAAGAAATGATGAAAAGCTATGTGATTGGGCAGCCCCTGGAGAGAGGAAATGACCGGTCTGCGCCTGTGCGGCCCCTTGCGCCAGCACCGCCACCACTGTCCCCACACACGCAGAGCACCTCCAGGTGCCAGGCACCGCGCCCGATGCCCTGATTCCGTGGGAGAGAAGATAGGAGCAGGAGCTCGTCGACCTGAGTGGGACCAACCAAACAGGTGCCTACAGTAAGCTCTGGTGTTCGCTTAATAGTTAAGTAAGTGTCTTTTGTGCAAGGGACAAAACCCAATTCCAGCTAGCTTCAAGGAAAATGGAATGAACGTTTTGCCATTATATATGCAGAAATGGATGTCTCCTAGAACTCAAGGCAGTGATGTGTCTGGGTTCTGGACACTAGGAACTTGGGAACCTCTTCTCTCCATCTCCTTTCTCCTCGTTAGTAGCGTTCTCCTCTTTCACGCAGACTAGCTTCTTCGGGCGACATAGAATATAATGCTTGATACTTTGGGACACTATATATCACAGCTTTGGCCACCTGGTCAGAGATTCACTCACATTTCTCTATTCCAGGTCCAAAGATTCTGGAGAAGGGTCTCACTGTCTCTACTCGGTAGGGTGTTCAGCTCTGGAAGGGTGCGGGGTGGGGGCGGGGTGGTCAGGCAGGAGCAAGGGTAAGACTAGATTTCAGCCTAAGGCAGCAGGGAGGGTCCCCCCTGCCCACTGGAGTGGGACCCTCAGGCTTTCCTAGAGAAAGGATTAAAAGGATTGGAAGGGCCAAGAGAGGAAAGGATGAGCCTTGGGAGGAGCTGTTTCAGCAGTCCATGCAGGACATGCCTGTGAGAGAGAAGATTCTAGAGATATGAGGGGCTAGAGAGAAGGGAATTTGGTGGATTGGATGTGGGCGTGAGAGAGAGAATGGGGTCCAGGTCTAGGTGGCTTCTAAAGTTTCCCGCTTGGGCAGTGGGAGAGATGGCGGAGTCGTTCACTGTGAAGGGTTGCCCTGGGTCTTAGGTTGGATACCCCCCAGCAAGACCCTGGGTCCGGGATGTATTTGAAAGTGATTTGTTAGGACCTGCTATCAGGGAAACCAAACAGGAGTGTGGGGAACTGGGATGGGGAGGGGGGGGCCCGAGCCAGGATGTGTTACCACACCAAGTCCCAAGGAGGGTATTTGAGCTTGATCCTGCAGGGGCTTCTGGGAGACAGGGCAGGTCACCTCTCTAAGTTGACCCTTGTCTGGGACAGGGGGGCCACAATATTTATTACCTCCCCAGAGCTCCAATTGTGGGTTAAGGACTCAATTCAAATTGCCAGGCACTTTTAACTGTGTGCACGGGCAAAGTTGAGCCTGGCAGCCTGAGGACAGTCCCCCAGGCACGGGACCCCATGACGCGCAAACATGATAAAGGGCTTGGAACCACACGGGGAGCCCAGGGCTGGCATTGGAACAGGCACATCCATTGCATCTGTAATTCTGCCTGTGTCCTAACATTTATGTCAACCAGTGGGCTCCTTCTTTCTCCTCTCCCTCCCCCCCCCCTTGAATTTCTACTTGGTATTTGATTCTATGATCCTGTGCTCTGGTTCAAGGTCACTCCCGTCGTTCATTCTCTACTTCAGCATATTCCTCGTGCTTAGTCTGAGCGCTCGTACCTTCTGCTCCTGCTGCAGCTGGTTCCGATGTCTGCTTCATGGTCTGGTTGCCCGACTGTACCCCACACCCCAGGAACGCAGGCTAGTGCCTCTGATTTCAGCATTGGTGGGCCAAGACATGATAACCTCAGGGCCTGGGGGCAGATGGGGGGGTGCAAGAGCTACATTTGGAAAGCTTCTCTCTTCCTTTTTCTTTCATTTCTGCTTCTGGCCCCCCACCATCCTGAAAGACAATTCGAGGGTGCCTTCGGTTTCCTCTGGGGTTTCTCATGGCTTTTTGTTGCCCTCTCATTTCTTGGGCATTTCCAGGCTTGGGAGAGGGAGCCAGTGGCCTAGACAAACCTGCCCCTTGCCTGGCTGGCCTCAGCCTCACACTTAGCTTGGGACCTGGTCTCTCCTGGGCATCCTGCTGAGGTCTGGCTCCAGCTGAAGCCTGTCCAGCCCCATCCTGGCTTTTGGTGGCTGCACACACCAGGCTTTGGTCTCATGTTCCCTCTCTGGGCATCTGGTCCCCAGCCGTCCCCGGTGAGTGACTTCACCTCTC
This sequence comes from Neogale vison, assembly GCF_020171115.1. Classification (NCBI taxonomy): domain Eukaryota; kingdom Metazoa; phylum Chordata; class Mammalia; order Carnivora; family Mustelidae; genus Neogale; species Neogale vison. The sequence continues at coordinate 96,664,100 of NC_058105.1, forward strand.
CTCTCATTGTGGACAGTGCATAGCACACATCCCCAAGCTGTGGTGGGCACAGGACCTACATACCTGCTAAGGGCCACTGCTGCTGGACTCGCATCGAAGTCCAAGGGGAGGGATAGGCTGCTGGCGTCACTGTTCTGCAGCTCAGGGAAGAGAAGGGTGGGGGTTTCATGACCCATCATTCAGAGCTGTCTCTGAGATCCAGGCTTCTGGAGGCTCCCTGGGAGTGCTCTGGGAGTACCAGGGTGGCAGGCGGGGACATGTGGTAGGGCATGGAGCAGTGGCTATTTACTCTACGGTACAGAAGCGTGTCAATATTTTAACATGCGCTACAGCTGTCGTAGCCTTGCGTTTCAGCTGAAGGACGGCCTGGGTTGTAGGTGGCAGTGAGCAGCTGGGCCGTCACACTGACGGTAAGAGCAGATGGAGTGCTTCTGAAGTGCGACAGGAGAAATTTAGGCTAGTCACTGAAAAATCAATATCACTGCTTTTTACTAAGGAGAGTGGGGCGGAAATCTCTGAAACTTTGGGGGACGACAAGAGCTGGGTCTCTGAAATGGACTAGAGGAGGTTTTTTTTTTTTTTTTTTAAGGCTGCCTGGCATTAGGGGGATTGGCACACACGATTTCTTTGGCCTGCCTTCCTCTCATCTGCGAGCCAAGATCCCCAAATTACATGCAGTCACGATTCGTCAGAAACCTTTTTTGAGCATGCGCTGTATGCTGGGCATGGAACTATGTCATGAGCTTACAAAAAGGTGAGTAAGTCAGGGTTCCCCCTCTTCTGGGGTTCATCACGGGGTCATGGGGGAGCCTGGGGGATATGGGACACCTCCCCAAAAGATGACCACAGAAGCAGGCAGGAGGTGTGATGGGCTGGGTGAATCATGAGGGGAAATGATGTATAAGCTTGTAGGGTGTTCAAGGCTGGTGTGGCTGAGGAGAGACCTTCAGTTCAGAGCAGGGATGGAATCAGCCTCTAAAAGATTTTCCTTCACCTCTAGAAATGGTGAGGTGGTACTACTTGGTTCTGATCTTCACCTCTAGATAGTAGGACACCTTTTGTCCTTGAAAGCACTCAAATCAGCTCGCCGCGCCAGTGTGAAGTCACCACTTGTTAGCGATGCACAACTGAGATCAGAATCTGTCTTCCTGCCAGCCAGCCAGTACAGAGGCCAAGTGTCTCACAAGCTGCTTGGAAGGGCTGCTCGGGCACCTTCCTTCTAAGGTTTCTACAGCCTGAGGATGAGACGGAGGGCCGTGTGGACCTCCTGTTCCCCCTTCTATAACGTGGTGCCTCGGAGGACTGGGGGTGGCCCTCTGTGAGACCTCTACCCACCGAGAGAAGGCTGGTCTCTCAACATAGATCTCAGAGCATGCCCTAGGAGGTATCCAGGCCAGTCATCTCCTCTCCGGGGATTGCATCTGGGAAGAGGTGCTTTAGCCTTAGTCCAGAGCTGGAATGATTGCTGTGTTCCATGAAATCCTTGGGGACCTGGGATCCTTCAAGCTCTGTGCTTTGCCCTTTGAAGAAAGAGGTCTTTAGCCCCATGGTCCAAGATGGCAGGCGTGATGCCCATGTTTAAGGATAGGATAGAGGAAGTGACTAAAGAGAAAGGAATGAAAAGGCACAGACCAGCTATCTTTTAAGGAAAATTCCTGGAAGCTGACATGTCACGCTTCCATTTATGTCCCACTGGCCAGAACTTAGTCACATGACCATTTCACTGAGAAATGGAGTCTTTCTTCCAGGTGGCCAGGAGACAGGAGATATTGGGGTTAGCTTGTACAGACTCTGTGAAAAATGGCTCAACCTCATCCAAATATTGGGGTGCTTCAACAAAAACACGCTGTAAAGATCTGTTAAGAAAAGAAAGGAACCTAAATTAAATAGAGACTTATTTTTAATTTTAGCTACTGAGTGTTTTGGCCCTTTCTATGGCTAATCCTTTCAACTCTTGAATGCAAAGCAGTTTTACAAATGTTTCTCCTCTCTTTCTCTCTATGGACTTCTTCTTCTCACATCTTCGATTAAAAAAAAAATCTTGTTACTTGCAGCCAAAAACATTTCTGACCCATACAGGTCCTTTTTTCTTCCTTCCTTCTTTCCCTGGCCAAATTCTTTTTCTCTCTCTTTTTTTTTTTTTTTTTTAAAGTAAACTCTGTGCCCACTGTGCGGCTCAAACTCATGACCCTGAGATTAAGTGTCACATGTTCTACTGACAGCCAGCCAGGAGCCCTTCTGTGGCCAAACTGTTTATGAAGGTCTACACTTGCTGGGCCCCACCTCTCAGATGCCTTGTCCCTCTTAATCACTTGCCACTAACTGTTCCTCCTATGACCAGGTCATAGTTATTTTATTCTTGTAGAAATCTAATGGCTGTTCATATCTCCTGTGTCCTCTTTGAGCTTAAGGCTTCTTATTGAAACTCTTTTTCCCTTTGGTTTCTAGGATCCTGTATTTCCTAGTTCATTTTCTGTCTTCTGAGTATGACTTCTACCATATACATGGTGGGAGACTTTTCTGTCTCTTGCCCCCTAATTCTAGATATTTTATTCCCCAAAGTTCTCATCTCAGTCTCTCTATGGTTCACCAGCACTACTACCTTCCACCCATGTCAACTACAAACGTAATCATTAGTCTTCCACTCTTTACAATAGCTATATAAAGTAAGCGATGTTATAAAGCCCATTTTGTAGATAAGAACACTGAGGCTCTAAGAAGTTATGCATTTTGCCCAAGTTCAAAAAGCTAGTAGGTGTCAGAGGTGGGATTTGAATCCTGGTCTGTCTGATATCAAAGCACGGGCTCCCAATGTACTATACTTCCTCTTCCTTAAGATATCACAGGATTGGCTCCTCATCTCTCTTCCTCTGACAACAGCGGGTGCCAAACCCTTACCACCACAAGCCTCAATTAATGCAACAATCTCCCAGTACACCTCATTGAATATAGGCATACCCATGTCTGGCATTAGACCACTGGTCTAATGATACTTAAGTCAACCTTCTTCACATCTTGCTGTGCTCATATGCTTACACTGGCTCCCTGATAATTCATGGTCATGTTCTGGCTCCTCAAAGCCTTTCTCACCTGTGCACCCCCCCATACCTCCAGCTGCCTACTGCTTGTCAGTATTCTGGAGCCAGGTGTGGAGGATATTATTAGTGTTTGTCAATGGCCAATTCTTTTCTTCTTCCTGGGTGGGGGGTGGGCAGGTTGATCACACTTCCCAGTCTCTTTGCACTTAGGCAGATCTGGCCAGCAGCACTGGTGAGTAAAATATATATGGGAGTGGTGTGTGATACTTTCACATTGAGGCAACAGGAAGGCCAGGTAGGACCTGCTGGCTTCTCTCCATCCTCGCTCCATAAGCAACGACAACGTTCCATCCAGACGGTGGAGCTTCCATCAGCCTGAGTCCCTGAGTGACTCTATGGAGTGGATCACATTTCCTCCTCCATCCATTGCCTTGTAGTGAAACTTGCAAGGATGTGAAATTTATTTGTTGAGCCCCTGAGATCTGAAGGTTGTTTGTTATGGCAACATAACCTAGCATGCTGATCAGGAGAGGCTGGGTATGTTCTAGTAATAGTTCTAAAGTCTCAGTGATGCACAATACAATGGCACAGGTTTGTTTCTGGGTCACACTACATGTTTTCTGTAGGTCGGCAGGGAGATGGGCTCTTCTTATCACAGGGATTCTGATACCCAAGGGAATGCAGGGTCCATCTTAATGTGTGCTCTGTGATCACCACCACTTAGAAGGGACGTAAGTAACTTCTGCTAATGTCTCGTTGGTGAAATCAAGTCAAATAGCCACACATAACGAACTTCAAATGAGGGCAAGACGATGTAAGTCCTCTACAGGTCAGGATAACAGAGAGGTGGAAATACTTGGGGAAACAGTACTATGGACATCGTAACTGACATGCCAGATAAACTGGCCCCTCCGTGCCCTACTCCATCCTGTCCTAGGACTTAACTCGTGCTGCCCTCTCACCTTTTAACTGCAGCTCTGGGTCAATCTTTCCTGAAAAGCCTTCCTCTGTATTTCCGGTACATGCTTCTGCTTCTAAAATCCTAGGGCCTTTGGAAGGGGTGGGGTGTCAAAATTCAGCTGGATATGCACCGATTCATGTAGACATGATGAGACTATTTTTGCTGTGAACGCACACACCCAAATGCATTTGTATATATATCTATTTATACATATATATATTAATGTACCTTATCTCCTTCGGACTATCACCTGTTTATTCCGATGATGGGCTCACTGCTCCAAGATGTCTGTGGGATTGCCTTGAAGTTTATGGCAGTCCATTTCCTTATCCGTCAAGCAAGATAATAATGGTGCCTATTTTATACAGATGTGTGAGAAAGACAAGGGTCGGTGCATGGAAAGTGCTTAGAACAGCAGCTGGCACGCGATGGGCACTGAGTAAACTTTTGTCTTTATTATTACTGCCCTAAAGATCTCTGCTGATAGCCATCTTTACCTTCTGAGAGTGGATTGGATCTCTTACTGACAGTTCAAAAGTCATTCCGATCCGTGGCAGGTGCCCACCCCAGAGGCCCCTGCTGACAGTTCTTGTACCTGCAGATGGCTTCCTGCATGTCTCTGCCAGAAGGGGCTGTCGGCCTTGGAAGGGATGGAGGCCCTTCCATGTGGCTTGCAGGTGGAATAACAACAGTACAAGTGCTGGGGAATGAACACCCTCCTAGGCAGGGGAGGCAGTGGATCCATGTCTCTGTTTCGTTGCGACTCGGTGGGGCAATTTGGAGACACATTCTGCGCAGTCACTGGGAGGGTCCCCAATGGGTCAGTTGCCCGCAGTGGATTAATTAATTAATTAATTGTTAATGCATTCTTTTCATCTTTCCCTCTTCCTCTTCTTTTAAGTTCTCATTTATTTATTTAGAGTGTGAGCAGGGGAGGGCAAGAGGGAGGAGGGACAAACAGACTCTGTGCTGAGCGTGGAGCCTGATGTGAGGCTTGACCCTGAGATCACGACCTGAGCTGAAACTGAGAGTCGGACACTTGAAAAACTGAGCCATCCAGGAACAGCAACCCCCGCTCCCTGCCTTCCCCTCTTCTCTCAATTTCTCCACTCTCTCCACTGCATTTCCTGGGATCAACTCCCAGACACATTGCCTGTCTTCTGGGACTAATACTTTAAGGGAGGGGCAAACGTGAGACTAAGTTTAAGGCAACGAAACGGAGTTCTTCAGGGGTCTGTCAATTACCTCTGGCAGTGGTTTTAAAAATGGAATTTCTTGGGTTTTGAGTGATGACTGCATCATCGAAGTAAGTTTGGGCCACATAAGATATCGACAGTGAGGGAGATAAGACACTTCTGGGTATCGGTTAGGGGAACTGATAAGTCTTCTAGGTCTATAAACCTTCTCTTTTAGTGACTTTGCCTAGAAAAGCTCTGCTCTGGGGCCCCTGGGTGGAGCAGTCCCTTAGGTACTTCACTCTTGGTTTCAGCTTGGCTCGTGGGATCTTGCCCCCGCATCAGGCTCCATGTGCAGTGCGGAGGAATCTGCTGGGAATTCTGTCTCCCTCTGCCCGTTCCCTGGCAAAGAAAAAAAGGCTCTGTTCTGCTCAGCGAGGTGCACACACTGTTGCCTGCTGGGGTGGTAGGTTTTGTGAGTTCTATGGAGTCTGGCGCAGAGATGTTCAATGAATGCCTTGCTTGATTGCCATTCTGCCCCCTGCGGTGGGCAGTGGACATCAGCTTCTGCAGGCTCCCCGACAACCTCCTCCCCATTTTTCTGAAAACCTGCAGGATGATGGGCACTAGGAAATACTCAGTACAGTGTGGCTGTTGATAATATTTTGCAACCAAGAAGAAAGAGAGGAACCAACTTGTGTGTGTGTGCATTCGTGTTAGGAAGAAACTTTCAACTGGGGACAGAATAGCCAAAAAAAAAAAAAAAAAAAAAAAAACCCAAACCAAAACAAAACAAAAAACAAAAAACAAACAAAAAACAAAAAACAAAAACAAAAAAACTGAAAAAAAGACAGTGTCCTGGGGGACAGCTCTTTGCCCCAGCTCACGTGCACCTGCAGCCAGAAGGCAGCCTTCCATCTCATCCATGTGAGATGTGTTTTAGAAACACACATGCCCAGAAAGCGGAGCTTTTGCAATTTGCAGAAAAAAATTCAACTCACCGAAGGGTTTTCCAGTTCTCTGAAATGAAACTGGTGATTGTAATGTGTGCATTACTTGTTGTGAGGATTAGCCGAGGTAATGTATGCAAAAGCACCTGGCAGGGCTCCCGGTCCTAGCAGGCGCTCAGTATTTGAGAGTTATTATTCTAATAAATATAGTTCTATACAATACATTGGTTAACTTTCTCCGATGCCATTTGGAATGTTTTTCCTAGCCCGATAGGAGCTTTATTGTAACCTCGGATACCTCTAGACCTGCCTTGAGTTAAACATGGCCCAGTGAATTGTGCCCATTTCCCTGGGTTCCGTTGCACACGATGGATAGTGTTGAACGAACTCTGTCCCCTCTCTGTTCTTGCAGACGTTCACGGCCTCACGATCAACCCCTCTGCATGGGCCTGGCAGGAAGGAACAAGCTGCGAGGGGATGCCCCATACCTGGCTCACCCCCGTGGGGTTCCTGAGGCCTGTGGACCACCGACAGGAATGACCAGAACCCAGGAAAGCCAGTTGCTATTGTCAACAAGGACCCTGGCCGTGGATCCTGGTGCCCTAGCTAGACCCAGCTGTGGTGCCTCTGCTCTAACCCGTCGCTCTGAAATTACAGCTGGACATAGAACCAGATTCTGGGGTGGTTATATTTTGGGGTCGGGAAATCCATGCAAACCCCTTTTCCCTGGTACGTGTGAACTTTGGGGAGCACCAGTTATGTTTCTGCAGGGGCCAGCAGAAAGCCCAAAGGCTCCACACCGCCAAGGCAGCTGTCTCAAACATACACGTTATTAGGCTGATTGAAATAATCAGAAAACAGCTCCAGAATGCTGGCTTGGAGAAAGGCAGGCAATTTCTGCTTGGCAGACAGTGATGTCAGCCGCCACAGCGGGGTGAAATCGAACGCTGTCTTTCTTGCTCTCTTTCTTCTTTTCCCTTCTAAAAACTTCCCTGCATCATTTGATTTTTCCCATCAGCTGGACCAGGAGGGCCACGGGCATCACTCCCTGATGGGCTCTGTGGCCTTCGGGCATGCTAGGTGACCAGGTGGCAGGAGAGATGCGTCAGGACATCCCTGGAAACGTGTTGCCTCCAGACTGTAGGAAACTGCTTTGTACTGGAGCCCATGTTTTCCTCCAACTCGCTCTCCTGGCCTCTCCCTTACTCAAGTTGTCATCAAGCGAGTAAGAAAAGGTCCAAAAGCCTGAAAATCTGACCTCATGAGGCAGAACCAACCGTCCCCATCAGAGCAGACAGACGCAGCAGAAGCAGAGGACCCGAGAAAGATCATTCCTGTCTCCCTGTGACGGAATTGAGTTAGTGTTGGTCACATTAGTGTTCAATGACAGTGCCCAAGGGGCCAACACTGGTCAGGGCAGAGGTGGGGGTGGGGGCTGAGGCCAAGGCAGCCCCCCGCCCCCCACACGGTGACCTGAACAACTCTCAGGTTCCTTAATGTCTTCTTCAAACTACACCCCACCCCTGGTGGTCCCCCTTTGAGGCACCAATTGCAGGCATGGGAACAGGTGTGTGGGCCAGGTGGGTGCTAACATTTCATCCTTAGCAGCCTCCACCCTGGGACTCCGTGTGCCATCCCCTTGGGGGGTGAGTAGGCTGTGAAGAAAGCCTGGCTGGGCGGGAGATGGAGGGGGACGTGGTGAGTTCTGGACAGTCCACCCAGCAGGACATCCGGGCTGGGCATCACTGCAGGCACTAGCAGTGCAGACAGCCCTGGGAGAGGCGGAGAGGGGAGGGAGAGGGGAGAGGGGAGGGAGAGGGGAGAGGGGAGGGAGAGGGGAGGGGAGAGGGACCTTTATGTGTGGTATCCATATGTTGGTGGGGAGCGTGCTGCTTCCAGGTTTCCAGCAATAACAAGGCACATTGCTACTGCAGGTTCATTAACGAGGCCTGCGGGAATGAGGATTGGCTTGTCCACCGTGCTAACTGGACTGGAGGAAAAAAGACAAGTCAGAAAGGAGAGAGCCATGTTCAGGTTTGGGTTCAACTTTCACCACTCCTCAGGACTAGAAAGGACCGCCCCCCACCCCCACAAAGTACAGCTGCCTTGACCTTGGGGAGCAGGGAGAGAGACAGGAGAGGAGAGGGGATGGTTGTTAATTCTCTGCGTCTCCCCGTGCTCTACCCTTTTTCTTTTTTAATGAATACTGGGCAACATTTTTGGGCCCCTGGGTCACAATTGGATGGTTTCCCCAAAACAATGACTGCAAGACATTCTTTTGTAGCAGAACAGGCAGCTTTCCCAGGCTCTACTGCCCAGGCCTAGGACCTGAGGTGTACGTCCTACCTACCTATTCAAGATGAAAGAACACTTAAGAATCCTTGATTGTGGGGGCACCTGGGTGGCTCAGTCGATTAGGCACCCGACTCTTAGTTTTGGCTCAGGTCATGATCTCAGGGTTGTGGGATTGAACCCTATGTTGGGCTCCATGCTCAATGCGGAATCTGCTTGGAATTCTTTCTCCCTCTGCCCCTCCTGCTTGTGTGTGCTCTCTCTCTCTCTCTCAAATAAATAAAGAAATCTTAAGAAACAAAAGAGAATCCTTGATTGTGAAAAAGTCAGGAAGCCGGGGAACCCCCCTCCAGCCCACCGCCACCCGCGTTAATGCTTCATTTTTCCTCCATTTCTGCTGGCTCTGCAGGATCTAAACTGTCTTCCTTCTAGAAGTTCCCCATGCTGGGTGTCCATCCTGCCTCAGGTGTGGACAGAGAGGCCCTTGGATTTGCAGACACATGGTGGTCCTGTGGGCCTTCACCCTTGGAAACTCTTGTCCTCTCTTTCCGTCCTCCAGGGTGGCTTGAATTAGCAGCCAATGCTCCTGTTTGTTGGACAAATAGTGAATGGTCCAGTGCCAGGAGGTTTAGAGCCTGGCAGCCATCTCCCAGGGATGAGAAAAGAGTATCCCATTGGGCATTATTTGGGGCCCACTGGTGTCTCCGCCTGCGTCAACGGGGGTGGCAAGGGCAGAGACAATGAAAAGACTGGGAATCGGGAATCTTTGTATTCAGCAACACGGATGGTCAGGAGTCCTGGCAAGAGGTACTTGGGGAAGCTGGATGATGTTATCGACCAAATTGGGGTTTGGGGATTATCTATGGATTTCATTTATCTGTGTTTTCCCTCGTCTCTCTTGTTGTAGGTAATTAAGAGCTGATTGCTGGTAATTAAGAGTTGCTGCGAGAGGCAGCAGGATCCAAAAAGGAGACTCACACGTCTTGTCTTCTTTTGGACACCCTCCTGACATCCAGCCCCTCCTCTTTGGCTGCTGCCTCCCGTGGGGACACGGACCCTGGTGAGAACGTCTAGCTTGTTAGTGGGAGCATTTATGTGTACGCTGTTCTCCGGCTTTGCGCCCTCTTGTTATTCCCAAGGCTGGAGTAAAGTCTTGCGAAGCAGCTTGAAGTCCTAAACTCCTGACACTCAGGTGTGCTAAGATGTAGCTTTTCTTTATTTCTCCCGGACTGGAGTCTTAACTGGGCTCTGGAGCCCCTGTTTGTGCTGATGGTAGACAACTTGAACTTGCCATGTCAAGGTAACAGTCACTGCATGCTGAAATCATGGTCACTTGGAAGCCGATACCATCTCTCCAGAATTTTCTCTACCCCCTTCTGCCCCGGTGTGAGCTGAGGCCCTGGGTTGCAGAGGTGGGCAAGACGGAGCCCTATGCTGTTGTGGCAGTGAGCAAGGGACACGGTTCTGCATCTTGCCCTGTGTCCTGGCCCCACCCACGGGGCTTGCTGGCCTTGGATGAATTGTGCTTGTCGCTTCTGGGCTAGAACATTAATCCCGATGTTCCAGATGGCCATGACCTTGGTCCTGGAGGCTGTGCATGCCCCTGGTAGGGCTCTTCTGTCAGTGCTTCTGGATGTCATGGAGGCTTGGGTGCTCCTGGCCGCTCTCTCCGTTGTGCTGGGTTGTGCAGGATCTCGGTTGCTCTTGGGACTGCGGCCAAGGCCCCTTACTTAACCACGCCCACTTTACTTCTGCAGCTCCATGCTAAATGCAGGTGTCCTTCTAGGGCATGCCAATGTCCCCTGCTACAGAGCAAGGCCCCCTGGGCCCCCTCTTCTCCATCCTGTAAACCTCTCTACAGTTTTGTGCCTCTGCCTTCCTTGTACCATAAGAGCCTCTGGCCTGAACAGGGGTTTCAGTTGGCATGAATACCTTTCTCCTGGTCAGTCAACCTCTCAAACTGGGGGAACCTTTATTCCCTTTCCACGTGGCAGGAAAACGACCCTCATTCTTCTCCATTCTACATCTTGGTGACACAGAATCAACGTTGCAAGTCGCAGACATCTAAAAAAGCCAAGTTTTCAGAATTCCAGAACGCCGTGCTGTTCTTCCAGCACCTGGTACTTGCATTTGGACATCATGGCTCTCTAGATCCATGAGCATCTCCTTGGGACTTTGGCAAGGTTTTCACTCCTAGTAGACCAGCATTCGCTGCGCACTTCTAACGTGGCCTGAGCTTTGCTTGTGTTATTGCATGAATCCCTCACGACTGCCCATTATGATCTCTGTTGTGCATGCGAGGAGACAGAGACAGATGAGTCAAAGAACTCACTGGAAAATTTGCTGCCTCTTGCGTCCTGGCTCCGTCACCTGTGTGGCACCCCCTCACCCCCCCGCCCCCGTCCCCACTTCCAGCCGTGGCTGCGGCAGTTTGCAGAGAGCGTCTACACAACTCGTGCGAGAGCCTCACGTCCCTTCCACCATATTCTGTTGGTCAGAACAGTGACTAACCCAGCCAGGTTCAAGGGCAGAGGAAAAAGACACCACTTCTTGATGGGAGTGGCAAGATTCTGGAAGAGCCTATGGGACTGCTAATATTGCTGTGACTGTATTTGAAAACTATAGTCTATCATAACAAGAGTGTGCGGGGAAAGAGTGGCAAAGGCCCTTGTCAAATATGTCAAAAACACAAAATCCAGGGAGCCAGCCCAAGGAACAACACAATATAGGGACTGCCCACCTGTCTTGATCCGAGAGATGCTAGGAGGAGACTCACCCCAGGTATTGCAATACAGGAGACACTCTCTTCTGGTTTAGTCTTTGCTGTAATCCAGGGGGGACTAAGCCATTGGAGCCACTGTCACAGGTGTTCTGGAAGGCCTGCTCTCAGTGGTTTGGCAATGATTGATAGCATGCCATTCCTGCAACTCTGCATCTCTCAGGAGAGACCAAGGCAGACTGTTTTAGTTCAGTGCGATGAGTGTTTCAACCCAGGCAGGTTTGCGTTTCCGGAAGCACATGGGAAAGGCACCTTCCCCACTGGGTTTGCTGTATAGGCTTGGATCGGGGCATTTCCTAGAGGAAGTGGCATCTGAATTGGGTGGTGAGTGACCAGTAGGAGTTGACCAGAACAGGAAGGGGAGATGGGTATCCCTGCAGAAGGAACAGCATATGCGAAGTCAGGGAGGGAACAAGAATGCGGTGAGGTGACAGGAGCAGGGGTTGAAGCGGGAAGGGGGAAGAAGGGTGGATGGACCACAGGCGCCATATCTGCCAGGCCTGTCAAGGAGTAGGGATGGATTGATTTTCACTTTACTCTGTCCAGGGTATCAGAAAATTCCTGGTTTCCTTAGGGGTTGCTAAGAATATGTGCTAGATGGTTGTGGAAGGAGAGAGAAGTGGTAAGGGGGGTGAAGGAGGATGAGGAGAGGAAAAGAGAAGGATCCTAAGATAAAAGACTTTTTCAGGATGTGGCTTAGAGCCACGCTGGGCACCTTCACCACGTCTGAGAGGTATTTCCTTGTTGCCTTTGCATGTTTCCTCATTTTAACAAATAAACATTGGGATGCAGCCTAACACACTATACATGAACTTATGGGACAATGGAGTAGAACATTCAAGATCTGAAGTCCAGTTATCCCTAACTCACACCCCCTTACCTCCCCCCCCCACCCGTCCCCAGCTCAGCCCAGTCACTCTTACTTAGCCAGTCTTGGTTTGAGAACTTGCTCTGTGCCAGGAACAGGACATGGCAGTTCCAGGTCTCCATGTCAATTAGGATTAAGTTGGGCTGAGGGTAATGATAAAACCCTGAATGACAGCGGCATGTCCATAATAGAATCCGATTTCTCTCTCATGTTTAGAAAATCCAGATCTGGGTGGTCCTGGGCTGCTCTGGCCTTGCTCAGGGTCGGAGATCTGGGCTCCTTGACTTTGATGGTCTGCCAAATACGACTGCTGTGGTGGTTTAAAATCACATTCGAACATTCTTCGATGGCTCTTCCAACCAGGTGGAGTCTCAAATCCCCTCTCCTTGAACATGGGCCAGACTCTTCCAGCGAATTGAATGAGGCAGAGGTGACTGTGACTTCTGAGTCTCGGTTCCACATGGCTTCTGTCTGGTTCTTTCTCTCTCTCTTGCTCTCCACAGGTGTTGGGAGCTTTGAGCTGCCGTGGAAGAAGGTTGGCTGCCCCGAAGCTGCTATATTGGAAAGTGATACTCGGGGGGTATCCCCGGTGTTCCGTACCCCCATCCCCCTCAGATGCTAGAGTCTTCCCAGCCCGGGCACCAGACCTGCAAGTAAGGAAGCCTTCAGATGATTCCAGCCCCAGCGACTGTCCGACAGTGCACAAAGGAACAAGAACCGCTGAGCTGAGCCCAGGCAAACCCGAAGGACCACAGGAAAACAAATCTTCAAATGCCATTGCTTTTAGCCACTACATTTCGGGGTGATTTGTTCCACAGCAGTGGATTACTGATTCAGCAACTGTTCCCAAAGTCACTTGATGGCCCACGATGACTTCTGGAGCTTAAAGTTCATTTGCCCCTTCTGGGGACAGTAGCGTAGAGGACTGAAATGCCAACTGGTCTGGAAAATGCGAGGCATCTGACTGCTATGCAGGTGGCCGTCAGCGTTCGTCTATGACCAACACCTGACTCATCTGTTCCATGGATTACACATTTCTGCCCCCCATTCAACCTAGGGACAGCCTTCCCGAGGGCAGAGGGCTCTTGGGAACATGTGCTAGGGCCCTCTGAGATCCCGGGGACAATGACATGCCTACGGCCTGGGTTGACAGTTGCTCCCCATCTCTGCACTAGCTTCTTGCTCACAATCCCCAAGTAACTTGGTGCCTGTGGTTGACACAGAGCCGCTCGATTTCCTGCCTTACCACCCCTCTGGCCTCCTGGCTTGCAACCGAGTCTTCCTGTTTAGGGGGCTGAGGGCTCTGTGGCTTCTCACTGGCTTTCGCTGCCCCCTCTTCCCCCAAGGACAAGTTTGGGGGGCAGGGAGGGAAGAACAATGGTCCTTCTGGTGCAGTGGGGACGGCACTAGACAGCAGACCTGGGCTTTCATCCAGGCTCTGCTACTAATTGGCCACGAGACTTGGCAAGTCCCTTTACCCCTGGTCCTAGTTTCCTCATCTACAAAGCAAGCTATCACAGATTGTGACTTTCTGTAGTATTTACTGAGTGTCCTTTTTTCCTGGGACTAGGCTATTTGGAGGATCTCAAGGAAATTGTATGAGTTAGTGATCTTTCCATTGTAAACCAACCCAAATCGGTGTTAGCAAAAGGAGGAATCTGTTGGTTTATGTTACTGAATGGTCCAGGGAGAACCTACTTCAGGTAGAGCTTGATCTAGGACCTAAAAATCACACCAGCACCAGTTATTTGCTCTGAATGGGCTTTAGTGGCTGCACGAAGCAGTTTTTCCCTGCCCTCACACCCCATCTCTGGGAATTCCAGTGCCCTGTCCACCCACCCTGCCTTAGTTGCAAGTGTTATACTCTAAATCTTCCATTCTCCCCCCACCAAACCCAGCCCAGAAGAAAGACTGTCCCAGCCATCCCGGCAAAAGTCCTGATGTTTGTTTTGACAACACTGGTGTGTTGTCTGATTAAGCCAATCGGGCTGATACCTGGAGCTGGGGGAGGGGGGCACCCAACCCCAAATCCCCAAGTCACATGGTCACATGGCTGGGAAAAGAAGGAAATGGATACTGGCTGTGTGTGTGTGTGTGTGTGTGTGTGTGTGTGTGTGTGTGTTGCCTATCCTCAAAGACCTCAGAAGTCGGATTTATGCTCATGGTACAGATAGCTGGACCCAGCAATTGTTCCTATAGTGCAGCAGAGTTCAGCAATAGAAAGTTGTCATGTGAGCTCAGTCGTCAGGAAGGGCTTCTTGGAAGAGGCAGGACTGGGAAACTGAGGAGAATTTGCCCTGGAAGGAGCCTGGAAGAAAGGGCTGACAAGGACCCTCTTACAAATGGTCCGCAGCCTGGCACCTTCTCGTAGTCTGGGAACTACGTTCCCTGGCATTTGAACCGGTCATGATTTTGCAGAGGTGAAAGAGAGGCCCCGTGCTGGGGCTGTGGGTGCGTTTTGTCTTCCCCCAAATTCCTATGTTGAAGCCCCGACACCTCCAGGACCTCAGAATGTGACTGGATTGTAAGCAGGGTCTTTAAATAGGTAATGAAGTTAAAATGAGGTCACACAGTGGGTCCTTATCCAAGCCAAAGGGCGTCCCTCTAGGAGGGGAGGCGAGGACACGGACCCACCCAGATGGAAGACCACGCGGGACCACCGTGGGTAGGCAGCCAGCTGCAAGCCACACGGCGAGGCCTCAGGAGAAGCCAAGCCTGGAGACTTCCAACCTCCAGAAGTGTGCGGCCATAAAGCTCTTGTTGTTCAAGCCCCTGGGTGTGTGGTTCTTTGTTCCGGCCGGCCCCAGCAAGCTGAGACAACTGGTCTCCAAACTAGCAGGACCCCCAGCTCTCCTCTCCCCATTCTGGTGGGGTGGGGGGTGTGCCGGCCCCCACTCTTGGAGCCTGGCTGTGCTCCCAGCTGTGATGCCATCCCGGGAGCTCTCCCCTACCCCCCTCCATCCCATAGCTGATTCCCTAAGAGCTGGGGCTTCGCCAGAATGCCCTCCAAGATGCTGCTGAGCCCTCTTCGTCCTTACCTGCCTTCTGGTCGCTTGTTCTGCACTGTCTTCTAGAAAGAAACCCTCAGCCTCTCCCCACGGCTATCCTTGGGCTGAAGATGAAGCCAGATTCAGCTGTTTTTGAAATAGGAGATGGAATTTTCCCCAAAGTGGAAAGAATGGTGCCCAGTCCTTGTGGGAGGTGGACGGGGCTGGCGCAGGCACCGGCAGCCTTTCGTTGCCTCCGAAATAGCCCCACAATGGCCTCATTTTCTAAAACTTGCAACTCAGCCTTTAGCAAGAAGAATCCACTGTGGAAGTTGAAAAGGTAGAGAAACCCATTTGTCGATGCAGGCAGCCACTCAAGTCGCGTTGGGGGAACTCAGGAGCTCCCCCAGTGCTTGCTCACCAGCCCCGGGGTCAAGGCCTTGTGCCTCCAACAGACTCAGGGTGGAAGACAGAGACGTACCCGGAAGTTTTGGCTTTGCCCGCACACCTGATGAGTACGTCGAGGAAAAAAGTAGGGTACAGGGTTGGCGAGGGTTGGCGGTATTGGCAAGCCCGGGGCTCTTGAGAAGCCCAGGATAGCTGGAGGGGAACTGGAGCGCACAGGGAGGGGTTTAATAGGAAAGGGGTTGTTATTCCCACTGGTCATGTCCGAGGTCACTGAAAGGCATTGGTGTGAGCGGGTTTTTAAAAATTTTTAATTTTTAAAATTTTAAAAATTTTTTTGTGAGCAGGTCTTAATACACTTGATCTTCACATATAAGCCCTGATCCCCGCCCCCCAGAGATCTTGCACTGAGAGCCAGTGGAGGAGGCCCATGCTGTCTTTTGCCCCACTCCTGGAGGAAGCTCGAAGGATCTTTGAGCACTCATTGTTTAATGGAGCGACAAAAGCTATACAGGTTGGCCTGCCTGGGACAGGGTGGGGAGGTGGGGGAGGAAAAAGGAGGTGAGGGTTTAGAGGGGGAACCTATTGTTAGTTGTTTTCTGTGCAAGCAGAACCGGAAAGATCATCTTTCTGGAGCATTTAGGCCTCCAGTTAGAATCTTCCTCCTCTGACAAGGCTTTTCCTTCCATTGTGTGGTTTTGGTACTCTCCCCCACGCAACCTGGGCTTCTGGGAAGGGGACGGAATTGGTGCGGGGGGATATGTGCCAAGGGCACAGGGGTCTAAGGGTTCAAGGGGCCACCCTGGGGGTGGCTCCCTGGGCTTGGCAGCCTTGTTGGGGACGGTGGAGTTTGCACAGCCTCTGAGAGGCATCCTTGAAGTTTGGGGTCTCCTACCCTTCCTGGTGGGGTGCAGGAGCTCTGACTGAGCCCAGTAACCAAATCCGTGTCCACTCCCACTCCCTGGGTTATTGTACCTCACTACCCTTCTCCCCCACCCCCCCTCCTCACCACCGCTAGATGCCTCGCTGGGCCCTGCCACTTCTTGGTTTCCTTAGCTGCCTGAGGAGGGGAACGCGGGAGAGCGGCTGCCAGCCGCAGAAATAAGTCTCCTGGCAAATTAGCTGCAGGATTTAAAATCCATTTTTATTCTGCCCATTATTAATTATTGTTATTTCTGCTGTTCATTACCAGCTCGTTTCCTTGGTCAGCTCCCGGAACAAAGGCTTGCCAAAGCACTCCCTCCCCATGGAGGAGCCCACAAGACCACCACTGCCACCACGACCGGGCGCTGCCCCACGGGACCCTTCCAGGACCCCCACGGGACCCCCCTCAGCGATCAGCAAGTGCTCCTCCCTGCTGGCTTCAGAGATGGAGTTCCCAGCCCCGTCCCCTCACCAGGCCCCTCCAGTGCCTGCCGCCACGTCCCCAGCAGCCGCACTGGGAAACCCATTCTTACTTCTAATATTGTACCGGGGAAACTATGAAGATTTCGACACACACGCGGGAAAGTCCACCAATCTGAAGGGTATAGGTCACTGACTTTTTACATAAGTAGAGATCCATGATCACCTGGATCAAGATCAAGGCCATGGCCAGCATCCTTTCACTCATCACTGCAAATGATGTTTGCTAGCCGTCCGTGCAGCTGGGGAGAGTCATCATTTTGCTCCTTCACCAAAGCTCCAGAGCGGCTCTCTGTATGAACGCATCATGGTCAGTGGTCTCTTCTTCTCCTGGTGGGCATCTCGCCTGTTTCCAGTGTGGGGCTCTTACGAAGAAGATGACTGTGTGCCTTGGTGTGCATGGCCATTGCTGAACGTAAGCTCTTGTTTCTCCTGGTTGTCTATTACCAAGAAATAAAATCGCTGTATTACAGGATATATAATAATATCATGCCTGGTTTTTAAAAAAGAGTAAGCCGAGGGAGGGCAAGACTTAGGCCGAAGACCTCAAAGGAAAATAAATGATGGCCTTTCAGGCATTCTGTGGGTGGGAAGAGATTTTGCTCATGTGCGTGGTGGAGTATTACAGATGTGGCCCCTGGCGGACCGTACCTTGCATTATCCACATCGATCTGTAGTCCCCTCCTTGGGACTGTTATGTTTAGCCGCATTGACTTTGGGTTTAGCCATGTGACTTGTTTTGGCCAATAGGACATCGGCAAGCACGATGCAAGCACAATGTGCTAATTGCTTAGGCATCGAGACAAAAAGACTGCATGGAGAGAATGATCTAGATTTGGGGGACTGGGCGGTGAGATTTTTGGGGATTGCTAGGATAACCTAGCCTATAAAGAAATTGGTACCAGGAGGGAGGTTTAGCGATAACAAAAACCCCAAAATACACAGTCGTCACTTAGGGATGGGTGGCAGGTGCAGGGAAGATGGAAAGACAGTGAGTGACTCACATTAGGTAGTGGCTAAACACTTGATAAAACCTGGACCAAGTCATGCTGTTGTCAGTGCTTGCTCCACTCCGTCTTCTGTTCACAGATTCCATTTCTTTCTTTCTTTTTTTCTTTCTTTCTTTCTTTTCTTTTCAAGATTTTATTTGTTTATTTGAGAGAGAGGGAGAGAGCACGAGCAGAGGGAGGGGAAGAGGGAGAAGCCGACTCCCTGCTAAGGAGGGAACCCAACGGGGGCCTCGATCCCAGGACCCCAGGATCATGACCTGAGCCAAAGGCAGATGCTTCACTGACTGAGCCACACGGGCGCCCCCATGCCATCACTTTCTTACCAGCATCAGTAAGAGGCTCCCTTCTACAGTTTGTGTTTGTCTTCTTTTCCTTTCTCTCCTCTTTCTTCCGGCCACCCTTACTCCAACACCCTGTATCTCCCGTTCGAAAGAGAGAAGAGACAGGGAAATATTTGGAGGCACAGGACCAAGTTTAAATCCCAGTTCCAGAAAAGAGCCTTTAGAACAAATTCCTTTCATGACTCAACTGGGCCGCCAGGAGCACTGGAGACAGAACTTCAGGGATCTGGTTACCAAATCAGATTGTGGTGATTACACTTCTTGCTAGTTGATTACCCCATCATGGTGCAAAGCCCCCCTCAGATTCCCATAAATGTTGGACTTGGGGATCGGCTGACCCCCAAGTTCTCCTTTTAGCTCTACCGCCGGCAACCGACTTGTCCTTTCAGATACCACTTCAGCTCTGCAAACCTTCCATTAAAAAAAAAAAGATTTTATTTATTTATGTGACAGAGAGAAATACAGCGAGAGAGGGAACACAAGCAGGGGGAGTGGGAGAGTGCAGACTTCCTGCTGAGCAGGAAGCCCAACGCGGGGCTCTGGGACTTGATCCCAGGACCCCAGGATCATGACCTGAGCTGAAGGCAGACGCTTCGCCGACTAAGCCACCCAAGTGTCCCTGATCCTAGATGGCCATCATGCTGGCCCTGCCTTCCTCACAGAGTGTTGGCAAGGCCGATGAGCAAAGCCTGCAAAAGCAGCAGGAGCTGCGCCCCGCCGTGTGCGAGGGAAAGGCACGCTGGGATCTCAGCCTTAGGAGCGGCTGTCAGCACAAACTGTTATTTGGGGTGATGCATTTTGAGTTTTTCAAGGTCATTTTGTTTTATGTCCTCTCTCTTGAGCTGTCCGCATAAATTTGGTGTGTTCATGAGTGACAGTGGGCTCCGGGAGTTTTCTCTCATTATGTCTAGCTGTATCTGCCAGCTGCGGGGGCTCGATATGGTGGCCGTTGTCTTTCCAAGGCTCTTGGCTCATTTCAGGAAGAGCTGCTGGACGCTTGGTCCCCTTCCTGGCTAGAACAAAGTCATAGCTTGAGGGGTTACCAGAATTGCTTTTACATCAGGTTCCAGGTAATCCAGGGCTGGGTTCCCAATCCATGACCCATGGATGGGCTTTAGGAGGCTTCATGATAGTGTGCAAAATTCTGTATGAGTGGATGCGTGCGTGTGGGCACTCCTTACTTGTATGCTTGCACATCTTGTTCTAGGAAGAGAGGCTATGGGTTTCATCAGCTCCAAAAACGTGGACCCCCCCCCAAGACTAAAGCCCCCAACCTTTTGGATTTTATTTATTTTAGAGACAGCGAAAGCAATCCCAGAGGGAGAGGAATCACAGAGGCAGAGGGAGAAGCAGATTCCCTGCTGAATGGAGAGCCAGATGCCGGGCTCGATTCCAGGACCCTGAGATCATGACCCAGGCCGAAGGCTGATGCTTAACCGACTGAGCCACCCAGGTGCCCCAGCCCCCCTAAACTTTTAGACTTATGCTGTCACTGTGAGATTGGGATTCCAAGACTTTAGCAAGAAGCTATTAGCATTAGGAACTGTTGTCCTAAGAAGGAAAACAGCCCAAGGTATGTGGAACTACTTCAGCGAAACCCAAAGACAAGCTGCTCTGTTGGTGGGTGTGTCAAAGCTATGTTCTTGTCGGATTGGTGTCTCCGCTCCTGGACGATCCAGGTGCTGGAGATTTGTGCTGGGCTGGCTTGAGGGTCCGGCAAAGGTGCTAATACTCCAACGTGATATTGAAAATTGAATGTATCTGGTAGACACTATAGAGGGACGATTATTTTATTTCTCTTTCATTTTTTCTTTAAAGCTCTATTTATTTTAGAGAGTGGGGGGAGGGGCAAAGGGAGAGGGAAAATTTCAAGCAGACGCCATGCTGAGCACAGAGCCCTGCACGGGCTCGATCTCACAGTTCTGAGATCATAACCTGAGCTGAAATCAAGAGTCGGACGCTCAGCCGGCTGCACCACCCAGGCGCCCTCATTCCTCTTTCCTCTATTCCTATTCTCTCTTTCCCCTCCCTTTTTAAGGTACGGACCCCAACCTCACAGTAGAGATGGAGGAGCTGAGCATTCAGGGTTAAATGAGGAATTTTGACTCAAGAGACCCTGGAGAACAAAGAGCACCCGTGGAACTCTCCCGACCATGGTTGCTTTTTAGTTTTTATTTTGTTAAGGTTAATGCCAGCAGTGGAAGGGGAGGTGTGGAGTCATGCAAATGATTTGTCAGTAAGCGCTCTGCTGGGAATGACCCATCAGGAGCAGCCCACATCTAAGCTTCAGTAGCGAAGAATAGAGTTAGGGACGCAGCCCCTCCACCATCCCTTTGGAGCCCTGCTCCCAGTGTGTGCATGTGAGTGCCCAACAGGGCAAGCGGGGCATATGCTATGGGGGCAATTCCAGATCGAGTACGCGCAGGAGACTGGGCCAATCAAGTGTGCATAATGGACCCTTCGGGGAGATGTTGCTCAGTGATTGTCATGAAATAGAAAGAATCTTATTCAGAGAGGAACAGCGCTTCCCTATTCAGAGACTGTCCCTTCCCACTCCCTTTTGGGAGGATTTGGAAATGGAGGGGTAATTTCAGTTGTCACAGTGGCTAGGGGGTGCTACTGGAATTTAGGGGACAGGGGCCAAGGACACTTAATATCCAACAATGAGGAGGACTGTCCCTTTCAATGGAGACTTGTCCAAGCCCAGGTATCAATAGGGCTCCCCTTGACAAAGCTAGTGGCTGCAAAGAAAGTTCCAGGTGTCCTTTTTTTTTTTTAAGATTTTATTTATTTATTTGAGAGACAGAGATCACAAGTAGGCAGAGAGGCAGGCAGAGAGTGGAGGAAGCAGGCTCCCCGCTGAGCAGAGAGCCCAATGTGGGGCTCCATTCCAGGACCCTGAGATCATGACCTGAGCTGAAGGCAGAGGCTTAACCCACTGAGCCACCCAGGCACCCCCCAGGTGTCCTTTTTAAAGAACCTTTGGTTCATTAGAGACTAAGGCTCATTTTTCAAGGTGATCCAAGGATGGGGCAGGGACTTTGCCTTATAAGAGAGGTGAGGAACTCATCCAACACCTGCCTTCATGCTCTGAAGCCCCAGGAGCCTGGGGGAGGAGATGCCCAAGGATCCACTGAGGTCCCACTTGGAGGGAGGACCTTGTGGGGCGGGGCATGTTGCTGCATTGGGAGCAGGTTACCATCAATGGAGACGGGGCGGGGGGGTGGACAGAAGACTTGTGGGTGGTTGGCTGTGAGGTTAGGTCCCCTTCTCTCCCGGAATGAGATGTCTGAACAGTCAGAGAATCATGGGTGCCTGGGACAGGAGATTTAGGGTGGGGCAGAATGAAGAGGAGAAAAAGGGCAGAGGGGACCTTTGGAGAGGCCAGAGGGTCACTACTGCTGCCTTTATTTGCCCTGTTCTCCCTCTACCTTCTTCAAGTCTTAAGGGGAGAGGTCTGGCCTCTGCCCTGCTGCCCCCCCCCGGCCCCCGGGGCCCTGGGGAAGTGAGGAGAGCCTGCCATAGCTGGGACCACCCTGGCATGGCTTGTTCTGCTGCAGGCTGTGGGGGCTGCCTCCATGAGGAGGGTGTCAGACCAAGCAGGTGCTCCGGGGAGTCAACCCTCCACCACCTCGCAAGAGGAGAGCCCAGAGGGTCTTGTAAGCCCAGCAAACCCCCCAGATGAGGGGGCTAGATCAGACCTGGGTACTTAAAACAAAAACAAAAACAAAAAACAAACGCAGGTATTAAGGTCAGCTCTCTGCCAGTGTTTTGTCTTCTGCTAATCAATGGTTTGCAAGGCAAAGGAGCAAGATGATGGTGGCAGGGAACAAAGCTCAAAGACCACGGGGGGTGGGGGCGGGCAGCTCTCCACAAGGGCTGGGGGAGGGGCCTGGGACCCAGCTGCTGACATTTTGACAAAACAAATAAGTGTGGGGCAGAGTTGGTGACCTCAGTGTGATGGAAAAAGACGGTCAGCAGAGCATCTGCCAGAAACAGGCATGTTTCTCAGCCCACCTGTTGGGAAGCCGAAGGGGAGAGGTTGACTAATAGTATGGCAAGCAGTTATTGAGCGCCTACTGCATGCCTGGCACAGTTCTGAGCATTTGGTGTGGGCTATCACATTTCATCCTCAAAACCGTCCTGTGGGGAGGGTTCGAGTACGGTTCCGTGTTCAGAGACGAGGTGCCCGAGACAAAGGGGATGAATTTATTCCTCCTGGTTGTATAGTTAAGAGGTGCAGGTAAAGGGATTGGAATCCCAGCAGCCGGGCCCCGGAGCCTATGTAGTGAGCACCCTTCCCTGCTGCCTGGAGCCTCTGAATGGGCCCTGTGAAGTGGGACTTTCTGCGCGTGCGTGTGTGTGTGTGTGCGCACGCGTGTGCGTGTGTGTGTGTGTGTGTGTGTGTTGGCCTGTGTTCTGTTTATCTATTGCTGCATGATGAATCACTCCAAAGCATAGTGACTTAAAAATAACAGCTCTCGGGGCCCCTGGGGGGCTCAGTCGGTGAAGCGTCTGAGTTTAGCTCAGTTCATGATCCCAGGGTCCTGGGATCGAGCCCCACAGGGGAGCCTGCTTCCTCCATTCTCTGCCAGCCTCTGCCTCTCCCTTGGTTCCTCCCCCAGCTCATGCTCTCTCTTTCTCAAATAAAGAAACAAAATATTTAAAACATAGTGTTTTTTTTCTTAAATAAAATAACAGCCCTCATTTTATTATTACCTCATGCTGTTCCGGGGGTTGACTGTCCTCAGCTAGACATCTCTCTCTCTCTCTCTCACCATTGCTGTTAGACGATCCTGGGGCTGAAGTCATATGGAAGGATTCCTTCCTTACTCACATGTCTGGCCACTGATGCTGACTGTTAGCTGGGATCTCAGTTGAGGCTATCAGCCTGAACATTGAATGAGGTAGTAGTCTCTGTGTAATCTGGGCTTCCCTACAGCATGGTAGGCCAGGTCTAAGCGCAAGGATCCCGAGAAAGAAAGCCTTGGAAGTCACATCGTGACACTTGCACGGCTGTCACAAAGCCATCCAGATCCAAGGGAAGGGGCCCCAGACTCCAGCTTTTGGTGGGAAGAGTGACGTCATATTGTAAGTAGGGCACATGGCCCCGGCCATGTTGTGGCCAGCTTGGAAAATACAATTTGCCTCGGTAGTCTTTCTGTATCTTTGTTTTTCTTTTAACTTGAAAGGGCCTCTGTGAATGAAATCCCAATTCATTCTGGAGTCACTTTCATTGGTGACAAGATGCTGAATGAGTTGGGACCCAGAGGCTCTCCCCAAGGTCTGTTTGGCTTGCCTCATAGTTTCCCTGCTGGGAGCCAGGTATTGAACTGGAAACGGGATTCCAATGTCCCTCTGGTCCCGGGAAGGCAGCAGTTATCGGCCCTCAGGCCCTTAGGAGAAGAACTCATCCCAAAGAACTGTGGCCCTCAGTTTTTCTAAATGTACTCAGAGGCAGCCCTAAGCAGGGAGGCAGAAAGGTTTGTCAGGCTCTGAGAACCTCATCCACCCCCCATCCCACCAGGTCCTTGTGTAGGCTTGGCCTTGTCTGTCTGTGTTCTTTGTTCTTATGGGCTGAATTGTGACCCCCAGAAATCCCAGTACCAGAGAATGTGACTGTCTTTGGAGACAGGGCCTTGAACGGGCATAAGGAAGGTCAAATGAGGTCCCCTAGTCAGTTCTGACAGATGTCCACATAAGAAGAGGAAACGTGGGCCCACGAAGAGAATCCAGGTCTGCTCATCCACAGGGGAAAGGCCATGTGAGGACATAACTTTGTTGCTCAAGCACCCCAAGCTTAGACAACACATGTGTCCTGAGCCCCCTTTAGGGAAGCCTTCTTCTGGTCATGTCCCTGGGGGTGGGGGCAGGCTCCCAGAAGGCCTCTGCCCACATGTCATTATCTGGCAGGGGTGGGAGCCCTGGGGTGGGGGCAGCCGCTTGTCCTTAGCCTGTCCTGGTAGCGCACAAAACGACTTTGATTGGATTAGCTAGTGGTCACCTGGGGACATGGCCCTTGCCAGTGAGGGGTCAGCAGAGGGTAGGCAAGAGGTGACACTCTGCTTCAGCAGGTCTGGAGATGGTTGGGAGGAGGCAGGGGGGAGCAGGGGGTCGTGGGCTGTTGGCTTCTACCAGGAGCATTCTTGCCTGAATGCAGAACCCGGCTCCTCGCGCAGCTCCCACCATCCCCTGGCCTGGCCCCTGGGCCTGCGCAGTTCAGGCCTGGCTCTTTCAGCACCGGAAGTATGGCACTGGCAGGAAAGCACCCCCCCGCCCCCAACCACCACAAGCCATTCGAAGCCCAGCCCACTCCTGGGCACAGGGCACGGAGCCGTTCTTCCTCCCGGGGCTGTTTCCACCACACGAGAATCCAGGGTATGCCTGGCCCCAATGCATTTTTTATTTTGCTATATTCTTTCCATTGTCCTGACATGAATAATTTAAAGTGACACAGAAAGAAAGGGCAGCCCTTGCCACTCGAGGGAGGCTGTTTCCCCCTCCCCGCACACATCCGTGTCCTCCTGTATGTCTCTTCCTTGTGTTTCTGTCCATCTCATTCTTGAACCTTGTTCTCGAACCTTTCTCTAGAGCTCTCTCCTGCTCAACAAGCACCCGCGAGGTGCAGGCACATGCCCACAAGCTCACATTCCCCCCTCTTCCTCCACACCTTCCCCCCCACCGCCCCTGCCCTCCCCTACCCAGTCTCAGTGGGCAGAGTGTGTGACATCCGTGTGTCTGTCTCTGGTATTCAGTTTCTCTCTCTTGGTGTGAATTGTCTCATCTGCATTTCTCTGTTTCTCTTTGCCCCTCTTTCCTTTGATTGACTCTGCTGTTTGCATATGTGAGGGAAAGGGGGGCTTCATTTGTCAAGGGGCCTTATTTTTCCTCTGCTCTTTCTGCCAACACGCTTGCTCTCGGCACTGAGCATTCTTGGGGTGGGGGCGGGTAAGACAGGCCAAGACAGGCCGAATAGATTCGTCATTCTTCCTCCGGAAGGCTGTGAATTTTCAGAAGATATGACAGGCCAGTTTGAGGTTCACAGACACTCAGGGGCTTTTGCGTGTCACCTGAGCCTCCTGCGACCCGTATGTGGAGGGGTGGCTGGCTGCTGGCATTGTCTGGAGAGCAGCCTTGGCCTCTCTCAGCCTTGAACCAGGAAGCAGGCTTTATTTGTCAGGAGAGGGCATAGCCAGGATTTCCTGAAGGTTCTGGCCTCTAGCCTGTAACCCAGTGCTGTCCAATAGAAATATAATGCTAGCCACAAATGTGAGCTGCATATGTCCTTTGGAATGTTCCAGTAGCCACATTAAAAAGGTAAAAAGGAACAGGTGAAATTAATCTTAACAATATATCCCATTTAACCTAGTTCATCCAAAATACTATCATTTCGACATGTGACCGAGAAAAAAAATTATTAATGAGATATTCTACATTTTTTGGGGGGGGGAGCAAAGTCTTTGAAATCCACAGTGCCTTTTATGATACACTCATGGTATGTGTCTGTGTGGACTGGCCACGTTTCAGGTGCCTGAGAGCCACACGAGGTACTGGCCACCGGGTCTGGAGGGTGCAGGCCAGGCCTGGCCAAGCCTGGGGTCCGGACCCTGGCTTTGGGCTGTGTGAACCATGGGGACTGGTAATTGGCGCTGGGGCCCTGTGTGGAGTTGGAGGGGAGAACGGGAGGCGGTGCACGGGAAGTTCTTGGAACAATTTTTCTTCCGCGACCTTCACTAGCTGTCATCGCTGACGCACATTTGACTTCTTGGGGGAGCTGAGGGTGCAGTCTCTGGGTGTTCTTGCCTGCCCCCCACTAGCTGGGGCCTCACCTCCTAAGTGCGTGCCTCCCCTCCTTGCGTTAGGTCCCAGGCACCCCTCTGGCCTTCCCCTTCCGTATATAGTGCGCTGTGGTGACAGCTGGTCATCTGATGAGTCATCAGTCGCTGTGGGCGGCTCCTGATGGAACCCTGAACATGCATTCACGGGGCGTTTTTGGCAGCCTGCGAGCTCGTGGTACGTGCGGGCACTTAGAGGTTGTCTGGAAAAAAAAAACAACATACACACACACACACACACACACACACACACACAGGAAGATCAGGGAGTTGGATGAACCAGCAGCCACCCCCCCACCCCAGCTGAAGGCCTCCGGGTGCTTGGCAAATGCAGCAAGGTTTTGGGGGAACTGGCTCCCTGTGGGCCCCAGGAGCACAGAGGCATTGTCTGCTAAACTGAGGCTTTCAATGGAGCTTTTGCTCTCTCCTGGGTCATCGTGTCCGGTACTCTGGTGGTCCCCGATGGCTCCTGCCGGGGAGACCCGGAGATGCCCACTGCTTTGGAAAGTGGCAGGACTCCCCCCGACCCAGGAGGGCTTGCAGCCCCCCATGTCAGGTCAGGGTGAAGTGTTGGCTTTGAAGCTAGCGACAGTTGGGTTTCATCTAGGCTGCTCTGCTCCCCAGCTCTGCCACCCTGGGTAAGTCCCTTCTGAGTGCTGGGGCTTCCGCTTCCTCCTCCGTGTGCTGCACTCTGAGGACCCGCTGGGAACTGTCTGTAACGTGCGTACCCACAGTAACCGCTCTTCTTGCCCAGCCGGCAGCCCCGTGACTTCCATTTCCCCAGAAGCAGACCCTGAGATGAGCGTTTCCTGGGAAGTGATTTCTTAAGGCTGGGCTCCCCGGAGATACCCAGAAAGAGGGTCAGGGTGGGGGGGTGTCCATTTCCGACCAAGTACCACTACTCAGTGGAATGAGGGGGTGGCTCTGGAGGCTGAGTCCTACCTCAGAGGCTGTCCTGCCCCTGGGCAAGGAGCTGTGCTGTCATGCTCCCTCGCTGGGCGTGGTCAGCAGCTTGCGGGGTGGTGGTGCTACTCTGCAAGCAGGGCTAGAAACGCCCAGACTCTTCTGGTTCAGTGCTGGCGAGCCGCTCCAGGGCGGGCCTCCAAAGAGTGGCAGGCAGGTGCTGGCCGTCAGAGGTTGGGGGAGGGGCACTTGTCCTCAGTAAAAGGGACCCCAGGGGTCCATACGTCTCCTCCCATCAGGGGTCAGCACCCCGGCACAGCTGGGACTGGGGTCAGGGAAGGGGACTGTTGGGGTCTGGAGCAGTTGTGGCGCCCAGGTCTTTCCCTGGGCACCCGGAGGCAGGGTCAAGGCTTCTGGTCAAAACCAAGCTCAGGAGGCACTGGAGAGCAGGCCTGGGGTGCCCAGCTCCTACCCGGCACTCCCTTGCCTCCGAGTCTCTCCCACGTGCACAGTCTCTGCCTCAGGCCACGGCACCCACCAGGGTCCCTGGAGTTCTGGGTCCAGCTCCCGGCCTCCCTGCCCCAGGCCTCTAGCTCCCTTCCCTCTCCTCCCACTTGCAGCTTCCTTCCCGCATCCTCCTGCCTTCTTTTCTCCATCTTTCTAGACTTGTAGCAGCTTGGCCTGAAGGCTTCCAGAGCTACCTCACCCTGCAGCCCCTGGGGGCAACTCTCTCCCTCTTTTTCAACTCACCAAACCTTCTGAGCCCTATACCAGGACGGGTCTGGGGTCCTGGTGTCCAGGACACTTTCTTGAAGTTTCCATTCACTACCAATGATGAGTTTATTTTCCACTGTCAGCAATTCTGAGTTTGAATGATTTTACCACCGCTGTTCTTGGTGCAGCTGGGATTCTATTTATCCCTGGGTTAGGAATTTGACTTCCTGGCTTTTCCATCCCAGTGGACTTCTCTCCCCTCCCCTCTCCTTCCCTGGTTGCCCTCCCCCTTTCCTCTTTCCTTCTCCCTTCCTCTCTCCCTCCTCTTCCCCCCCCTCCTTCCTTCCTTCCTCTCCTCTCCCTCTACTCTATTTTCCCCCTCTCATATCTTCTCTCCTGGGTCTGTCTCTCCTCCTTTCCCTCCCTCCCCCCCCCCCCCGCTCACTAGACACACACACACACACAGCTCTGCTGTCCTCAGGGTAGCAGTGACTGTGGCAGGATGGAAGGAGGGTCATGGTGTGGGACAGTGCTAAGAGCCCGCAGGTGAGCAGCAGTGGGGGAGGGGTGGTGGCATCGTCATTCCTGGCTTTGGTTATCCACCGTGCTAAGCACGTTCACTGCGGTGGTGGTCATTATTATTATTACTATGATTACCCTTTTCTTACTTAAAAACATCGCTTAACTCAGGGCACGGTGTATACTTGATATTTGCTAACAGTGGAATTGGAAAAGGGTCATTAAGACAAACGCTGTTTGAAAATTTTGTAGAAATTCGATTTAGCTATTTAAAAATAAAACTACATTTTCTTTCCGTTGCTCACTTATTTTCCCTCCTGTTGCTCTAGCTTATTAAATGGTGGTTTTCTAGCATTACCTCGTTTGCTGCCACCCCACAATTCGGCGGAGCCTGGAGTGGTTAAGCTTTGTAGAGGAAGCCGTGTGGGTTCTCTTGGAATCTCACTATGCGACCCAGAGCCTGAAAGCCACCTGCCAGCCTTGACCAAAACGGCCAGGTGAACAGCAACAGAGTGCACGTCAGGGGCGTGGTCTTGGGCGAACGTGGCCATCATTCAACAAGGGCGCCCCTTACCAGTTGTCCCTAGAGGTAAGGGCTTCCCTCCCTGGGAACCACCTAGGCAGAATGAGCCCCCCACCCATGGTGTCTTGGTAACTTAGGGTGGGCCGGCCTCTTTGCCCAGAGAAGCTAGACTGAGGTCAGAGTTGAGGGGTGTGGCGCCCACGATTCCTGGATTCCTGGCAGTTAACCACACACAAAAGGAAAATGCTCTCCTGGGCACACGCAGCCCCACCTTGCCTGCCCATGGGCAATTTTGCCAATGTTTTCCATTAGTCACAAAGGGGAGGGGCGGGATGGGGGGGCAGGGAGTTCAGTGCTGAAAGTCATCCCAAACCGGAGTGGGTGGGGGAACCAAAAAGCATTTGCCATCTAAGTCCCCCCAACCCCCCGCTGAGTGCTGGTGTGGGGCCATGG
This sequence comes from Neogale vison, assembly GCF_020171115.1. Classification (NCBI taxonomy): domain Eukaryota; kingdom Metazoa; phylum Chordata; class Mammalia; order Carnivora; family Mustelidae; genus Neogale; species Neogale vison. Next base: position 96,693,257 of record NC_058105.1, read on the forward strand.
TGTTGGGTGACATTCCACATGTCACACAAATAGATGGACCCTCTACAAATTCTTGGGTCTTACCCCTTGAACTCTTTTGAGAAAATGGCTTGCCCAAGGAGGGCCTCCTTGAGCCCTGGGGTAGGTGTCTCCAGAGCCAAGGGAGGGCTCCTTTCACCAACATTTAGGGCCCTTTGCCTGAGATTGTCCCTGGCTACTAGAGTGGGCGTGACCCCGCCCCTGCCACTGCTGTGACTGTTAGGATTTTGGGGGGTAGAGATCCCAGCTTCCTTGTCCTCAGGGTGGGCCAATCCGAAGTGTGTTCTGCACTGTCAGCCAGAGTGTCCCGAGGCGCTGAGTACCATGTGCCCATGGCGTCAGCCTGCTTATTGCCATCTACTCAGGCTTCCCTCCCAGGCCCTTGTCAGGTGCCCATTGCCCTCCTGGTGCTCCCAGGAAGTCCCTCAAGGCAACGACTTGTGCTTAAAACCTTGCATCAGATTGTGTTCCTAGAGGAGTAAGCTATTCCCATCTAAATCAAGCCTTCCTGATCTTTCTGGGGGCATTCCCCTCCAAACCCCAAGAGTGCTTATCATGATCTGTAACTATGCATTTGTTTGCATGGTGATTGGTGTAAGGGCTCTCTCTTTGAGTAGAGCGAGTAGAGAGTAGAGCACAGGCTACAGTTTCTTCTGTTTCACCTGCTAAATTCTCACACACAGCCCGGGGCTTGACAGGTTGTGCAAGATAAATTCTGTGGGAGGAATGAATGCGACATCCTTAAGGGAGATACGGCTTTCCCCTTGGGGGCGGTTCTAAAACAGGATCCCGAAGTTTTCTGACACGCCTAATGAGAGGTGGGGTCTGTCTCTCTGTCCCTTGAATCTGGACGGGCTGGTGACAGCTTCCAACGACAGGATGACAGGGCTGGGTCTTACAACTCACACAGACGCCACACAGGGAGCGCGCTCAGAGGGACCTTCGTGGCGAGCCCAGACTTCGAGTCACTTCCACCTGAGGGCCAGGCCTGTGAGCGAAGGTTGATGTTTGTGGTCCCCCAAACCTTCACATTCTTTCCTCCAAGACCTCAGACATTGTGGGGCAGCGACACAAGGCATCACGGCTGTGTCCTGTCTAAATTCCCAGCCCATGGAAACTGAGAGCATAATAACATGGTTGTTCAGCTGCTACGTTTTGGAACTATTCGTTATGCAGAAATACCTGGAACACCCTTATTGCGAATGTATCAATTCTTCATTCGGTCCACCACCATTTCCCGGACTCCTCCTGTAGGCCAGGTGATGGTTACACAGTGGGGCACAGAGTAGGCATCCCTACCTTTTAGGAACTTCCAGTTTGGGGGGCTGCTGTTGTAACTGTATCTTGCAAAAGCCTATGTGTTGCTTTTTAACAATAATGAGTAGATTTTTCAAAAACCACTTCCAGATGGTGTGGGGGGAGGGGCGCTTCCTGAGTGAGTTGCCAAGGGAAGCTCCAGAGGTAGGTGGATTAGATATTAGAGACCCAGAGAGCTCTATTATTTGCTGGCTGTCAACCGCCGCTGTCCTGCAAATCATCCGCAGGCCAGACTCGCCCTCACACCCGGGAGAGGAGAACAGGGACCCAGGATGTGCCATCGCTGAGGCAGAAGGACAGGGAACCGACTCCCCGCAGGTCTTGGGACAGAGCTGCTGACTGCCTCTGGGAGGGGCCACTGGCTGGGACTCCAGCTCCCTTATCTGACCCACAGGGCACGGGTTCGAACCCAAGGGCACTCCTGCGTGTCCAGCCGTAACCCGCCTCCAGGAATCTGGACTTGGGGAATGAGTGTCATTTCACGCTGCTAATGTTTCTGTTCCTCTTTCAAAAATAAAGCTGCATTTTGAAATGTCTGCCTGTCTCAACTCTGCTGAAGAGAAACAAAAGAAAGGACTCTGCCCTTTGTGGGACCAGTCATAAAGTGTTTTTCCCTGGGAGTGGCCCGGAGCTTCTAGGTGCAACTGCAAGGGGGAGGGGACGTCCCAGGAGGGAACTTTGGGGGTCTGACCTCCTCCTGTCTGCCTGGAAACTTGCTTGTGATCATGCCTTGAGGTTTGGGGCCCCCGAGGGCCCTGTTGAGTATACTCAGGCCCACTGCCCCCCGAGGCTGGCCGTGAAGGTCAAATCAGCACCGAGGGGCTGAGAACATGGCTGGACCCGGAACCCTCAGGGAAGTCACCTTCCCCTTGGGCCCCTCACTTTGGTCACCCCTGAAACTGTCACGCCCGGCTCACGGTCTTGTGTTCTTCTGCTACGTCCGGAGTCGGTCTTCTCTGCTCCCAAACTCCCTGCCTTCGCCAGGACTGAGCAGCTCAGCTAAATGAGGCTGAGCCTTCAGCTGGGGCCTCGCTCTTCAGCTGTTCAACGAGTGTCCAGTGAGCAGCCTGCCAGGCGGCTCTGAGCAAAGCAGATCCCCACCCCCTGCCACCCCGCCACCAGCTCACAGAGCTCACACTTTAGTAAACATTTTAAAGGCGGGCAAAGAGAAGATATAAAGAGAAATCTGAACCTGGAGCATTTGGCGTACCAGCTTTAGCGTGATGACCCTCCTGTGGGGATTTCCTGGCTGGCTACTATCTCTTCTCCCCAAGCAGATGCCAACGTTAGGTCCTGCCTCTGGTGGGGGTAAGAATGTTCCAGCCCCAAGACATCTAGGAGCAAGAAATCTAGATCCAAGTCCTCTGTCTAGTTCGACTAAGGTTCACCTTCAGAATGCCAGAAAATCCACTTCCCAGTTCTAGCCATTTCCTTCCTGAGCCATTTGCAGAATGCGTGATGCTATCTCCAGGGGACCCCCTGATCCCCTACCCCTGTCTCCCAACCCCCTATCCCCTTGGCCGTGCGTGACAGCATAATGTTGTCAGAGACCCACATGGCCCACAAGAGACCACATGCTACAGTAGCAGGCACGGATTGCTTCATCACCCAGTTTTCTTATGCACCCCAAAGTAATCTTTTTGGAGGGTGGGGGAGAAGTAACATTTCCCCAAGGTGAAGTTTTAAGGGAGCATTGCAGTTGAAGAGGTCCTCAGGAGCAGCCCCAAACAAAAAAGCATGTTAAGATACATATTCTTGGGGCGTCTGGGTGGCTCAGTCGGTTAAGTGTCTATCTTTGGCTTAGGTCATGATCTCAGGGTCCCATGTCCATCTGGGTCCCTGCTCAGTGGGGAGTCTGCTTGTCCCTCTCCCTCTGCCCCTCCTCCTGCTTGTGCTCTCTCTTTCTCTCTGAAATAAATAATACAATCTTCAGGAAAAATATACACGTAGTCTTGTTTGGATGGTGGGGTGCTTCCCCTGTCTCATGGTTAATCCCAGACTCTTCTCTCCTGCAGATTTCCGACTTCTCTGGTAAACCCCTCCAGATTCACCTGTCACACTCTATCAGTTCCAACACAGGCAGCTCTCTGTGCCCAGGTCCTCAAGACATTATATTATCTCCAACTTCTGAGTTGCACTGTTTATTTTCCGTGGAAAATTTGACCAGCAGCCGCAATGAGAGGGGGCGGGGCTTATTTCTTTGATGTGTGTCTCCTCTTCCAGTGTCTAATTTGCAATCTTGGCAGGCTGTGGCCTCTCAAAGTTGGCAAGTCCTTAGCCAACTGGTTTCGAACCCCCTAAGTACAAGCCTAGCAGCTCTTCTTGTCTCCTCATCTCTCCTCAGAGACATCACCCCTCTCCTTGCAGAGCGAGCAGCTGTCCTGTGTTCCTGGTGAAGGGTTGTGTGTGCGCGTGTGTGTTGGAAGTGGGGGAGGGGGTGCCGGGGGGTGCAGAGCGCAAGGGTTTCCCACAGAACACATTTTACCTGCTATTCTCATTTGTGAGGCAAACTCTGCTTTCCGGGAATTGTCTCCTTCTCATCCAACGGGGGCCAGTAAACAGAGGTGCCTCGCCCTGGTCGGACCTGTACAGCCTGCTGCCGTGTGGTGTGTGATGTGGAGGAAGGATCCTATTCATTCATTCATTCATTCTTCATTCATTCAGTCATTCATTTCCTCAGCAACAATATGAACTGACCACCTACTCAGGGGTGAGCCCCTCACCCTCCTACAAGGTGAGGAGCAGAAAGAGAATGGAGTGTGTGGGGACAGATACTGGCCACGCCCCCAGTGTGGGGGCTCCAAAGGCACACTCAGCTCCCGAACTCAGAAATCACTGAGGCCAGGGAGCAAGGTGGGGGGCTCCAAGGTCCCTCTCAGTGTTCATGCTTTTGTTATCAGCTGCATGTTGAATCTGGCGCCTCTGAGTCACTTTATGGAGGTCCCCCTGCCACCCTCTAGAACAGCTAAAACGACAAAGACAGATGATGTCACTTGGCGGGCGAGGGTTCGGAGAAACTGGAACTCTCAGCCATGGCTGGTGGGCTTGTGGAATGGCCCAGCGTGGAATGGAAGAGTTTGGGATGAGGCAAAACCCATACCCACCCGTGAGTCAGCACTCCTGCTCATGGGCATGCCCGCGAGGGACACGGCAGCCCCTGTCCACACAGAGCTTCACTCATGAATGTTTACAGCCCCTTCGTGCAGGCTGGCCCCAAACCTGATACAGCTCTGATGTTTATGAGCAGACAAATGGGTGCACAAACTGGTACGTCCCCGTGGCGGAACGCTAGCCGGCAGTACAAAGGAACAAACCACCGGTCTTCGCGACAAGTCTGGATGAATCTAACAGACACGCTGAACGAAAGGGGCTGCGCACAGTCTGCTGCCGGAAGGGAAATATGAGAGAAGTCGGCCACCTGGAAGAGCATCCTCACCCTACCGTCACTAGCGTCCTGATCTCAGACTTCCAGGCTCTAGAAGTGTGAGCCATCCATTCCTACTGTCTCTCTATATGTAAACAGAAGAGGTTGGGTACAGTATATACCACGGCTGATTCCATTCATTCAGAGTTTAAGAAGAGGCAGAACCAAATTCAGGGCCGTAGCTCTCCACCAGAGGTGCCTCTCCAACTTCCCAGCCGCTGGGGGACATTTGGCTCCGTCTGGAGACGTTTTGGGTTGTCACAGTTGGCGGGGCGGGGGGGGGGGGTTGCTATGGCCTCCAGGTGGAGGCTGGAGCCATGCCGAATGCCCTCTAGTGCACAGCTCTGTGCTCACAGCGATCTGGTTCTGTATTTGAATCCTGCGAAGTGGAGAAACCCCAGTCTACCGTGACATGAGTCTTGAAAAGCGGTCACCTCTTGGGAAGCGCCGACTGGAAGGGGCACGAGGGAACTTTCTGGAAATGTTCTCTATCTGGGCCATCCCAAGAGAAGCCACTAGCCGCATTTCAGGTGCCTCTGTAGCCATGTGTGACGCACACAGAACATTTTCAATTTTGCAGGAGGTTGTATTGGACAGTGATGCGCTAGTCCTTGAGCTGGGTGGCCTGAAAGGGGTCCAAACGCCAAAAACGTGCGCCATCATCTGCGTGCAAATTATACCTCCATACCTACAGCCCGGGGGGGGGCGTGAAAAAAGGCTTTGCTGCAGGAGAGCAGTGGGGATGCTGGCGAAGTCACAACTGCCCTCCTATCCTCTGGGCTGACCCCCATGTGGGGCCAGGCCCCCCTGTGCATCCAGGAGCTGGGCAGGAGGAGGCTGCCGAGATTGCTCAGATGGCACCCCCCGGGGGGGGGGAATGCACAGAAAGCACCAAGTCCATTTACCCCCCAAGGACTTCAAGGGCTGCTGTGGCCCCCAGCGGATTTACAAGTGGGTCAAATGGGCCTGAGAAAAGGAAGGGCTCCATCTCTCCCCACCCCCACCCCCACTTTTGCTAGGTAGCCTGCCCCACCAGGTGTGCAGACTCTCCCGGCAGAAATTGCTCTATTCTTCGGCACTGTCGCCTCTCTCACTCTTCTGGTGTGAGGGTTTTACAATAACAGCATTGTAACCACTTTCAGAAAACCAATAAAAAGGCGGTGACAAAAGAATAGCGAGCCGGCTGGAAATTGCACGCAGCGGCAAGGGCCTGAGCCTTTTGGCGCTGTGGGTTTAATAGTGCTCCCGGGCTGCGGGCTGCGAAGACGCACGTGTTTATTTGGGGGATGTGCTGTCGCTTCAATAATGAATCTCACAGAAGCTTTCGGATGAATGCAGGGAGCTCCAACTCCCACTGTCACTCAAGCCTTCTCATCCAACGGGGGCCAGTAAAGAGAGGTGCCTCGCCCTGGTCGGACCTGTACAGCCTGCTGCCCTGTGGTGTGTGATGTGGAGGAAGGATCCTATTCATTCATTCATTCTTCATTCATTCACTCATTCATTTATTCAGCAACAATATGAACCGACCACCTACTCAGGGGTGAGCCCCACACTGGGGACTGGGCCATAGAGAATGCTTTCCCAGCCTGCTTCAGCGTATGCACATATCGTGGAAAGTTCTAGAAGCCACTTTTTGCTGAGGTCCACTAGCACTAGACCTTCTGCTGGGTTACGGCCACACTGTCCGCTGACCCTTGGGGGAATCCTCATGTTTGCTGGGTTTGGCTCAGCCCATTCCCCATCTCCCTTGTTCCTTGCTCCAAAGAGAAACCCGAACTCCTTTATGTATGTATTCATCTTTAGCTTAAAATAAATCTCAGACTCACAAAAAAGTTTCAGAAATAGTACAAAGAATGCTGATATACCCTTCACCCAGATTCTCCAAAGGCTGGCATTTTACTAATTTCCTTTATTCTCTCTCTGTCAACAGATATATACTATGTAGCTTGCTGGCCAACTAGCTATAGAGAGAGATATTTCTGGACTATTTGAGAAAAAGTTGCAGATATGAACCCTTTACCTCTGAAACTTTGGTGTAGATTTCTTTAAGAAACAAGGATATTCTGTTATATAACCACAATGCAATTATCAAAATCAGGAAATTAACATGGCTATAATAGTTATCTAATCTACGTTCACATTTCTTCAATTGTTCTACTACTGCCCTTTATAGCAAAAGAAAAAAAAATTTTTTTTTCTTCCAAGAGCCAATCTGGAATCACACATGGCATCCCACTGTTGCGGGTTCCTAGTTCCCTTTAAACTAGAACAGTTCCTCAGACTTTTGTTGGGTTTCCTGACCCTGACAATTTTAAAAAAAGATTTTATTTATTTGTGAGAGAGAGAGAGAGCGAGAGAATGACAGGAGGATGGGCATAGGGAGAGGGAGAGGCAGACTCCCTACTGAGCATGGAGCCCAACGAGGGCCTCGATCCCAGGACCCTGAGATCATGACCAGAACCGAAATCAGATGCTTAACTGACTGAGCCACCCAGGCATCCCCTGACCTGGACTTTTTTTAAAAAAATTTATTTATTTGAGAGAAGACAGTGAGAGAGAGCATGAGAGGTGAGAAGGTCAGAAGGAGAAGCAACTCCCCATGGAGCTGGGAGCCCGATGCAGGACTCGATCCCGGGACTACGGGACCGTGACCTGAGCCGAAGGCAGTTGCTTAACCAACTGAGCCACCCAGGCACCCTGACCTGGACATTTTTAAAGCATTCCAGGCTAGTTAACTGGCAAAATAACCTTGGGTTCGTTAGATGTTTCTTTAAGCTTCCAGGTTCTGCATGCTTGGCAACAATGCCACAGAAGTGACACTGTGACCTTCTCAGCGCCTCCTATCAGGAGGCACGGGACGGCAGTTCAGTGTTTGGACAAGGGGATGTCTTCTGGGTTTCTCCAGTGTAAAGTGATGATTCTTCCCTTCATGATTAATAGCTACCTTATGGCAAAGCCCTTTACTATTTTGAGGGTTTGGGTCACTAGGAGGAATGGTTGGCCCAGTGTAGGCAAAATGGCCCCTTGCAGGCATTTCTAGTTCTTTCTAGATGAGATGGACCAGAAGCTTTTTCAAGACTCTGCAGTTTTATTAATGATGACAGGGCTTTGGAAACTTCCACTGGGACTCCTTCTCCACACTCCACCCCCAACAGAGGTTGGAACAGCACATCTACAAAACAGCGGGGGTTTTAGAACTTCCAGGTGACACCCTTCCCATGGGAACTGAGCTGGTAGTTACCCTGCCTGCAAATAATCCCCTGTAGGCATTTCCTTTAAATTCTATTCTCTCACCTTATTCTGGCTCCCCCACTGGCTGGTAGATCAGGTGTGAGTATCACTGCAGTACGAGGAGTCAGACAGACCTGGAGAGGTTGAGCTGTAATAGATGGACCCCACTGGGGTTCTTTGCATTTGTCTGTGCTCCCCTGCCCACTCCAGAACCCATATGGGCCCTTCTTTGAAACCACATGATGATGTGCTGCATTTAATTTCCAGAATGATGGGCACCGTAACCCGAGTATGGCCCTCGCTGATGGTGTGTGAAGATGCACCTTGCCATTTCTGTCTGTGATTCAAATATCCTCATGTAATAGTGATAGCTTTCATCCCCTGGAGCACAGAAGCACTCAGAAAAGAGGGTCGAGAATATAAAGGAAGAGGCCAGCATGAAGATGGCCAGTAGGGCCCGTTTGGGATGAGAGCAGGCTAATCGTTTTTTGGGGTTTTGGGCCAAACTGCAGGTCGGGTGGTTGAACAAAAGATCCCAGCATCGTACTATCTGTTGTAAGCCCCCCAAACTGTTTCAGAGGAGTATTTTCGTAGTCAGACACTTTGCACGGTCACATACATGCATATGGGATATAGGTGCTTGTATGTGTCTGTACGTGTGTGCGCGTGTGTGACCGTGCACGTATGCCTCTGTGTGTTCAGACGCGGAGAGATATTTATACACCCGGTACTATGCAAAAGTATATGAATCATATGGGAACCTGTTTAAAATATTGATATTCTCAGTTAAGTCAACACGGCACGGTAATGTCATTGCACACAGGAGCTCTATTTTGAAGCCAGAGTGGGGAAACAGACTCTTCGTCCTCCCAAACGAACAAGGTGTTGCTTGGAATATACCAGAATCGGCGACTCGCTACAATAAGCTGGAACGCCCAGAAAGTACCCTTGAACTAATGCCTAAACCCTGACGGAGACATACTTCATAGTTAATGTGGTTACTCGGGGGTTTATCTCACAGTCAGAGGTTCTTATGATGGAAGGGGCTCCTGCTGGCTTCTCCCAGACACGTGACTGACTGAATGAATGAATGAATTCACCTTACCAGAGCAGCTTTAAACTGCTTACCGAAACCAAATCTGCTCATTTTTCTTCCTTCCGTTTTCTTTAAAAAGATAAATATGAGCCGCGTATGGATGCTGTAAGAGTCATTAATCCTTGATAACCGACTGTTTTATCTTTTGATTAAAAAAAGGCAGGCTGACTGGCAGAGAGCTTACAGCGGCAGGCTCATTACGGAGCCAGGTTCAGATGTGGCCTGGCAAATAAACACCCGTGTTCCATTAACCAGACAGCACCCGGGAGCGAGGGCCTTGAGCTCAGGGCTTAAAATGCAAGGGACAGGTAAACTGGCTTTGTCTTGCTGAACCAGCAGAAAGCGCTCAAGTTTTTTTCAAAATGAGTGCTTTCTGCGCCACTACCTGCTTGTCAAATTTTAATAGGTGCTTGTTAACAGGGACTCTGAGATATTGTGATGTATTTGACCAGCAGCAGCTTTCCGCCCGGTCTCTGGGGGTGTGTGTGTGGGGGGAGGGATGTGTGGCGAGGACTTCCTGGGAGGGCTCTAACCCACACCCCAGCTACAGGGAGATGCGGGGTCCCTGGGCCTTGGGAACAGACAGGACTGCCGGTCCTGGCTCCCCGCTGGACAGGGGCCAGGGAGGAGGTGGTGTGCCAGTGAGGGTCCCAAAGGCTCAACCTAGGGGAGCTTAGGGTTCAGCTCTGCTGCTCCTCAGAGCTGCTGCCATCTCTTTTAGAGACGTCTGGGTGGAAATGGCTCTTCCCTCCCTCCCTCCCTTCTCTCTTTCCCCTCCATCCTTCCTTTTCTCTGCTCACTACCCCCCTTCTTCTTCCTCCCCTTCCCCCCTCCTCTTTCCTCTCTCCCTTCCCCTCTTTTCTTTCTCTGACTCTCCTCTTCCCCCACTCCATGCTTCCTCTCCCTCCCTCCTCCTTTCCTCCCCCATCCCCCATTTCCTTCCCCATTCTCCCTCCCCCTTCCCTCCCCTCCCTCCCTCCTTTCCCTCCCCCTTCTCCCTCCCCCTCCCTTCGCTGTTCCTTCTCCTCCCCTCCTTCTTCTCCCCTTTCCTTCCCTCTCTCCTCTCCTTCTCCTCCCTCTCCTTCCTTTCCTCTTTTCCTCCCTTGTCCCCTCCCCTGTCCGTTCCCCTCTCCTTCTCTCCTCTTCTCTCCTTTCTCCCATTCTCCTCCTTTTCTTTCTCCCCTTCCTTCCCCTGCCTTCTCTTCCTCCTCTCCCTCTGCTCCCTTTCTTCCCTAATGCTCAGTCCAAGGTCGCAGAGCACCCAATCATCTTCTGTGTGCTGCTAGTAGAATGCCAATTCTCAAGCAGATTCCAGCTCTCCCTGCCAGTCTCCCTCAGCCCCTCCCTCCCACCCCCTGGACAAACACTAAGTTAAGCTTCCTTGCCTGCTTGTCAAGGAAGGAAGGGAGAGGTTCCTTGGCACTTTCATCTGTGGCTGGGTCACAAAACTGGGACTTGCCCCCCCCCCCCCCGTCCCTGGGAAGAAGCCTCTAACTACAGGGGAGGGGGCAGCCCAGTGCTGAGGTCCCAGACTGCCCCCGGGGCCTCATCTTGGGCTGTGTCGCTACATAGATCAAGAAAGACCTCAAAGTGAAGTTCACAGAGGGAGACCAAGTTCACCTGGACCTGGCCGGATGGACGTGTGGTGTGTGTGTGTATGTGCTGTGTGGCGTGTGTGTGCGCATAAGGTGGTGTGTGTGTGTGTGTGTGTGTGCATATGGTGTTGGTGGGTGTGTGCGCGTATGCCTGCGTGTGTGCACACCATACTCTCATGGCCCTGGAGAGAAGGAATGAATGTGTTGCGGGGGTGGGGGGGAGAGGAAGGCGACGTTCTGCCTCTAGCCACCCAGAGTCGCCAGGCACCATCGTGCGTTCAGAAGAGGCCAGAGTGCTTTGCCAGTGGAAAGCTTATTTTGCCCAGCAGGACCAAAAATCCAATTAAAGAAAGAATGAGGGAAATGTGAAGTCTGGACCGAGCGCTGGCACGTCCCGGGCCGGCTTCCTTGGCAGGCATCTCTGCGGAGGGGAAGGCCCAGGGACGGCTCTGGGGATGGCCTACCAGGGAGGCTCCCACGCGCTACAGCCAAACCCGGCGCCAGCTGCCGGCCCTGCCCTGCAGCCGTCCTGTGAGGACCCGCTGGTGGTCCTTGAGGGTGCGCAGAGCAGGCCGCCTGGCAGCAGCGGGAGCACCACCGTGGCCGTGGCTCTTGGGCCATTTCAGCCAGCCACCCGCCCGCGCCTATTGACATCGGGGAGAATCGTACAGGCAGATTAAAGGCAGCATATGGCCCCCCAACTGGAAGCCAGCGGAGCTGAACCAACACTGGCAAATTGTGTTCAAACCGCATTGAGAATCCTGGCAGCTGCACCTGGCATGGGGAGCAGCCGGCGACCTGCATACAAAGGGAGTTTTATACACAGGGGGCGGTAGAGGCGGTAGAGGCCCCCCCCACACCCACAGCCCGCTCTCTCCTCCCCCTCCGTCCGGATCTGGGCATTGGCCCTGGGAGGAGGGGGGTCCATTTGTCCAGGTTGCTGAACCTAGAGAAAGGAGGCCATGAGGGTAGCTCAGTCTTTAGAGTTTCAAAGCCAGGCCAGGTTTATCAGCATCCCCTACTGCATCCCTGCCCCAGGCCCATGCGTCCCCTCCCCGGTTTCACGATGGCCATATCCCCCTGACCCTGAGGAGTCAGGGAGCCCAGGGAGGACAGCGGGAGCCCTACAACCTTCCCAGCCCCACCCAGAAGGAAAAGATGGCAGGTCATCCTTTTTCTACCTGGGGATGTGGTGGGGGTGGGGAGAGTCCAAGTGAGGGAGCCTCCAAATGTCCCCCAGCGCCAGGGAGACGTGCACATGCCCTTCCTCCAGCCCTAAGTAAAGACTGGGAGGCAGAGACGTTTTCATCACCTCGCAAAAGGGGAAAAAACATCACACAAGTGACATATAGAAGGAAATAATCCAGTATGATGGGAGTGCGGGGAGACCAATGAACTTGCAATAAACCAACTGAACCAGGTGGGGGCAGTGTTTGTCAAGTCAACATGCCAAACGAGCCCGGGGTTCTAGCCCCCTGATGATCTGAGGTGTCAGGCAGGTTGGCCTGGAACAAGGGAACGTGTGTGGTGAAATCCCGCGAAGCCAAGGGGTTGAGGAATGGGTGTGTGTGTGTGTGTGTGTATGCGCACAAACGCGCGCGCGCACGTGCATAACACGCCCATATGGTTTGGAGGGAGGTCTGCCTCATGGAGGAGAGACAAGAGAATGTCTCCTGGCCTCATATTCTTTCTCCAGTCTATGAGAATCCTAATTCCATTTGTTCCCAAAGGATGCTCTATTTTGCAGGACTGTTTCTACATTAAGTCGTTGAAAATGCTCTCTTGTCTCTGTTTCCTCCTGGCTGGCATTTTGGGTGGCAGGCGGGGACGTCCAGGGAAGAGAAAAATCAAAATTCTTTCCACCATGGTTCCCGCACTCTGGAGAGGCAGTGTTCTGAGCCGCCATTAGGCCTGCTTCCTAGAACCTGCAGGTGACCATGGCTTGTGACCCCGCCCCCCCACCCGGAGGCCACAACTCTTTCCTGTCTGGGACATCCCTTACCCTGCCCAGCAAGTGGGAGGTAGGGTCCCAAGGGACACTTTGGGACAGCCTTAGACAACGTTCAGTGGAGTCTTTGGGGTGGCTCCCGGGCAGTGGAGAGCTAACGGCCCTCGGAGGAAGCGTGGGCTGTCAGATGTGCTGTCCAGACGTGGCTGTAAAGGCAGCCTTGCTGCCCTGTCACCCTGGCCCATGTCACAGCAGCTAGCTTGTCTCCCGGCTTGGGAGGAAGCCATTTTGAAAGAGTGGCCATGATTGTTAAGCATCTTGTCTGTGCTCTGGACTGTTGCAGGTGGGACTTAGGGCCTGGGATCCTCAGGACGGCCCCACAGGAGGGCTTCATGTAGTCATTTTACTTACATGAAGTAACTGATCGCAGGACTGCATGAGGCTAACTACCTTGCCTGCCTGGGGTCCTTCCGCCCTGGTTGGCAGACTGACCCAGACTCTCCACTTCCTTGTGCAGACTTTTCCTGTGGGTGTGGCCACCTTCCTATCGCCCAGATAGCTGTGGTGGCTGGCCCGCCACAGGTAACTGGAGCCGGACAACCCCCCATCCAGCCCCCCAACCTGGCTTCCTCCTGGAAGACAGCTGGTTTACCCGTAAAAGGGAAAAAGGGAACCATAGTCAGCCGTTCTGCTCAGGCTGCTCTTTGCTGGGACAGGGCAGCCTGGAAAACTCTGGAAAGAGTCATTTCCTGCCCATCCCTCCTCCTTCAAACCCCGCTTTGCAGCATATCAGTGCCGAGGGGAGCAGGACCCCAGAATCCCAATTGCCTGGTAAGGGGCAAATGGGCTGAGAGAGGCTGGGAAAGAGCTGGGGGGCACCCTGCTTGCCCACCCCAAACCCCTGTCCTCAGATTCTGCAGAAATCCCCCGAGCTCAGAATGTGGGCTCTGTTTAGGTCTCCGTCAGAAGACTTCATATTAGAATGTTCACTGTCTCTGCTCTTCAGTTTTGGGAATTCCACTCCCGCCTGGGAGCATCTCAAGCCTTCAGTGGTTAAAGTGGCTATTGATTTGGCCAACCAGCTTTCCTTTCTGTTTTGAAAATGAGCCTGCCTCTGCGATCACACACACACGTCATATGCGGGCAAGTTGTGTGGCAGCTCGGTTTTCACCCATGTCCTCGTTTTCACCCTTCGCCGTAGTCGCCCTCCTACACGGACTCTGGGCTTGGCAGCGTGACTGGCTTTGGCCTTGGGACGCTACCAGCGAAGGTAAGCACCGGTTTGACAAGTGCTTGTGTACTGCGGACTTGTCCTTTCTGGGTGTTCTGGAGACCCTTGCCTCTGCCAGCCTGCGAGTACGCCTGGGTGGCAACAGCCACGGGCCTGGATCGGGCACAGGGAGGTAGGTGGTGGGCCCACGCAGCTGACAGCCAGCTGATGACCAGCATGAGCCACAAGATGCGAGTAAGGCCTCCCTAGACCAGTCAGTGCCAGGTGACCTGCCAGCTGACAACAGCTACGTGAGGGAGCCCAGGTGGGTCCAGCAGAACCGCCCAGCCTAGTACAGCCCAAGCTCTAGGCTCACAAGCTGATCAACGGTGGCTGTTTCAAGCCACTTGAGTTTTAGGGTGTTTTCTCGTGGTGGTGGAATATATGGTATGTAAAACTTGCCACTTCCACCATTTTTAAGTGGCATTAAGTCCCTTCACGTCGTTGGGCAGCCATCACCACCATCTGTCTCCAGAACTTCTTCATCATTTGCAACGGTTCTTTACATAGCAAAGGTCACTGATTTTCAAGTCGTGGGGCTTGCCCTCGCCTGCCTGCCCGACTCGCAGTGAGGAGCGTGCCTCTGACGGGAGCCAGGGGGAGGCTCAGGCTGGGGTATGGGGCTCTGGAGTGCCACCCAGTCAGAGCTGAAAGAGAAGCTCGTCCCGGGGCCCCAGCTGTGGCCACTGCTCATCCCCCACCCCCAGCCCTTTCCTCCCAACCCAGCTCTCGGTCCCACTGTGGAACCGGCCCGCTTCACAGGAGTCAAGGCAGCTGCTTTTGGCAGAGGTGGCGGGCGGGTGATTAAACAGAGCCTTGGCCTCCTGCCCTCAGGCACACTCACTAGTGATCCTGTGGGAGCAGGAAGGAGCCTGCTGGAAAGACAGACGCTCAGTCTCCACGGTGAGTGATGCGGAACCTCTGATGAGCTCAGGGGAGGGACACGCCTGGACGTGGTGTTTACAGAGCCATCGCCTGGGGCCTGGCACCTGACCTCGTGCTTGGGGATGAGCTGTGACAGCGGCTGCCGCAGCCCTTCTGTCCTTGCCACTTCCTTAGCTGTGTGACTTTGAATGAGTCACTTAAGCTTTCTGGACCTCGGGTTTTTCTCATCTGTTCAATGAAGATAAGAGTAGTGGCCTGTCTTAGGGCAAGGATTATAGGAGCCGGTGCTGGACATCCTTACAGATGTTAATGAATGTTCCGGGCAGGCCAGATGCCCTGCCCCCTCCCCATCTGCGTCTTACCTCAGCCTTTGTGGGAAGGGGTCTTTAGAAAGCAAAGAGACCAGGGACTTCGTTAGTATCAAAAATTATGCCTTGAGAGACGCCTTCAGTACTAGCCTGAGAAACGCTCCTTTGTCTTTTGCATGTTCACTGCGAAGATCTATAGTTTTCTTCAGCCTTGATGTTTGGGTCAGGACCTTGGAGTGGGTTGAAAGTGTGGGAATAAATAGCGGGGTTGTGAGGGGAAGAAAGAAGGGCCGAAGAAACTTCTGGATGCCGTGTCAGAGTGCTGTAATACTCATTTTCTTTATCTTCTTAGGTAATAGAATGTCTGGTTTTTTTAGTTAGGCACAGGATCATCTAGAATAAAGACGGTGTTTCCCACCCTCTCTTACCGTGAGGGATGGCTGCGTGACCAAATACTAGCCAATATGACGTCATGTCCTGAAACATCTTCCAGGAGTTTCCTCAACTGACAGCTGGGTCACACCCTTTGCCCTTCTTCTTCATCATTCCCAACATTCTACTGTCTGGAATGCAGATGTGATGGTTGGAGCTCCAGACAACATTTTGAACAATGAGGACAAGCTGGCCACCCCCTCTGCCCCTGCCCGCAAGGATGGCAGAACACTGAGCTGGATGGAACCCAAATCCCTGTTCCATTACTTTTGGTATGTAACAAACCACCCCAGATTCTGTGGCTTAAAATAGCCATTTTATTGTGCTCCCAGATTATGTGGGTCAGGAATTATGGCAGGGCTTGGCTGGGCAGTTCTTTCACTCTTGGCCGTGTTGATGGAGGTTTCTCAGTGATACTCAGCTGGCTGAAGGGCTGGTCTAGAAGACCCAAGACAGCTTTGCTTGCATGTCTGGGGGATTGGGGAGGACTAAAGATCAGAACTGCCAAGCAGAGCACCTATGCATGGCTTCTCCATGTGCTTGGCGTCCTCACAGCATGGCGGCCTCAGGGTTGTTGGGCATTTTCCAAGCAGGAATGTTCCAGGGAACAAGAGGGAAACTGCATGAACTTTTATGATCCACTCTCAAAAGACTCTTAGCATCATTTCTGCCAATTCTCTTGGCCAAAACAGTCCCCTCTACTGGGGGGTGGATTAGACTCCCATCCCTCCTCATGGGAGGAATGTCAAGGTCACATTGCATAAGAACATGAGGGATAAGAGATATCCCTGTGGCCAGTTCTGGAAAATACGACCTGTCTCAGTCCCGGTGGTGGGAGGGGGGCGTGTTCAGGGAGCAGAGTCCTCATACCAGTCCCGACGGCCTAGCCTGGAAATACACTAGAAATACACTTTCGACTCATTGGATGCATTCTTATTTTTGACCTTTGTCACTCAGAGACAAATCCCGTGCTAACTCATGGAGATTGGCTCTCCCTGGGCTTGAAGGGACTTGAGAAGAGTGATGGACTGTTTAGCCATTTTTCTGAACTTGATATGCATTTGTGTTGGGCTAAAATAAATCTCCTTTCCTAATAGTAATGGATAGTACTTCCATCACTCCCCTCCTCCGACTTCCTTTTAAGACCTGGAGATCGAAATGAAGAGGATATCTGTGTACATATTAGCTGGATGCACACAGGAGTGTCAGAAAACCGTAGGGACATTTCGAGGACATAGAATGGAGAGAAACCTTTCCTAGTGTAAACCCAAGACACTGCACTTACGGTTCTCAGTCTGTGGGGCCTGCGATGGGCCTGGGGCTTTGGAGATAAGGGTCCAGGGTGTGTCCCTGGTGGCTGTAACCAAGGGGACCCATGGCCCTGGTGGCAGGGTTGAAGAGAGTGGTCATCTTACTCCTTGCCTGAAGTTTCCCATTCCAGTGTGGGAGAAGGTGGGGCTCACCAGGAGGCCAATGCCCAGCATCTCCTGGGGCATCATATGGCCATAGGCTAGTTCTGGCAGCCCGGGGCAGAAGGTCAGGTGTCCTGGGCTTCTGAAGCAGGTGAGTGTGGTGGTAGTGGTAGTGGGCAGGAATGTTCCAGAGTCTTTATCAGCCAGAGGCTGAGATGAAACACAGCTACCAGGTCACTACAGGTGAGGAATGTTCCTTTTGGCCTGGACTTGGTCCAGGAGCTCAGAGTCAACTGGCTGGTAAAGTTCCCAGGGTGTCAGGAGAGAGTAAGAGGACTGTTTCTCCACAGTGACTCACCTGGAAGGTTCTAGAACCTGACCGCTGAGTTCAAAACCTCACTTGCTGCTCCCTAGCTCTGTGACCTTGGTTGGGTGACTTCACTGTGCCTTAGTTTCCTTGTCTGTAAAAAAAGGGTTCTGCCATGTGGAGCTGTTGAGAGAAAGAGTGGATGTTCATGGGTGTAGCCTGGTGTCTGGGCCGTGGGAGTGCTGAATCCAGCAGGAGGTGGAGGGCGGTCTGGGTTGGTTCCTTGGGCCCTCCTGGTAGCTGGGCCCTGTTGGTCTCACGATGCTGGCAGAAGCACAAGGAGTCTAGCCCTTCTTTGTGAGCACGATGTTAAGCCTCTGCTGGTATCCCGTCTACCAACATCTCATTGCTTAAGCCAAAGTCAAGGGGTGGAGAAATACAGTCCACTTCTAGTGAGAAAAATGGAGAACTACACATCTAGGGGTACGGGTGGGATCATTCTAATGCAGGCAGGGGAGAAGAATTGGGAAACAAGGATCCATCTAACGCTCTATCCAACAGCCTGGAAACCATCTGTTAAAACCATATGAAATCTACCAAAACCAATCTAAGTCCCTATGTCAGTAGTTACGAAATGTGCATGTGTGTGCGCATGTGTACGCAGGCGTGCACGCGCGGGTGTCTGTGTGTGGTGGGGAGTGAGCAGGCCAGGTGAGGGGCCCACTATACCTCCCCACCCCCCACGAACCCAAGTTACCTTGTAACTTGCTGCTTGGACTCCATAAATATTTGTTGACTGACTGATAAATACTGGTTGACATTCACAGGGACAAAGCTAATCCCACTGGGGCTTGGGCTGAATGTCAGTGAATCCGAAGATGACGTCCTGGCTGCGGGGAACCGTGAGACCCCACCTCCAGGTTCTATCCCAGGAAGAGAGTTTCTGGCCCTCCTTTTTGCTCTCCAACCTGGCCCCGCCTCCTCCACCACCCCCCAACCCGACAGTTTCAGACTCGCCCACACTGTGGCTCTCCTCTGAGAGGTACAGTTTTTTCTGGATTCCTGCCCCTCCCCACCCCATAGGATGTCTGGGTCTGGTGTGATGCTCCCTCCCACCACGACGCCTGAGCTGGCCGCACTGCCCAAGTGTTTCTGGGCTTCCCTGTGTCGGGCGGCCAGCGGGTGGGTGTGTTTTCAGACGTCCGCTGCCGTGGGTGACGGCAGGATGTGTGCAAGGCACGGTCCGTACCAGGAGGAGTGGGGATAAGACACACGTGTCTGCCAGATGCTGGGACTGTGAAACCAGGGCGGGTGCATGGGTGGGGGCGGGATGGCGGCAGGGGTAGGAGTGCTCTGTGCGTGGGGGAAGCAGCTCCCTCTCTGCAGTCATGTAGGACCCAAGGAGTCCGGTCAAACGCTGGGGAAGAGCTGCCAAGAACAGAGCGAGGGCCTTATGCCAAGACAGGGAACCAGCGGGAGCCAGGACGGCCGGTCTGAACATCAAAGGAAGGCTGCAAGCTTTAAGTCCTGTGGGTAGAGTTTGGCTGGCGAGGGATCCCATTTGTTTTTCTTCTTATTTTAAAATAATTATTATTTCTTCCCAGTGATCAAAGGAAATCATGCCCTATTGTGGAAAATTTAGAACCTACAGAAAAGTGTAACAAAGACCATAAAAACTACCTGTAATTCCCTAGCTAGACATTAGCACTGTTAACATTTTAACACATCTCCTTCCAGCCTGTTACAAGTGCGTATGCAGCGTAGCAGTTAAGAATGTTGGAGAAGAATCTTCCTCTCTGGGTTCAAATCCATGTCCTTTGACACGAACTGTGGCATTTTCGATATGTTATTCAACTTCTCTGTGCCACAGCTTTCCCATCTTTATTTTTTTTTTAAGATTTTATCTATTTATTTGTTTGAGAGAGAGAGAGAGAGAGAGAGAGAGAGAGAGGAGGGCAGCGGGAGAGGGAGAGAGAGAATCTCAAGCAGACTCCAAGCTGAGTGTAGAGCCTGATCTGGGGCTCAGTCTCACGACCCTGAGATCACGACCTGAGCCAAAATCAAGTCAAATGCTCCACCGACTGAGCCACCCAGGGGCCCCTCTCATCTTTAAAATAGGGATATGAGAGGCACCTGGCCGGCTCAGTGGGTGGAGCATGGGGCTCTGGACCTTGGGGCGGTGAGTTAGAGCCCCATGTGAGGTGTAGAGATTCCTTAAAAATAAAATCTGGAAAAAGAAGTAAAATCGGGATATGAATAGTACTTATCTTGTAGGGATGTTAGCATGATGGAATAAACTGACTCCTGTAAAGGCTGGCATATAGTAAGTGCTTAATAAATGCTGGCTCTTACAGCAGATTTCCATCTATTGCAATGAGATCCAACCCTGTAAAATTTTTATGTGCTGTGTGCTTTCTCATTTCGCGTTTTATTATGAGCATTTTCCTCTATCACAAGAAACTCTTCCACAGCATCATTTCAAGTGGCTTCAGTATTTGCATCCTATGGAATTCATCATGATTCAAATCCATCATGATTTAAATTTGTCATAATTTATTTAGCTCTCTTTCTTGTGGCTGGACACAGATGCTAGTCTCATGTTTCTGTTAATGTAAATAACACTGCAGTGAACATCTTTGTCAGGGGCTCCTTAAATGTGTTTATGCCATTTTTATCTGGCTATGAAAATCTAATACACTTGCTATCGAAAAAACAAATGCCAGGAAGAAGGTGTTCTAGGTCAGTCTGCCATCTGCCTCTGAGGTTCCACCCAGTTGCTGGCAGAGTTAAGTTAATGACCCAGGACAATACATGGGATGCTGGGATGCCTGGGTGGCTCAGTCAGTGAAGTGTCTACCTTTGGCTCAGGTCATGATCGTGGGGTCCTGGGATTGAGCCCTGTGTCAAGCTCTCTGCTCAGCGGGAAGCCTGCTTCTTCTTCTCCCTCTGCTGTTCCCCCCTGCTTGTGCTCTCCTCACTTTCGCTGTCAAATAAATAAATAAAATCTTTTTCAAAAACCCCAAAAAACAGTATGTGGGACGTCACAGCCCTTTAAGTGATTAATTGCCAACTAAGCACTACAAGTTTCCTAACCAGCCGTGTTTGCTCCAAGGGACCAGCTGGGACATGGAAAGTCTTTAGGGTTTTTAAAGAACGCTTTGTTCTGCTGTGTGACAGGTTTTCCAGAGTCTTTACCAGCCAGGAAGCTTGCTTTCCTAAGGGCCTTTTGGATGGGGGAGTTCTGAATATTCACAGTCAGGAGGTCCTTGTCCCTCACCCCATCCTTTGGCCCTACTCAATCTGGGGGCTGCCTTACCGGTTAGTGCCTGCTTGGGTCTCAGCCCATTTCCCCCCGGTCTGTTCTTAAAGCCATCAATATTCCACGCTGCTCAGATAACCCCCTCCCAGCTACTGAAGGAGGTTCTCAGGCAGGTCTAAAAGGGAGGTGCCCAACCCAGAGTGGGTTCAGAGGGGAAGGGACAACTTTGAAGAAAGAACTTGGGGCCTGTCAGGAACTTCTGGATGCATGTGGGCTCTGCGGGCTGAAGGAGTTGTACTTCAGCACCTTTTGTTGTTGCTGGCAGGGCTGGTTTCTGGCAACCTGTCTACAAAACTGGCCGTACCTCCCATCTCCATGTGCACAGGATGCTGGGCCGGCCTGGGTGGCTCAGTTGGTTGGACGACTGCCTTCGGCTCAGGTCATGATCCCGGAGTCCTGGGATCGAGTCCCGCATCGGGCTCCCGGCTCCATGGGGAGTCTGCTTCTCCCTCTGACCTTCTCCTCGCTCATGCTCTCTCTCACTGTCTCTCTATGTCAAATAAATAAATAAAATCTTTAAAAAAAAAAAAAAAAGAAGAAGAAGAAAGAGCCAGTCTATTTCCCCTGCCCTTGAACCTGGCCTCGTGACTTGCTTTGGCCAATCAGAATGCAGTAGTAGCATTGCCATGTGACTTCTGAGCTGGGGCCTTAAGAGGTCTGGCAGCATCCACTTTTGCTCCCCGGAGCAGAATGCCAGCTGAGTCCCAGCTGTCCCCTGAGGCACCTCAGCCACCGGCTAGCACCAACTGTCAAAGACGTGACTGAAGCCATCTGGGAGGGGTGGTCCTCGACCCAGCCAGACCCCCAGCCAGGCGCAGGTGCAGGTGTGGCTCCAGCTGCTGCCCTGGGCATGATCTGTTGTGAGATGAAGTCAATTGTTTGAAGCCAAGAAGGTTGGGGGTGCCCCTTAGGCAGTTGTAGCAAACCCAAACAGTGCTGTTCCGAATATTTGAAAGGCTGTCTGTGGAAGAGGGGTGACATTTGCCCTTCCAGGCCCCCGGGAGAAGAGCAAGGGAACCGCATCTCTTGACTCAGTCTAGGTGGGGGCTCAGAGACACCAAGTGCCATCATGACCTTGGCGCGCTCCCTACAAGACACCAAGGAAATGCTGAGACTGCTTGTGGGTGTCTGGAAGGTGACCCCGGGGGACCAGATGGCTGGCGCACTGTCCTGCCTCTGGAGCTTCTTTGATTCTTGGCTTCTCGCACATTTGTTCCATCGGTTCCTCCCAGAAGGCCTCCGCTGGGACACAAAACTAGCCCTCCTTCCCGCTCCGTTTCTGTCTCTGTGGGCTGTTGCTGGGCTGGGTATTTTCCAAGTTCACACGCTACCTCTTTCAGAAAGCTTTTTCTGTGACCTTGCTTCTTTGAAACATATGACCCTTACCATCTTCTATTGCCCCTAGATTTCAAGCTCTCTAAAGAGAGGGACCAGGTTTTCTGTTTCTCTACCTGCCTGGAGGCTGCATCTTCCCTCCCTTTGCCATGCTAAGGTAGGATCTGCAGCTCCAGAGGGAACAGGTTTAAAGCGAGGGGGTGAGGACAGGGCAACCTCCAGGGGGGTGGGAGGGGGAGGGATTCTCCTCAATGGTCCAACCAGTGGCCTGTTTGTCCCATCTGTTGGCCAGGCCCATGTGTCCCACGAGCGTGCAGGAGGGTCTCTGTCAAGCTTGCATGCGGCGCTCCGAGAATCTTCCTCCGAGAAGCGGGATGTGTGTACACACACACACACACACACACACACACACTCAGCACTCAAGCACGGAGACTGCCTCAGGGGAGACACTGTCTGCAGGAACCAGACTCCACAGCTTCCCCAGGGACTCGTCAACGCGTCTCTCGTCAAAGTGTCACTTGTCAGGCGCGGTTCTAGCTCAGCGGAACTCGCCCCCTCGCTCACACGGAAGGAAGGGCCTCAGAGGGGAGTGGGCTCCGCGGAGTTTCCAGGCGGAGGCTGCCTGTCTCGTCCTTGGCAATTTCTTGGCCTGGCCCCAGGAACCCTAATGAGCAGCCAGCAGGAAGAAAAGCCACCAGAGCGGTTATCAGAGGGACCATACCGGGCTTCGGGAACCAGCCCGTCCCCCGCTGCGCGCACCGTGTCATCCTATCTCCTTCTCACCAGTTCGTGGAGAGTGGCGGGTTTGAGCTGGACTTGCCCTCTCCTTTCTGTACCAAAGAAGGAGAAATAAAAAGCGATCTCATCAGTGCAGGCAGTGGGACAACGTGGACGGAGGGTGATGCAGCTGGCTCCAAGGGGTCCCTCTGTAGCGGGGAGCCCTCTAGCCACCTTTGGTTCAGGAGCCTCTCGTCTGACACCCTGGGAATCTTGTCCTCCGTGAGCAATTCTCCCAAGCCTGTGGCCAGCCTTCTAGAGCCGCTCTCCCTGGACGCCTGTTGGAGAAAGGTCCAGATGGGCACTCGCACATGCTTCGCGGTTAGAAATATAACGAGTGTCTGTCCTGTGTAAGGCCTGGGTTCTAGAAAGTCACCCACAAGAGAGATCCAAGGCATGAACACACGCTGGGCCAGACCGTCCAGCGAAGCTCCAGGATGGGATCTGGTGCCCCTCCTCTAGGACCTCAGCCCAGCAAATGCACCCCCATCCCCCACACAGTGGAGGCTCCCACTCCGCCTCTTCCTTTTGATTCCTCTGTACTTAGGAGTCCCTGGCCATAAACCTGGAGCTGTTGCTCATTCAGTCACGCGGCTAGACCCGCTGGTGTGTTGGAGCTGGCTCTGGCTCCTGGGAGCCAAGTCAACCTGTGTGTATCTCTTTTCACCTCTGCGTTCAGTGGCAAGTCGGGAGTTTTGAATCGGCTTCGGGAGGAGCATCTACTCTATGGAAATCAGCAAATGCTAGAAATGAAGACTCCCCCAGCCCAGAGTGGGTGGTTAAACATTCAGCAGCAGGCCATGGGCTAGACGCCCTTGGGGGTGGTCGGTGCAGCCCCGAGGGGCCCGACCCATGACCCCACCCTCTCAGCAAGAAGGCCTTCCTTGTGAACATGGGCAGGGCCAGGCGCAGGCTCAAGCAGGCCTTGGGTGGGCTCTTCTCCAGGCACAGCCTGCCCTGAATGTTTACCTAAGCTGTTCTCAGGTATTTTGACCCCCTGGCTACAAACATCAGCTTTCAGGCTCTCGAGCTGAGGCATGGATCACCCCAAAAGTCAGAGAAAAACTCCCTTTTCCCGTGCGCATTTTGGATGGTCAGTCCCGGGACAGGAAGGAAGGCTGTGGCAGAGAGGGGGCATCAGACCAGAACCCCTTTCTCTGACCCCTCGTGCGAACACCCCGTTTCTTTCTGTTCCTTGCCATTTTCTGTCTGGCGTTTTGCTCATGACCTTCCCCTCCCAGGAATAATTTCCTGCCCTACCCACTTGGTAAATGCTCTCTGTCCTTTCAATTCTGCGGGAGGTGTCACTTTCTTGGGAAGCCTTTGCCAACCCCGAGCTCCGCCTGCCCCCCAACTACTTCTCCAGGGCTCCTTCCCAGCCACTGGGTCCTCCACGGAAGCAGTGGGTCATGTGCTTGTTGATCTAGAGTCTCCCCCCCCACCCCCCCAGGTTGTGATTTTTGGTTCCCCTCTTCCCAGGGCATTTGCTCAACAAATATTTCCCGAGTACCTGCTATGTGCCTGATACAGGCACAGGGGTGCTGATGGTGAGTGAGGGAGCTTGGCCTCTACCCTCATGGGGCAACCGTCTATAGGAAAGCCTGACAATCACAGGACAATTGTGTTAAACGGTAATGCGCATGGTCCCGGGGAGCTAGGTACACCCACTCTATTTGGGGATGGGAATATCGGGTAAGGTTTCCTGGAAGAAATGACTTTTCATTTGAGGCTTCCAAGAGGAGCAGAGCTCACTAGATGGGGAAGAGTTGAGAGGGAGGGAGTTGGAGGCATGTGTAGACCTTGGGGCACGGGGGTGGGGGGGGCAGATGTGGGGGGCTGGATAGTGGTGGGCTGACATGTGAGGGGGAGAAGTAGCCGTGGAGACAAATCCATCAAGAAGTTTGAGGGCAAAAGATGAGAGAAAGATGGGGGGGCATAGCTGGAAGGGGGTAAGAGAGAGATGGACCTGTTATTTGCTGATGGGCAGGGTGAGGCTGGGGTTGCGGGGGAGGGAGGGAGGGACTAATCTCCAGAATTTCACCACATAACACAAGAGCTGCTAGTCACGTTCAAGTCTTTCAGTTAATTAAAATAAAATAAGATAAAACCATAAAATAAAAGAATTCATTTCTTTGGCCATCTTAGCTACATTTTAAGTGCTCAGGAGTCACGCGCAGCTAGCGGCAAGGACAGCACATAGGCTAGCTCTGTCCCATAGAGATCTATTATCCGGTGTGCCCTAGAGTTTGAGCAGCTGTGACCTGGGGTCCAAGGGTGGGACTGGCTGTAAGATGGGTGAAGAGATGCTCCCCGCTCAGAACCAGAGGGCAGGCGGACAGGGAGGTGCAGACAGAAGTGTGGGGGTGAGAAGCCGGGGTGGGGGCTCTAGTCTGTGACTCCCACGGTCTCTGTGAAGCAGGAGTGGAGGCGAAGGTGTGGGGCCGAAGTACACGCTGAGCAGGGGACATGGGGCGTTGCTGTAGGGAGTAGTGGAGGCTGGGAGACAGCTGGCGGGGAAGAGGTAACAGGATTGGCAGGTATGGTGGAGGGCGGACCGATGAACAAGGCAGAAGAATTTCCTCTCTTGCTGAGCTGGGCTTCTCAGATTCCTCACGGACAGACATTTCTGACATTTATCGAGGTGGCTGTGGCAATGGGATTGGGGGTGGGGTGGGGACTGAGGACCCACCAACGGGATGGCTCCTGGAGCTGAGAGCCTCAGAAGAGGGGTGGCGTTGTGTCTGGTGGCAGGGAGACCCACAGTGTGCCCGGGAGGCTGGGAGCTGAAGAGAAGGCATGGGAGTGGGAGATCCAGCTCTCTGCTGCTGGGCGGCAGACTCACATAGGGTAGTGTCTTACAACAGCAACGTTCACTTTGCACACGAACTGCTACTTGGGCCGTTGATGGGGATAGCTGGTCTACCCCACCCTGCATGTCGGAAGGTCAGCTTGCAATACCGACTGGCATGGACGAGGGTAGCTCAAAGGCGGCGGGGCTGGAGTCATCTGAAGGCTTATTCGTTGGCCTATCTAGTGGCTGGTGCTGGCTGTTTGCCAAGACATGAACCGGGGCTGTTGGCTGGAACACCTGCCTTGGTGTCTTCATGTGGCCTGGGCTTCCTTATGACATGGTGGCTGGCTCCTCAGGGGGACTGAGAGAAAGTCAGATGGAGGCTGCATTACCTTTTGTTATCTAGACCAGGAAGTCAGCGCTAGGGCCCCATTCTGTTCATGGAGGAAGTTGTCAAGGCTGGCCCAGGTTCAAGAAATGGAGGAACAGACTCCTCCTGTCAGAGGGGGTTTAGCAGCAAGGTTCTGGAAGACCATAGCCCCGTGGGACCAGAAATATGGCTGTGGCCCTTTCTGGAAAAGGCAGTGTGCCACAGAGCCCAGGGAGTGAGAAGCCAAAGTCTTGTCTGTTCCCTGGAGAGGAGATGAAGAAGCTGGGCCAAGTTCAAATTCCTTCTGCTCATTCATACAACCAATACCTACTATGTTCCAAGCTCTGTTTGAGGTGCTGGAGATACACAGGGACAAAAATCCCAGTTTTTATGGAGAGCACATGGTAGTGAGGAAGACTGGCAATAAACAAACAACTGTTTATTTTGTCAGGTGGTGGTAAAAGCTATGCGTGAATGACCTTCAGCAACAGAAAGCGCTCAGAATGGAGCAAGGGTGGAAGGTGGAGCAGCTTGGACCTTCCAGGAGCC
This sequence comes from Neogale vison, assembly GCF_020171115.1. NCBI lineage: Eukaryota > Metazoa > Chordata > Mammalia > Carnivora > Mustelidae > Neogale > Neogale vison. The sequence continues at coordinate 96,719,641 of NC_058105.1, forward strand.
CAGCTTTTTCCCAGTTTTCTCACCAGGGGGGAGGAGGGAGGATCTGCGAACTGCAGAGAGGAGTGGGAAGGCTTGGCCATTCCTTCGAATGAGGTTCCCCAGTCGGCCAGCTTACAGGGCTTGATGAACTTCTGCAGGATGTAAGAAAAAAGGTGCCCAGGTGTGAGTCTTTGCCCAAAGGGACCAGCTAGTTAGTAACCATGCAGGAACCGCCCCAGAAAAATAGGGGGGCACGTTTGATCCCTTATCCCCAAGGACTCTTCTCCCAGTCCAGTTTCCAAGCTCAATAGACAGGGGGGTGGGGGGTGGGGCAGCTTCTGGGAGAACAGTACCCCAGTGTGTGTGTCTCTGCACCATAGACCATGGTTCTGTTCTAACAGAAAGCCGAAGGGGCCGAGGAGGAGCGGGTTGGGGCTGGAGAGGGCCCAGGGAAGAAGGAACGTGGGGGATTTAATTGGACTCACCGAGCCCTTCCCGGACCAGCCGGCGTAAACCCTCGGAGGCGGCCGCCCGCGCCGGGTTCTGCTCCGGGCCTGGGACGCTCGATTGAAGCGTGGTCGCGGAGGGAGGGTGAGGGGGCAGTCCCGGGGTCGACCTCCCCTTGCGCCCCCGCACCTCCCTCACAACCAGCCGGGGCTGAAAAGCCACCGGGCCCGGGCGGCTGGGCGCCGTGTGAGGACAGAAGGGGCGGGGCCGAGGCTGTGTGGGGGGCGCGGCGTGGGGGGGCGGGGTAGATCGGGAGCCCCCGCTGAGTCTCCGACCACAAAGGGCGGGGGAGCTCGCCCGGCGGTCGTAGCGAGCTGTATTGATTGAGGGGCGGGCGCAGCGAGCGCGCCGAGAGCGGCTCCATCCATTAGGGCCGCTGTTCGCCTCCAATTAGAAAAAAAATCATTACTCAGCAGCCGGCAGCGGCCTCCGCGCCGCCCGGGACCGCCTGCGAGCGAGCGAGCGAGCGAGGGAACGGCGGGCCTCCCCCCACCCCCGCACTCCCCACCCCCAGCCCCCGGCACCCCTCCTCCCTCGGCCCTAATGACAACTATTAGAACTGCCTCCCCGCACCCACCGCCCGGCGAGCACAAAAGCGCGAGATTCATTTGGTAATCGGGGTAATTACAGCGGGGCGCGGGGGCGCACGCGGCGATGGCGGGCGCGCCGGCGGAATGCTAAGGGGCCGGGCGCGCCGCCCGTTCCCGCCCCGCCGCCCTCCCCGCCCTCCCGCCCGGCCCCTCGCCCGCGCGGCGCCCGGGGCCACGTCTCCCTGCCGCCCGCCGGCGCCCCCACCGCCGGCCACGGGGAGGGGGGCCGCCCGGGGGGCTCCGGGGCGCGGGACGGACAGCCGCGCCCCCCCCCCCCCGCTCCCCGCCGTCCCCGCAGCCCCCGGCCCGCTCGGCGGCGCGTCCTGCGGGGCTCCGGAGGAGATCAGCCACGTCCGGGAGCCGGAGAGCCCCTCCGAGGTCCGCGTGCATAATAAATACCGTGTGTAATGTATTTACTCTGCTGCCCCCAGTTAATTTACACACCCGCGCCGCGCAGTGCGCCCTCCCCCGCGCGCGCCCCGGCCTGTCGTTCCTATTTACAGGCGCGAGGAGCCGTCCCTCGAGAGGGCTTTTTTCCTTTCTTTCCTTCTTCTTCTTCTTCTTCTTCTTCTTCTTCTTCTTCTTCTTCTTTTTCTTCTCCTTCTCCTTCTCCTTCTCCGTCTTCTTTTTTTTTTTAGAGCTTTAGGATGGATGCAACGTGTCATTAAACCTGAAAGGGGCTGTTACTTATCAGTAATGGTGTTTTCCACAGGCCTTTCTCCTCACCTGCACGGGCACAGGTACCACCGGGGTGGGGGGCGGGGCGCGGGGATGCGGAAGGCCCCGGTGTGTGCTGAGTGGTAAGCTGTACCTGGGGCTGGCAGGGAATGGCCGGGGTGGGGGTGGGGGCGGTGATCGTGGCCTCGCTGAAGCCCATCCCCCACCCATCCCCAAACCACTCTTCACCTTGGGTATCCAGCCCTGCTTTTGCCTGGCACCCTGCCGCACGCACCCCTGGGAGGATCCCTCCGGAGAGGCCTGAAACAGCAGCGTGCAGGGGACTCCTCGGAAAGGTTTCCCTTTCCTTAGCCGACAAGACATGCAGCCTCTCCGCTGTGCCATTCCTGCGGCAGAAAGGTCTCGTGTGGCTCCTGCCCTGGGAGCAACAGCCCTTATCTGGGGCGATTTCCCATCTGCCTCTCTGGGAAGCTGGATTGTCCTCTAGCCCAGGACTTATCTGGTTGTGAAGCGGAGCATCAGCGGGGTCGAGGGAGGTTGGCCCAGCGAACGGAATGCTCCCTGGGCCTTGTGTGTTCTTAATGACCCATAACAGAGTCCTCAGAGGTGAAAAACAATCCCCTTAACCCTTTTGTGGCCGTCCTAGGTGGGGAGATTTCTTAATCCTGTCGTGTTGTCACAAATGCCCTTCTTGATTTCAGCCTGGGATTGCCTGGTCTGGCTGCCTCAGTCCCCACCCGGCCAAAGCTTGAGACTGGGAGCAGGGAACTGCAAAGTGTGGGCAAATTTTGAGAAGGTATGCATTTTTCCAAGGGAAGGGTTCTCCAGGGGGGGTCCGAGCTGGCCACAAAGGTCAGGAACCCCTTGCCAGCCATTTGACCTTACTTGGGGTCTAATCGGTGAGCCTTACTTCGTTATGAGGAGGAATGAGGCTACTCCAAATGATTGTTGTGTTTAAGGCCATGAGATAATGCTTTAATATTTGTAAACCGTACAGGTTTCTACGAAGGTAATTATTAATGATGCCAGAAATGGCTGTGTGTGCGTGCGTGCGTGCAGGTTCACACGTTTTTGTGATTGGTGATGTGGAGGAAGTGGAGGAGACCATTGGGATTATACTCTCCGTATTTAGGGAACTTCTGAACCCCCTCATCTCTCTCCCTTAGAACCAAGTGGGATTGACCTAGAATGTTGTCCCTTTTCTTTGAAAACAGGAAGCCTGTGTGTGTGGGGGGAGGCTTCATGGGGAAAGTGGGAAACTGGGTCTTTCTGCTCAAGCCCTTCCTGTCCTCAGGAGACTCGTGACCTTCCCTGGGCATGTAGTCGTGGTCTGCCCAGAGCAGGTGCTCAGTACGCTTTTGTGGAATAATCAAATCAAGATCTGAGTGGTCTTCGGCCAGCCCCACCTCCCTTCTGGACTTACAAACACAGAACACTTTCCTGCCCTACTGGAGTGTTTTCATCTCTAGGGGTGGAGTCCCCTTGGTCCCCAGATCCATTGGCTCCTTTCAGATCCTGTATCTGAGTTCAAGGAGCTCAAAGATTAAGATAACGAGAATCCAACGTGCTTAGCTTCCTCATAGAGATTGGGACGGGTGGGGTGATAGGTAATTTTCTTCTTCCCTGTATTAAAAAAACTAGAAGGGGAAAAAATGTATTTCAGGTCATGAGACCAGGACTAGAGCCAGTGCCCCTCCTTGATACATTCTCTCGCCTTGGCACAAAAGGGTGGTGGCAGCCACGGAAGGGCACCGCCCAGGCTTCCCTTCAGTGAGGAATGATCTGAAAGGAGTGCCTGTTAGCTCACAGCCCCCAGCTGTTGCATCTTCCCTTTGGGATCTGCTATAGCATTCCTGTCGAGGGCCTGTTCTGCCCAGTCTGTTTCCACCCAATGACTGAGCATGACAGGGTAGTAGGGGGTGCCCGGAGCTGGGCCACTTTGCCTGGCACAGGACTTCTGTGATAGACAGTCTTTGCTCTGGGGCCCCCCGCCAGCCTGGCAGAGACTTTCTCAGAGCTCCCCTGCATCTGAGGCCCTTCCCGCCCCAGCCTCCTTCCTTCCCTCTCTTTTCTCGAGGGTCAGACTTGCATAGTGGTCTAAAGGCTCTCCCTCCTACTCCTGCCCCTCCCCCCTTATCCTTCACAGGCATTTCCCCCAGTAAGTCTCTTGAATGTCTGATTCCATGTTGGTGTCTGCTACCCCAAGGACCCGAGCTGCCACAGTGACCAACACTCAGATTCCTGAGCTCTCCAGCACTTTAGGTAGGAATTTTGCGTGTGTAGGGTCATATCCAGTCAAGGGGGAAGCCGGGAGCTCTCGGCTGCACCTCTGTTCCATTCCAGAAGGTGGTAGGTGCCAGACGCCCTCCTACTCCCCTCTAGGGCTGGGTGGCCTGCTGCCGTGCTCTGGCCAGGTTGCTGCTTGTGACTTGTATTTATTGTTCCCGTTGTTCTTGGGTATAGTTGGGTCCATTTCTGCCCAGAGTACCTGCTGCCGAAAAGGCTAGCTCTGCCCGCCAGCTTGCCTGGCTCCTCTTGGAAAGTCAGTCCCAAGGCCAGATTGTACTCTGACCCAGAACCCTTTCCGAAGCACCACTCTGAGCGTGAGTCTGAAAGCCGAATGCTAACACTGCCGATCTGTACGTTGGATCAGAGACTCCCCTCACCTCCGCCCAGATTGGCTTCTACTCGGGGCCAAGGTGAGCGGGGAAGCTAGGGCAGCCTTGCTCTGAGAGGGGAGACACAGACAGAAATCGGCCTGAAAGGAGGGGAATCAGGGAGAAAAAGCATCTCATTGGAAAACAAAGGGACCGCGTGAGTCTCTGCCTGCTCTAGGAAAGTGGAGGGTTGTTTTATTAAGGAGGGGGCAGAGGTCATTAGCTTGGAGAATGTGTCATATTTGAAAGTAGGAGGGTGGTGATTTGAGGAAGCTCAGGAAAGCCTCATCCACGCTCTGGCCTGGGAGATGCAATCTGCGCATACTTTTCCGCTGTGGAGAAAGGATGGGTCCTCAACAGGGAGGAAGGGGAGTGGCAGGGAGGGATGCTTCCAGAAGGTCTGATGTCCCGCCAGCTGTTTCAACAGTACCTCTCTTCATTCGCTGGCTTTTGCAAAGAGGCTAAGTCTGTGGACTGTCCCTTCTCCCATCCCTGGCAGCTCTGAGGGCTCACGGGACTGAGGCTGACCCCCAACGGGCCCGGGCTCTAGACCCTCAGAGAAGGCCGGTGCCTCCCCTATAGGCCCCCCCCTTTTTTTCTCCTAGACACAAATTTCACTTGATGGTGCCAGGCTGCAGCCCCATAGGGACAGTGCCTTTGCTCATAAGGGGGTCCGGGGTATCTCTAGACCCACCTCGGTTCCTGGGAAACCAGATGGAAGCGTACACCCTGTCGGAGTGGCCGGCAGGACCATCTGCTGCCAGGGGGCCCCTGGCACTGTGGTTCTCCCCGGTTCTATGGGGAGGAAAGCCAGACGCTCTGGGAGGAGATACTCCATGAGAATGTGCTTATCTCGCGGTCTGCCTCCACGCCTGATTGCCCCCCAGACATTGCTTAAAGATGGAAGATTGCAAGGGGACCCTGAGCCAAGCCTGTGGAGGAACTGGGAGAGCTGCCTCAGATTGGGGGAGCTGGCTCCAAGTGCATTGTTGGGGGTGCCCTGAGGATCAGGGGCCTGCTGGAGCGGTCTCGCCAGCCCAACCCTCCCTGCTCTGCCGCCACTGCCTCCTCCCTGCAGCTCTCCAGGCTAGTCGGGGCCTCAACTTGGGCCACACCCTCGCCCTCACCCGAGGAAAGGCTCTTATCTCCCTTCCAGCCATCCTTTCGCTTTCAGCCAGAGCTCCAGGAAGTTTGGGCAACCCCCACAGTAAATAGAGCCAAACGCTGTTTTTCTCCTGGGGCCCTCACTGTGCTAACACATTTTGTGACTCTCGAAGTGCATGAGGGAGTGCCAATCTTTTTCAGAGTGTTTGGCCGCAGAAGGTCTCTGCCTACCCCCGTATCTGTTAACCCTCTTCCAGACCTGGGCAAAGGGGAATTGGGGAAATGCTTCTCTGAGAGAAGGGGGGAGGGTACAGCTTTTTCTCCTAGGTCCTGCTTTCTAGGTAGCGCCCCAGAAACCCCTCTTTCTCCATGGGGTGGAAGGCATAGAGTCTCCTTATTCTGCATCCTGACTTCAGTCCACCCCGATCCCACGAGTGGGTTTGCCCCTCATGGGAGAAACCAGCGTAAGCAGCCTGATCCCTTTCTGCCAGTGCCCGAGCACACTGGCGGGGCCAGATCCCAGTTTGGGGGCCTCAAAGGTATATGTGAGTTTTAGGGGCAGAGGTCCAACTCATAACTGCCAGGGCCCTACCGGGGCCACGGACAAGGTCTGTGCAAGAGACGGGTCCTGAACAATAAGTTTATTAGCATGAAGGTCAAATCCTCAGCTGTGCAGGGCCTTAATGAGGGACATCTGTGGAGCTAAGACACCTCCATATTTGAGGTGTGGGTCAAAGGGATGATTTTGGACGACGGGTCTTTTCTGATTGCTGGGGGTAGTTCTGCCAGGCCACGGCCTGTCTACCTGTAGGTCTGTAGCCAGCTTGCCGTCTGTTCTGTTGGGCCAGGCCTCACGCAGGTGAGTGGTCCCTGGCATGTGTTTTTGGGAACTGGGGAGGCCAGTGCCATCTTTGGTGGGCAGATCTGTTTGCCCCCGCTCCCCCTCCCCCATCTCCTTCCTGTGAATCCCAGGAGGTTGGCCCTCAGGGACTGGATCACTTGGGCAACCTTGGCCATGGGCTTCTGGTTGGGTCTGGGCAATGAGACACAGCCAACAGTCAGTCTGGCTGGCAGAAGGAGTCGAGAGACAGGGGAATGAATCAATTTCCCTGGCTGGGCTGCAGTTTGTCGGGGGCGGGGTTGCTGCGTGGTTTCCTGTTCTGCCAACAGCCCCCACTCTTGCCCTTTCAGCCCAGGGCCTGGGAGCAGCTTGTCCCTGTCGCTCGTCCTAGGGCACTTACCTGTCCCTTGTGGTTTCTGCCGTCTGCCCACATCTCTGTAAATAGTCCCCTTGCTAAACTCTTTCCAATTAACCCTCTTGTTGAGCATGGCTTTGACTCACTCAGACAGCAGGAGTGGTGGTGCCCTGGGCAGTCCCAAAGTCATCTCACCAATCACGGGCAAGACATCTTGAGTTCCCCGCCACTGCCCGCCCGCTGCCAGGTCAACTTGAACATGCAAATGTTAGGTGTCGATTACGTGCACGCGCGGGGTGTTGGGAGTGATGTTGCCTGTGGTCCAGTCTAGGACCTGGCTGTGGGACCCCCCCCCACCAACTCACCACCATCCTGGCATTTAGCATCAGATTGGCTGATCTCTACCGGCTCCCCCTTCCTGAGTGTTCAGATGAGGTGTTGGGAGGAACAGGACCCCGTCCTTCCCCAACTTTGTTTTTTTTGAGGTGGGAGGACATTGTAATTTGGGGGAATGTGATAGACCTGCCTGAAGTACATGAAAATGGGCCACATAAATGATGAAGCTTAAGTGTGGGTTTCGGCAGAGTGCTGGTAAGTGCTTAGCAACTGGCTGTCCCACTGCCCCCCCCTTCCCAAAGCCCTGATTCGTAGCATCTGTTGATTTCCGTGATGTAAATACTCACCAAGGCCAGTCTCATGCAATGGCTCCGACCGTGGAGCTGGGAAGAGGTACGCAGGAGCACACTATTAAATAGCATTTCTCCCACCCTGATACGACAGCGTAACCTCAGAAACGGAGGCAATTGTGAACTGTAGAGAAGTCATTAGGAAAGTGTGAGTTTTTGAGTATTTATTACCTTTGTTTTTAATGTGCTTTATTCAATTTTATGTTTTAAATTATTTAAATTTAAATGAAGTTGACGTTATTTTAATTTAATTTGTACTAATGGGTGTCTCTAACAATTGGCTTGCTACACTCGCCCACACTTAGGGATGGGCTCTCACGTAACGAGCACTCTCTGCCTCCAGCACCTGACTGAAGGGTTCGGCTTGCTCTGTGGCAAAGGAAAGAAAGATTAGTTTTCATCAAGATAGAAAACAAAAACAAAGAAAGGTTACGAGTATTTCAATTGCGCCACCTTGTGGCAGGACCTAACACTATCACGCCCCCACGACCTGAAGTCCCCCATCTGGGTCAGGTTGTGTCTATATCTGGGATGACCAGGTGTCCCCGTTGGCCTGGGACAAGTCCTGCTTCATGCCCAATGCCCTGGCTTAACTATCAGTCGCTCTGCTTTATATTGTCCAAAGCATCCTGGGCTCCAACGAGCAGTGATGTAGGGGCCCTACCCAGACCCCACTAGACTGTAACTTCCTTGAGGGTAGGGACTGTCTCCTCTGCCACTGCATCCCTCTGGCCAAGCAGGCATTCCGCTGATAAACGTTGAATAAGCAGTGAAAGTCAAGGCTACAGAAAAAGCGTCTCTGCCTTGTTGGTTATGTTGATAAGGACTGGGATTTGGAAATCTTTCCCTTGCGCTGAGATTTTTTATTGTGATGGGATTGGCCGTGTAATCTCTGACCCCGCCGTCCTCCGCGCATAAAAAGCCAGGCGGATAGACGTCAGAGCCTAGTCTCCCCGGGGGCGTGCGGCAGCCAGAGGGTGTTGGTCTGGCCATCTGGTGCAGGAACAGTCGAGCCGTGTGGGAGCCCAGCTGGCACGGGAATCCTTGGCTGTCCCCGGCAAACAGCATGGGGAGGAGAGCTGTGGGATCAATAGTAATTTCCTTCAGAAGAACGGCGACATAGCGCCGTTGGCAGTGGCATTGGACTTTCCCTGGCACGGAGGTCTCTAAATGCACTTGGCCCTCGTAGCTAGGAGCTGGACTTGCAGCAGAACGCTGGACAGGGAAGGGAACAAGGACAGGACTTTCTTGGCCCGAGACCAAGAGAGGTTGCCAGGTTGGCGGCAGAAGCAAGCTTCCTCTGTGCCTGCCTGTCATCGGCATAAGCCACGTAGACACTTTGAGGCACTGACAGAGTGGGAATCGTGGAAGCTGGAACATTCCCACGGGCCTGCCGGCTCCTCTCATGCAACATACATCTAACTCAGTGCTTAGGGAGGGACCTCTGTGTGCCAGGAACAGTGTTCTGGCTTAGGCGGTAGAGGTGTCCCTACTTCTCGAAGTCTGGAGGCAGAGGATGGGGTGTTCTCTGACGTTTTTTGCAGCACAGCCATCAACACTGAAATGGTGGGGGAGTCCCAGGCGCTCCTGTAGTGGTTAGGAAGTCTGGCAAGGATGGATCAGCCTGGGGCTGCCAGTTGAAGGGTGAGCAGGAGTTTTGCTGGATGGGGTAGTGGGTGCTGCGATGCATCACCCAGAACCCCCCTCCTCTTTAGGAGCAGGTGGCATGGATGGCTGCCCACAGAGTTGCCTTTAGCTCATGGATGCAGAGCTGCCTTACCCAACGAGACGCCCCCCCCCGCCCCCGCCGATGGCCAACTGGTATTCATGACTGGTCCACGGGAGTGGGGATACGAGGGTTCACCCTCTTGCCTCCATCTGGGCCATCTCTGAAAGACCAGCCTAGCTCCAGAACTTTCCATGGAGTTGGTTGTGGCTTCTTTTGCCACTGCACTGTGGTCCAAATTTGCTGCTCCGTCCTGCTGCCCTCACCCCCTCACAGGAGCTGTTCCTCCAGTCAACCTGCTGTACACCGGTCTCTATCTTGGGGGCCCATCTCCCAGGCAACTGCAATGGAAGCCTGCGAGGCAGGGAGGGGTGATCCTTCTCTGGGAGAGAAACCCTGTGTAGCTCCTGCAGATCGCATGGGGGATGGGCAGGCAGGTGTTACCTGTGTGGTAGGTGACGGGGGGTGGGGGGGTGGGGTGGGGGGTGGGGTGGGGGGTGGGGGGTGGGGGGGTGGGGTGAGGGGTGGGGTGCGGGGATGCGGGGAATGCTGAAGAGTCTGCATTTTCTTCTGTGCCCAGGGAACCAGGTCTGAGATACAGACCCAGGGATGGGCTGCGAGCTGAGAGGGGCTGCTTCGTACCAGGAAGTTCAGAGGAGAGAAAGGGTAGTTACAACCAGTCTCAGGAAAACGGAGAAGAGGCCCTGTGGGCACCAAAGGTATGGAGAGAGTCTGCCATCCAGTTAGGCTAAAGCCAAAGACGAATCCTGGAAAGCAGAGTTTTGGTGCATCATTTGTGATGATCGGCGAGGAATCGGGGTGTAGAGGTCTTGTGGCGCTATGGCTTGGAGCGAGGGATGACCTGTGAGTCAGACTTCTGGCTCTTCAACAGAATTTTTATGTTCCTGCCCTGGACCCCGTGTCCCCCCCCCCCAGCTTCTTAACTTCTTTATGTTGTTCTTCTTTCTGCCCAGTGCGGGCTAGGCGGGTGAGCAAGGCAAAGCTGTCCCACCAGGGAGGTGTGGGTTCGGACCCCTCACACTGGTAGCGGAGCCTGTTCCCTCTGTAAGATGGGGAGCATGAGGCGATGCACATGAACTTAGCTCAGCACAGGACGTGGCACCTAGGAAGCACTCAATAAATAGACACCTTCATTTTCAAGCCCTTTCTGCTTCATTGGTTCTAATTTGCGCTTCTCCTTCTGAATGGCTTGATGAGTACCCATCTGCTGCTTGGGGAGGGGGAGGCAGGGGGTGGCCAGTGGTGGTGGTAGTGCTGAGGTCAGAACACAGAGACAAAGGGACCCTGCACTGGAGCCCTTTAGAGATTCAGCCTCTCTTAAAGCTATCCCACACATGGTGTCACCTAACAGAGGATGCGAGCTTGCCTTCTTTGCCCCTATTTGCCAGAGGGGAAAACTGAGGTTTGGAGTCAAGCTAACTCGACCAGGTTATCAGGGATGGCCGGAGGCCCAGAGCCTTGGCCTTCCAGGTCTCATGCTGTGACATGCAGGTTTCTGTAATTTCTGGAGGCTCACCCTTTGCTGCTCCTGCAGCTTGTTCTCCCCAGAAGGTGTGGAAGGTGGCTGCGGCTTTGGGGTGTGGGCTGGGCTGCCTCCTGGAGCCCTGAGCGCCCAGGGACTGCTCCTGTTTGTTTCGAAGCTCGCCAGAAGGGCACCTCCCTCCTCCCCACTGATGTCAGCCGATGACGTCTGGGCCGCATTCAGGCCATGCTGTCATTTGTCCCATGCTCATTCAGCTGATTAAAAGTCATCAATTGTTTTTTAAGCCACCAGCAGGCGAGCCACCAGGCGCCATTTGTTATCGTTCGGCCATGCTGTGAGATGCTGTTTAAACTCACTGAGCAAAGCTTTCGGAAAGCAGAGGCCAAAAGCGGTGTTTTGGAAGAAAGAAAATAGGAGAGAAACGAGAGTGGGCCTACCTCTCTGCCGGAAGGAATGACCGGGAGGGGCCGGGGAGGGGCTGGTCCCCCTTTGAGCAGCAACCCTTTGGTTCTGAAACAGGGGCTTTGTGCTTGGGGCCCGAGCCACAAGGGAGCCCCTTTCATCTCTCTTCCTGGCCACATGATCGGGGCCATGGCCAGCGTGTGGCTCGCGTGGGGACTTGTCATCCAGCTACCACACCTCTGAGTTTCGCCCTTGCTTATTGGCCAGGTTAATGTTCCCAAACACGACTCCATGCCACTCCTGCTCAGATGCCTTCTGTGGTTGCACATGGCTCGGGAAATGAGGGGCCCCCTCTGATCTTCTCTGCCAAGTTCCACCTTTCGGTCCCCCTCACACCGGACCCTTGTTTGGTTGCCTTTTCTTCACATTGCTTCTATGGGAGATAAGCCAATACCCTCCCTGCGCCCCCCCCCCGCCCCGACACAATGAACCTCGAGGATCTTCCGAGGCTTCTTTTGGGAAACCATCTCGGTCCTGATGTCTTTACTGAGGCCACAAGTCCACATCCTCTTCCCCCGTCTTTCAGCCACGTGGGCAGCAGATGCTACTGATGCCTCACCCACACGCTCTTGGATTCCCCATTTCTGTGCACACAGCTGCCAGCACCTGCGTCTCCATGTCTGGGGGGCTGTCTCCAGCCACCCAGCGGGTAGGAAGTGCCAGGGGACGAATTCTCCCTGGGAGCAGCCCTCAACTGATGACTGCTGGAAGTTGGTGGGTGAACACCCCAGCTCTGGCACACTGTGGCAGAACATTCTGGAGTGATTGTTCTGTGCAGTGACTCTCAGACGTTCCCCAGCTGGACTGAGTCTTGGGAGCCCACAGTGGTCACCTGCTTATTGGTTGCCTTCCCTTCTCTGTCTGTTCCCAGATAAACCATTTGCACTCGGATCCTTGTCTCTGTATGGGCTCCTGGGGTACCCAACCTTACACAGCACATTACTTTGTTCTGGTCCTTTGTCCTGGTGTGCTGATCCTGGTACTGCTGAACCAGCCTCAGATCCCCTGCGGGTCCCAGCATGGTGCCTGACCCTAGAGCAGGTGACTGGTCAATGTCCAGTGGTTGGATCTGTATTAGAAAGTCCTCTAAATGAAGTAAGCAGACCTTGTTTTTCTGTGGATGGTTCTCTCTGCTTGTGCAGACCAGGGGCATTCCCACCTTTGTGCTTTGGCTCTGCTGCCTCCCCTGCCTGGCCGTCCCCTTCTATGGATATCTTCTCCTTTAGCCAAGATCCCCACAACTGTCCACCCTCCCCCAATCTTCAAGTTGGCTTACCCCGAAAGCTTCCTTCTGTGAATTGCTATTGAATTTAAAAAAAAAAAAAGATTTTATGGTGCGCCTGGGTGGCTCAGTTGGTTAAGCAACTGCCTTCAGCTCAGGTCATGATCCTAGAGTCCTGGGATTAAGCCCCACATCGTGCTCCCTGCTTGGTGGGGAGCCTGCTTCTCCCTCTCCCTCTGCTGCTCTTCCTGCTTATGTCTCTCACTCTCTTTGTCAAATAAATAAATAAAATCTAAAAAAATATATTTTATTTATTTGAGAGGGTAGGGAGCAGCAGAGAGAGAGGGAGAAGCAGACCCGCCACTGAGCAGGGAGCCCGACTCAGGACCCATCCCAGGACCCTGAGACCATGACCTGAGCTGAAGGCAGACACTTAACCAACTGAGCCACCCGGGTGTGCGCTGTTGAATTTTAATAGTGCCATTCAGCTTTGCCCTTGCCCCTTACTCTGTCTCATGTGTGAATTTTCTCTCTGAGCTCTCTCGTTCTCAAGGGAACGGCCCACAATCCCAAGGCTCTCTGTTTTTCCCCCCTGCTAAACTCAGGAGGTATCAGAAGGTCTGACTCCATGTGAATCAGGGGAAGTTCAGTGTCATTGGCAGAAATATCTGTTTTTTCCAGCCTTAGCTCAGAATTTTCCGAAGAAACTTGCAAGTAAACTCAAGGCCAAGGCCAAGTTTGTTGTTGATGGGGGCAGCAGGGGTGGGGCGCACACAGACCAGCCTTGGCCCTGTGAGCTCTACAGCCCAGTTCTTGGGCTTTAGCAAGATGTCATGAGTCCCGTGGTGGGGGGTGTGGGAGGGGCATTGGGGTGTCTCTTAGGGGGCTGAATGCGGTTCCCCTTGAGCAGTTGTGCTACAGCTGGGCTAGATCAGGCAAGGTAGAAAGCCAACAAACGGAAGAGAGAAAGCCTTACATGGACAGTGATTCCAGAGTGTTCCCCTGAGGGCCACTCTCTTCATTTCCAAACTTCCCTATCAGATGAAGGCCATGTGTCTTGTTCAGGCGAGAAGGACGCTGGTGTTTTATCTTCAGGTCAAGGTCAAAGGGGCACAGTCAAGCTCTCTGGGCCTGGAGTCCCTTAATATCCTGGAAAGAGCATTGTTCCAAGTAGAGACTCGGTTTTCATTTCCACCTTGCTCCAAACAGAGGCCAGGCTGGCCTCGGACTACACCGTGGCAAAGCCGACTCTGAGCGGGAGTCTCTCTCACGTCCATGCCCACTTTTCGAGACCTCAGACTGGGACGTGCGGACGGACGCGTATGGATGGACAAGACAAGACCATGGGATGGGCTACCTGGGGCAGGAGGTGTGGCCCTTGAGTGCCCAGGGACCAGGGGTGTGTCCTGGTCGTGGGTTCTAGGCCCCGTGGGGGAAGGGCCCCTGGAAGAGTCCCTCAGACTCCAGGCCTGTGTTTCTCTGCAGCGGCCTGAACTCCAAGAGGCCTGCAGGACAGGAAAGGCCTTGGTTCCTTAGTGTGGAGCTGCTGTTACCATGGAAACGGCCCTTCTGGCCTACAGGGCCTAATAACATTCCTCAAAGTTTTCAGAGGTTGTGAGTTCTGGAATGATTACATAAACTGTAGCTTTGTGGGGGCCGAGCTCTGCAGGGGTAATACCACCCTGTCTTGGGAGTTGGGCCCATGAAGAAAAAAAAAAAAAAACGCAGCGAAACAAAGGAGAAGATGTGAGAGCCTGTGCTTTAGAAAGACGTTGAGGTTGTAGAAGGGAGCTGCGGGACAGGGAAGGATCTATATACATTTTTGGCGGCTTAGATGACGGCGTCCCTCGTGGGGTGGCAGCCGGGGTAGGGATTCAGGTATTTTAGAATGCCTTTGGCTGCATCTAGGGGCTCCTCATTCTCCAGACATTGGCTGTCTGGGTGGCCGCGACTCTGTCGTGTGGGTAAGCAGCATTGTCACGTCGGAGAAATAGTCAGTAAGGACTGGCCACGTGCAATCTGTTCTTACCCAGACATCCCTCCTGGCTCACCAGTTGTATCCTTCTTGCCCTGGAGCCTCAACGTAGGGACAGGGCAGTGCAGCTGGGGTCCATATCCCGGGGAGTCACGCCGTCTCCACCAGAGAGGCGTCCCCCAAGCGGGAGGCATGATGGGAGTTTCTCAAAGAGGGCCCTTTGAAGAACAAAGCGTCAAGAGAGACCCTCGGGATAACTGATGAAGGCCTTGCATCTTTTTGCTAAAATGCCCCTCTTTAAGATGGTGTGTGAATGTCAGGGGCGAATTGGGGGCCTTTGGGCCTCTAGATGTTTTGGTGGGGGAGGGGTGGCGAGGGGGGCCTGGAAGGGAAGGTTCGAACTTCCAACCAAACTTGTTAGCACTTTGTTACTGCTAAGAATCGGCATCTCGTTGCATTTAGAAGTTCCATTTTGTTACAGATGAAACAACTTATTTTTACCATTCAAGTGTCATTTTCGAAATCAAGTCCTGGTTAAACAGTTTTTTTTTCCTCACTATTTACTCTGGAACGTTGGTCTCTATTTGAAGTGGTTTCACCCTGAGTGGAGTTTCCTTGGGGTTGGCTGACCTGAGGGGACAAGGGCTCTGGCATTTCCAGGAGCTGAGGGGCCTCAAGGCCTTTGTTTTTCCTTAGAGGAGGGTGAAGAGACTCTGGAGGGGCGATGGAGGGCTGTGGGGGGAGGCCTTTTAGGGTCCCGTGCTCAGAAACAGGACATGAAGCCTGCTCAGCTTCTTTGACATCACAAGCAAGATGCCGGAAAGGCTCCTCGACTGTCACCTGACATACTTTCCCCCCACTAGTGCCTTCTCTTCCCATCCCCAGCACACCCCCACCTGTCACCTCAGTAAACAGCTACCCCTTCCTCCAGATCCCGGGAATGCCTCATCTCTCCTCGTCCTTTCCTGCTCTGCATCTGCTTCGTTCATAAACCTTGTTGGCCTCCCTGTCAAAACACCCCTGGACTGTTTTCCTGGGTGACTGCCAACAGGTTGGGCCCCGCCCTTACTCTCTGCTGTGACTCCTCGCTGTGTCACCCCTGCCTCCTGCAGTCAAGTTTCGGTGACAAAGCCCGCGTGCCTGTCAGGTCACATCAGTCGGCTGCTCAAAGCTGTCCAAAGTTTCCCAGCTCGCTCAGAGTGAAAGCAACACTAATGGCAACTCTGCTGTCCCTTAGCAGTGTCAGCCCTGTGGTCACCTGCTTAACCTCATCCTCTCTTCCTTCTTGGATTCCTCCCCACCCGCACAGCCCACAGCACTGCCCCCGCCTCAGGGCCCTTGCACTTCCTCTTCCCTCTGCCCAGAATACTCTCCCTACCCCAGTGAATGCAGGCCAGCCTCTTCCCTTCTTTCGGTCTTTAGAATTTCCTCCTCCCTGTTTCTTGTACCCCTTGGCTCTGTTTTGGTCCAACCTACCAAGGAGTTGACTCGTTATCTTATTTCTGGCCTTTCTTACTAGAATGACAGCCTCCGTGAGGATAGAGATTTTTTAAAAATCCACATTGTTTCTCGTGGTACTTTGAACATTTAGTTTGGTGCCTGGCCCATGGTGGGCTCTCAATGTCTGCTGAAAACATGGATATGTGGGGCTTGGGGCATAGGCGGGAATCTCGTGCTTTCCCCACGCCCTGGTTCCTGACCCCTCACCTCCAACCCCTGTTCTGTCTCTGACCGAGGCCCTGTCTCACCACCCTGGAGACCTGGCAGGTCCTGTAAGCAGCCATGTCAGGAGGGCCACCTCCCTCCTGGCCATGGCTGGAGGGCCCCTGAGCAGAGCAGAGCAGAGCAGAGCAGAGCAGAACAGAGGTCTTCTTGGGGTTTGGGATTTCGGGGAAATAACTGGGATTCTTTGGTTAGCACTCAGCTGGGGTGGGGGGAGGGGTGATGATAACAGCCTTTGGCTTATGCACACTGGCAGGTAAGGCTAGATGTACACAGACCCTTTGATACCCACCATGGGCCCTACAGCAGGTGTGCAGGCCCTCACAGATGGCTCTGCTAGGTTGCTGGTGAGCGAAAGGGAAAAAGACAGAGTGGCAGGTGTCTACACCAGCCAATACCAGTGAAAGCAGGATGGGTGGCTGACTTCAGGGAGTTCCTAGAACTTGCTTCTCATCTCCCAGAGCCCTCCACTCTACCCTCCCCTGCAGGTGTCTGCTTTTGGAGAGCCTTCTTGCCATCTCCCCCCCCCCCTTTTTTTAGTATATGTGCTGCTGAAGCGAGCACACCATCTCCCCCTCTCTAACCCCCCGGGTGGAAAAGGAAAGTTGCCTTACTGCCACCCTGTTCCATAGACCTGGCCCTGCTTTCCTGTCCTGGGGGGGCTTGAAAAAAAAAATCCCCCTGCCTGGGCCTCACCTCCCTCAATTAAATCCTAACCTCTGGGGAAGGGACCCAGGCGATGGGCTTTAAAAAGGGCCCCAGGTGATCCTGCTGGGCCACTGCCCCTGCCCACCCCCCCACCAAACTGGTGGAACCAGTTGATGCCCTGGAACTTGACCTACTGACCTTTGCCACTGAGCCCCCTCCCTTTGGCCAGTTCACCCCATGCCAGCTTTCCAGACCCACTCCCCAGCCCTTCCGTTTGCAAAAAGCCTCTGGACACCAGTCCGATCTCCCTGCGCGCCTGCTCGCCTGCCGCACAGCTCAGTTGGTTTTGGATGTGGGTGTTTGGTAATGAATCACTCCTTCCCGGGCCTGACCTGACCTCACATTGTTATTTATCTTCCCTGGGCACTGACAACGGCCTTGACTGCAACCACCCCTCCTTACACCCTTAAATTCCTCTCACTTAACCCCCTCTTCCCCCCTTCCTGTTCCATTGGGTACAAAATTAACGCAGCAAAGAATTTCCAAAGGTAACACCCCCCCCCTGCTTTGGAAAGAAGGTGGTCGAGAGGTGAGGAAGACATTGCCAGTCCTCCCAGGTGGGCTGGGGGAGGACAGCGCTGCCTACAGATCATTCAAATGCCATGCAGGCAGCATAAGAGCTCTCTGGAGGCGAGCTGTTCAGGAAGGAAGTCATGCATTTGGGACCTGAACCCCCAGGTTCGGGGAGGGGGACCCAGTTGCATTTGGGAGGCCCAGGGGCTCCTCAGGGGTTTCAGGCTCCTGGCACTGGGAGGCCACCCAAGGAGGTCCAGATAGAGCCCTCCCCCACCCCGAATCTATTCCTGCTGGGACCGCTGGCTGCTTCCTGGAAGGCAGGATTATTAAACTGATAGAAGCCAGGAAGCCCGTGAACTTGGATGGGGATTAAAAAAAAAAAACTTCTTTCTTTGTTTCCAGTAACTTCTAACTGAAATCTATTATTTCCTTTAATGGACGCAGGCAAGAAACCACAGTGATATCTGCCATGGCTGTAACTTTGTCACCAACGGAAATCACAGAGATCTTCATATCACAATGCAACGATTGCAGATAGTTCCAAATATCATTTCCACTCATCATTAATTGAAATTATGGTAGTGAGCTCACTTGTTATTGAATAGGTTAAATAGGGATGCCTGGGTGGCTCAGTCGGTTAGGCATCTGCCTTGGGCTCAGGTCATGATCCCAGGGTCCTGGGATGGAGCCTGGAGTCTGGCACTCTGCTCAGCGGAGAGCCTGCTTCTCCCTCTCCCTCTGCCTGGTGCTCCCCCTGCTTGTGCTCTCCTCCCCCAACCCTGTCAAATAAATAAATAAATAAATAAATAAATAAATAAAATCTTGAATGCATTAAACACCCATAAGACATATTGCCACGGGTGCCTGGGTGGCTCAGTGGGTTAAAGCCTCTACCTTCGGCTTAGGTCATGATCCCGGGGTCCTGGGATCGAGCCCCGCATCAGGCTCTCTGCTCAGCAGGGGGGCCTGCTTCCCTTCCTCTCTCTCTGCCTGCCTCTCTGCCTGTCAAATAAATAAATAAGATCTTTTAAAAAAAAGACTATATCACCAAATATTTTGATGCTTATTTCAATGTCTTTGGCTCGCTTTGCAATTCCATGGTATTTCATTCTATGCATTTATTTATTTATTTAGAAGGGGGAGGGACAGAGAGAGAGGGAGAGAGAGAAAATCTTAAGCAGGCTCTACACTCATTGTGGATTCTGATGCAGGGCTCGATCTCACGACCCTATGATGACGACCTAAGCCAAAATCAGGAGTTAACTGACTGAGAGACTCAGGTGTCCCCCATTATGTGCATTTAAAGCATTATTCCAGGGGTACCTGGGTGGCTCAATTGTTAAGCGTCTGACTTCGGCTCAGGTCATGATCCTGGGGTCCTGAGATGGAGGCCTGCATTGGGCTTTCTGCTCCACGGGGAGCCTGCTTCTCCCCCCCGCCCCTGCTTCTGTTCCCTCTCTCGCTGTGTCTCTGTCTGTCATATAAATAAATAAAATCTTTTAAAAAAGGAAGCTTTAAAAAAATAAATTAAAAAAAAGAAAGCATTATTCCACGAAGGGGTGTCCATAGGCTAGTGAAGCCAAAGGTGTCCATGGCACCCAAAAGATTAGGAGCCCTTCTTAAAGACTGTTCTCCATAAAACACACAAGTCATTTCCCACTGTAGGCTCAGTTTGATGGGAGCATCAGTGCTCAGCCTTGGTGACCACAGGGCCTGAGTGCCTTCTCAGCTGTTATTCAAGTTCTCTGAATTTCAGTTTCCTTGTCCACGAAATAGGGAAAATAATGGTCCCCAGCTTTCGGGTCCGTTCTGAGGTGAGGATGCTCATACCGTGTGGGCTGGGTCTTGGTCCAGGGTCAGCATTCAGTCCATGCTACTGGCGATGGTCAGATCTTAGTGTGCTGGCTCTCAGGGTATCAGGTTGGCCAGAACCATTTCTTTATCTTGGCTAATTTGAGAAGAAGATTTTAAAAAATATCTTTGCTAATTTATTCAATTTTTGCACACCTTGGTTCTCATCAAATGATCGCTTGAGGCCATGTGACCTAAATATAAATATATATATATATATATATATATATATAAAACTCAAAGCTTAACTTCTTTTTTTTTTAAGATTTTATTTATTTATTTGACATAGAGAGAGAGAGAGATACAGTGAGAGAGGGGACACAAGCAGGGAGAGTGGGAGGGGGAGAAGCAGGCTTCCTGTGAGCGGTGAGCCCAACGTGGGGATCTATCCCAGGGCCCTGGGATCATAACCTGAGCCGAAGGCAGACGCTTAATGACTGAGCCACCCAGGTGCCCCTCAAAGCTTAACTTCTATATCACAAAGCACACTAACCTTAAGTGTTCAACCCAATACGTTTTTACATATGCATAGATCGGTATAATCATCACTCCGATCAAGATATAAAACCTTTCCAGTGTTCCAGAAGGTTCCTTTTTGCCCCTTCTGGGTGAACACTGGCCTACCACTTTAACCTCTATCCCGAGTTCTATCACCATTGATGAATTTTGCCTGTTCTGAAACTTCACGTGCATTGAACCAAAACGAAGGTACTCTTTCACGGCGGGCTTTTCGCATTCTGAACGTCTGTGAGGTCTGTTTGTGTTGTGGCATAGATTGTTAGCTCTATTTTTTTCCATTGCCAGGTAGTAGTCCATTGTACGGAAACACCACAACTCACTTATCCATTCTCCTGTGGATGGAAATTTGGGTGGTTTCCAGTTTGGGGCTCTTGTGAATAAAGTTGCCACAAATGTTCGTATGCATGTCTGTGTGTGGGCATATGAACTCATTTCTCCTGGGTATTTCTAGGAGTTGGAGTTCTCTGGCTCAGAATATTTACACGTGCTTAGTTTTAGCCCCAGCTGACTTTTTGAGGGACGTGGTCTATAAGAACGGGCCTGAGGCAGTGTCTTAGGTGGGACAGCACTCCTGTGAACAGGGTTTTCCCATGCCTGCCTTCCTCCTGAAGAGTTTTCTAGACACAAGGAAGCAGGAATTTCAACACTAAAGTCCTACTTATTGATTAAAAAAGAATTTTTTTTTCAGTACCGAAGTTTTAAAAAGGCTGACCCAACTGTTACTGACAACGGAAGTTTGTTTGCCAAACGGGCTTCCTATTTTGGTCTGAGGAAGGGTTTGCAGTACCGAAGTGGACAAGGGTGACTCAGAAGCTAGACAAACACAGGAAAGAACTTATCAACGGAGTTCAGAAGCCAGGGGCCACCTGCTGACATGGGACATTAGACCAGAGCCTCAGTGATCTGCGGTCCCCAGGAAGGGAGGCTGTCCCCACTCTCTGCTTCCTCCTCAGGCAGCCTTGCCGGGTAGCATATCGCTCAAGGTGACCACCCAGGGCTGATCAACCTGGTTTCCCTCTCCTCTTGTGCATTTTTAATTAAGCAGGTGGCAGGTCACAGCTCAGTCGCTTTTTACTACTGGGCTCCCATCTCTCAGTCTTAACAAATAGCTTCTTCACAGGGGGGAGGGTTTCTGTAAACCCCCTGTCTCTGGGGCTTCCGATTAAGTCACAGCTTTGTACCTAGCACCTTCTTAATCAGGGTGAACCCCAGGTGGTTGACACCAGGAAGGTTTTTTTCTAAGACTGTGGCTCTCAAAGTGTGGGCCCTGGATTCGCAGTGGGAGCCTGTTAGAAATGCCAGCTCCTGGGCCCGGCCCCGGACCTGAGTCAGAAGGTCCCAGGAGGGGGCCCAGGAATGGGTGTTTTAAACAAGCCTTCTGGCAGATCCTTATGCCCCCCTGAGGTCTGAGAACCGTGCATGCACCCGAGCTTAAAACCTTGGCCACACACCAGAGTCACCGGGGTATTTAAAAATCCTGCTTTCTGGTCTACCTCCAGGGACGCTGATGTAATTGGTCTGGGATGTAGTCTGGGTGTACGCGTTTTAAGGTTCCCTGGGTGATTCCAACCTGCCGCCAGCATGGAAAATCTTGCATCTGGGAGAAAGCTCTTTTGTTCCATTATCTGCCTCTGCTTCCCGGGGCCCTGGTATAATGCGTTGAAGAGTCTGCCGTGTTCGGGCTGGGACCAGCTCCTACCTGCGCACAGAGCAGACTGCGGGCATCTCCTTTGGGTTTTGCGTTTAGGGAAGTCACGCCGGTGGCTGGGAATCACATTTGACCAGAGCGTTTACACCTCGGAAATGGGCCAATGCTACAATGCTACATACAGATCGGGGCTATAGGGCAGGTATCCGACTTGAGGCACCCAGCCCTGGCTGTGGATGGGGAAAGTCAGGGCTCAGCCTGAGCAAGACTCACTTACCCAGGCTGGAGGGCTCAGTGCAAATGATAGAAGTCAGTGACAGGCAATATAGAGTCTTCATTAGCCCTCGGGGTCAAAATATGGGTAAAACATGGTGACAGGGCTGGCTACATAATTTGGGGGACCCAGGACAAAATGAAGATTTGAGGCCCCTGTTTAAAGAGCAAGAAAAAAAAGTCCCAATATAAAGGGACTAAAATATTGGAGTGCTGGGCTGGTTCAGTTGAAAGAGCATACAGCTCGGGGCGCCTGGGTGGCTCAATGGATTAAGCCTCTGCCTTCGGCTCAGGTCATGATCCCAGGGTCCTGGGATCGAGCCCCGCATCGGGCTCTCTGCTCGGTTGTGAGCCTACTTCCTCCTCTCTCTCTGCCTGCCTCTCTGCTTATTTGTGATCTCTCTCTCTGTGTCAAATAAATAAATAAAATCTTAAAAAAAAAAAAAGAGCATACGACTCTTGATCTCGAGGTTGTGAGTTCAAACTCTTTGTTGGGTGTAGAGATGACTTAAAAAATAAATTTTTTTTTTAAAAGGTACTGAAATATAAACCTTTCCCCTTCTTCTGTGGTCATGGTGTTTGCTACTCGATTTCATGTTCCCTTGGGTACAAGGATATTCCTGGAGTAAGTGTAGACCCTCACAGGTGGGGGTCCCGCCTCAGGATTCTATACTCCCGCGACACCTGCTGCCAGGTTCCCCCTTTCTCGAGCCAGATCTACCTGCTGGGCTTTTGCTGCCGGCAGGGGAATTCACTATCCCCTTCCCACAGGAATAGTTGAAGGGATTCCTGCTTCCTTGCTGGGATATGCTACTCATCTGGATGGTGATGGGCGAAGGGCTGGCCCTGGCCTAGTTGGCCTGCTGGACATCCTGTGGTGTGCTCAGCCTGGGGGCGCCCATTTCACCCCAGCCCATCGACATCCCACCAGGGGTGTCGAACAGCAGTGTGGTGGCTGGGTGCATGGGCACGAGGCGGGACTGTAGGTGAGCTGAGACTCCAAGCCCCCAACTTATGGTCTCTCTAGTCCTGTTAGACCACACTTATACAACACGGATCCAAAGAGAAAATTATCATTCGGAATTTCAAGATGGCCACCGCAGAGCGTTATACCTCGAACACCCGGCCCTTCTGAACCTAGGGCCCTGAGTCACTGCACTGGTCACATGTCCATGGGGCCTGCTCCGCGTGGAGATATGACCAATTCTCGACAGGTTTAATTTTGCAAGACTTGCTCCTACAGGGGATGCCTATTCTTCCTCAGGTCTGGCCTCCAACTAAAGAGGGCCAACCCCGCCAGTTGGACGCCCACCATGGGTAACGGGGGTCCAAGAGAACAGATTCAACTCACACCTACACAGAAGTAGGACACAAGGCAGCCACTACTGACTTTGCTATAGAGAGTGAACTCTTCATTACAAAGTAGGGATAAGGGAAGATTGGCGAGATGCTACCCTTTTCCAAAATGTTGTATACCTCCTCCCACCGCCGCCCCACGAGGAAAGTCGCCCTCCAGACAGCAGAAGGAAGGAGTTCCTTAGAAACTATGTTCTTAACTTCCCTCAGTTACTCATTCCTACTGTTGTGTCAGCTTGGTTAGAAAAGTGATTTTTTGTATCGAGTAGTTGATTATTGTCACGAAGTAGCCAACGCTCTTAAAACAGCTTAAAACCTGCTTCGGGCCTTTGGGGTTTTTCAAGGGATTTTTTTACCACTTGTCCTCTGAACATTTAAAATGACAGTACCTTTGAATGAAACATGATGTTTTGCCTTTTTTTTTTTTTTTAAAGCAAGATGTTATACACGGTAGTTCCCTTTGCCCATGTGCTTCCTTTTTTTGGAGATCCTGGTGTGAAAAGAAAAGCCATTCACTTATGCCCAGGAGGAGGAGGAGGTTGGGGGCCTGGCGCTTAACAGCAGAGAGAGGCAAGCCATCTCTGCCTTTTGTCTGTAAGCTGTCTTGGGTGGAGGGCTACCGCATGTGAGGTTAATTGCCCAGTCGTAACTCTGGTCGTTAAAATTCAAGAGGTGTGCGCTGTAAGACACTTGAGGTAGATGAACTGTCCTGTAACTTTTTATATATGGCACCCCTCCCCCCCATTTGGGTTCCCACACTGTTGTTGGCTTAAGCCAATTAGAAAAAAAAAAAAAAAAGAAAGAAAGAAACTGCCGTCTTTCCTCTGCCAGTCTGGAAAGCTCCAGAAAGGTCCCTTCTACTCTTCTGTGAGCCTTGTGTGTCAGCCACAAAGGGTTTGTGTTTTCAGGTAAAAAATAAATAAAGCCCTCCAACAACTGAAATTTACATAATATTGGGTGTTAACTATACCTCAGTAAAATATGAATAAAGTTCCTTCCTTCTTTCCCTATATTTGCAGGTTCAACTTCAATTAAGTTCTAATTTTTTTATTGTCAATTTTTTTTCTCTTTCCCGGTGCCTTTCTTTTCTTTTTTTCTTTTTTTTTGGGGGGGGAAGTCATCTCTACATCCAATGTGGGGCTCGAACTCACAGCCCTGAGATCAAGTCACATGCTCTTCTGACTAAGCCAGCCAGGTGCCCCTCCCAGTGCTTTTCATGCTCCTTCTTGAGGGAGGTTCCTTTTGAAATTTGTCTTCTTTGGTTCAATAATTCGCAGTGGTTAGGCTTGAGGATTTTTCTCCAACTAAATATAAAATAAAAGCTCCCCACCCACAAAAAAGGCCCAGAAGATTGTCCCTTCTGGCCAAGATTCTTTGAACTTCTCAGCAAAAGCCCTCCTTATTGGCCCTGTCACTTGGACTCCTCTGCTTCTGCCATGTTGACATCTTGTGAACGGGGAGCCCAAAATGGAGAATGACAGAACCGAATCAGGGCCACAGCGGCACAGCCTTGGAAATGGTCTCCCATCTGTGGGGAAGCTCTCATTTCACTGCTGTGTTCCTTCCCTCATCCAGAGCTGAGGTCCACACGGATCGGATTCTTAACATTGAGAAATAAGCCAGCAGAGCCTGCAGGTGAGGTAGGAAGGAAGCCAATAGCAGGGTAATGTTGGATAAGAGTGGGGAGTCTGCTTCCATTGGAGCCAATATGTCACCTCGAATCCTTCTCTCACCTCCGCTGCCCCGCTGCCGTCTGTGGAATCAGATCGTTAGGGAAGGTGTGTTGGATTTTATTTGTGTGAACTTGTGAGAGCCGGTTGTATACATCTCTTCCCAACTCTGAGTTTTCAGGGGGATAAGCAGGGCATTCCCCCCCACCACTGTCCCAACCCCGCTTTGGAACTCACTCTTTAACCATTACGTATCTCTGGGGGTGAGCTGTAGTGGTTGAAGGCCAAGGCAGGTAAGTCAGACAAATCTTGACTTACAGTTTGACTTTTAGCGATGACTTTAGTCCTTTAAGACTGGGGTTACCTGGGGACGCCTGGATGGCTCAAGTCGGTTAAGAGTCTGCCTTCAATTCAGGCCGTGATCTTGGGAGTCCTGGGATCGAGTCCTGCATCAGGCTCCCTGCTCAGCGGGGAGCCTGCTTCTCCTTCTACCTTTCTGCTGGGCTTGTGCTCTCTCTCTGACAAATAAAAATTAAAAAAAAAAAAAAGAAAGAAAGAAAGACTGGGATTGTCTGTCTGTAAATGGGAATGATGACCTGCCACCCAAGTAGTGTTGTCGTGAGGATCATATGAGAAAATTGAGGGCTTGGCATTTAATAAGTGTTTAATAAATGTTAGCTATTCTTAATATCAGTAATGACATCCAGCAATAGTTTTATAAACAACTTCCATCTAATTAGAACTCTGGTTGAATTGTCCCGGATCCAAAGTCATTGTCTGTGGTGGGGATTCCCCACCTTGTACCTTGTGTACAAGCTCGGACGATTCATTAGGAAGCCACACGATCAAAGATTAATGACTTTTAAAAAAATGATTTAGGTGGGTGTTTAGTTATAATTGTCTTCAATTAGAAAAAAATTCTCCTGGTAGACATTATGACAACCCAACTTGATGGCCCGGAACCTGTATGGCACGTGGATCACTCCCTCATCTCAAAGTGGCCCTGCCCTCAGGGCTCCCCCTACGAGTTTCTGCCAGGGGCAGGGGCGACCTCTAGCTCCTCACGGACTTGGTTCTGATCAGCTCAGTTTCGTGGGGATGGGCGGGGGAGGCCAGATCCGCCCCCAGTTTCATTCAGTGTGAAACCTAAATTTTCACGCCTCTCTGGCAACCTGAGAGGCTATGTGCCTGAGAAGCTTTGAGAGTCTGAAGCTTTGAGAGCTATAGACCCGCTCCTCGGAAAAGTGCCCAAACACACACACTGTTGCCTCCAGTGCCAGGGTATCCTGCTCTCCTTGGATCCTGGGGCAAGCTGTTGGGTCTGAATCTTTGCTTCGGATACTCTGAAGTCTGTCCTGCCGGGAGTCTCTCCAGCGTCAAGGCCTCTTCTGGTGGCCACAGAAGGACTTTTCTAGATTTTTCTCATCTAGAGTTTCTTCAGCAGTTTATTTCAAAAGAAGTTATGCAACAGTCCCTATGGTTGCGTAGAGGTGGATGTTTATACCCCATTGCCTTATCGTAGCACCTGTGGGACTAGGAAAGTCTTAAGTTCTGTCATTGTGTGTAAGGTGAGGATACTGTTCATCCACTCTCTTTATTTATTTAAAAAATGTTTTAAAAATGATTTTATGTATTTATTGGACAGAGAGAGACAGTAAGTGAAGGAACACAAGCCGGGGGTGGGGGCGGGGACTGGGAGAGGGAGAAGCAGGCTTCCCGTTGAGCAGGGAGCCCGATGTGGGGCTCGATCCCAGGACCCTGGGATCATGACCTGAGCCAAAGGCAGATGCTTAACCGACTGAGCCACCTAGGCAGCCCCTTTCATGTTCTATTTATGATAATCTATGGTGAAAACATGCCTTCCTGATCTGTCTGTTAGGAATAGTTATGCTTCTTCTGACTGTGCGCTTCGTCTTTCTATCATCAGGTCTGTAAATCTCAGTGTGATCTGGCTTCCCTTTGTCGCATGGGTGCCTGGGAAACTCAGCCTCAAACTTGCGTGGCACTTCCTGCGAGTGGAGTGGGTTTCACAGCTGGTATTTTGTGTGGTCCCTTCACTGTTGGCGCCATCTTGCTTTTCTAGACTTGTTTCCCTTTTATTTCATTTGTTCTTATTTACTTGTAATTTATTTTACGCCATTCTATTGTATGCATCTTTGCAAACCTTAAATACTTCTTTGGAACAAGGCAGGTATAAATCAATAAAAATGCATAGTGGCTAATGGAAGCTCTGGACAGCTTTCTTCTGGTGAAAACAATGGTCCCTGAATATATAGGCTCATCTCATGGGGGTGTGGAGGACAAGGGGGGAGGAGAGGTGACAGAAGGATTGAGGGTCTTTAAGTAGAAAAGTTGGCATGACTAGGAAATCTACCTTTACTGGAGCAGAAAGATGCACAGGGCATTGAATTAGGATGTATTTTTCCTATCTTCCAACTAAATACAATAACCATAACCTCTCCCACCCCATTGGAGAAAATATGTATTTTAAAAAAAAGATTGGGGCACTTGGGTGGCTCAGTGGGTTAAAGCCTCTGCCTTCAGCTTAGGTCATAATCCCAGGGTCCTGGGATAGAGCCCTACATCGGGCTCTCTCCTCTGCAGGGAGCCTGCTTCCTCCTCTCTCTCTGCCTGCCTCTCTGCCTACTTGTGATCTCTGTCTGTCAAATAAATAAATAAATATTTTTAAAAAATCACTTAAAAAAGTTATTTCATTATGGAGAATTTTGAATACACCTGAGACTAGATTAAACAGTATGTTGAGCCCCCTGTCCCCCTCACCCAGCCCCTGTAACCACCAACTCATGGCCAATCTTGCCCTACCCATATGTATTTCAAGTGTGATTATGATTTATACTTTTTTAGTCCAAGTATAATATATACGCAAAAAGCATGCCTATCATAAATAAACACTGAGCACATTTTCATACATTGAAGACACCTGTGTAACCAGCACAAAAAAACGAGAAACTGAATATGGCCAGGGCCCCTCCCCTGCAAACCTTCCTCTGCTCCTTCCTCCTCCCTCCAGAGTGACTAGTCTCCTGACTTCTAATGTCATGGATGAATTTTGCCTGGCTTTGACCTTTATGTAGATGGAATTGGACAGTTGGACTCTTGAGTCTGGCTTCTAATATTTTATTTATTTTTATTTAAAATAACTTATTTATTTATGTTTAAGCAGGCTCCACACCCACCATGGAGCCCAATGCAGGGCTTGAACTCACAACCCTGAGATCAAGACTTGAGCTGAGATCAAGAGTTGGACACTCAGCCAACCGAGCCACTCAGGCACACCTTGAGTCTGACTTTTCATGCTCAGTATTATGCTGGTGACATTCACCTGGCAGTTGTTCATACCTTTGTATTGGGGAGTGGTATTCCCTTGTATGAATGTGCCATGGTTTAGCCATTCCTTTCATTTATTCCTATTTATTTGGTCTTCAGATAGTGCCAGTTTGAGGCCATTAATAATAGCTATTATGTTTATTCTAGTATTCATCTTCAGGTGAACATACAGGGGTGCGCCCAGACTTTTTTGTTGTTCTGAAGCCAATCCCAAGCATGTAGTGTCTTGCCCATTGTTATTTCAGTGTCTGAAAGAGGACAGAACCATAGTAGTCTTTAGGTGATTGACAGTTTAGGGGATAAATACCTGAAAATTCATATTAAAACCAAAGAACTCCTTAATACAAGCAAATGTCCAGTCAAGGTGTAAGTTTCCAATTGTAAGGTCACTATTAAGACCTTGGAACAAATATAGGAGTGAGTGCCCAAGAATGACTACGAGCTCATAGTGACTTTCATTGATCCCAGCTTTGCTTTCAGGTAAGCTTTCTGTCAGGTAGGGAGGGTGGCCTGGGACTCATAGCCACCATAGGAGGCTGGTGTGTAGATCCCTCCCCTTACCTTTGTGTCTGCTCTTTCCTCCTGGACAAGGCACTCCTGTCTGTGAATCATTTCAGTGGACACTATGATTCTCAAAGACTCAGATAGGAGGTGCTGTTCTCCACACCCTGCTGTCTGACAATCACCAGGCTGGAAGACAGCCATAGAAACAGCTTAAAGAAAATACTTCATTTGGTAGATTTCCTTCCTCCAACATTGATTTTTCTTTAAATATTTTATTATTTATTTGAGAGAGAGAGCGAGCGAGAGCGAGAGCATGAGCTGGGTGGTGTGTGTGTGTGTTGGGGGGGTGGGTGCTGCAGGGCAGAGGGAGACAAAGAAGCAAGCTCCTCTGTGAGCAGGGAGTCAGACTTGCGGCTTGATCCCAGGACACTGGGATCATGACCTGAGCCAAAGGCAGACGCTTAACCTACTGAGCCACCCAGATGCTTCCAAACATACAACCATCATCTATCTTTCTTTCTTTCTTTCTATCTTTCTTTCTTTCTTTCTCCTTGGTGATGTCTTGACTTATTATGATTTTGACTTTTATGGTATTTTCCCAATGTACTCAAAGGTAGAAAGAAGAAGATAATGAACACCCATGTGTCCAGTAGTCGGTTTTGGTGGTCTCCTCAAGCATTTGTGAAGAAACGAGTTTGTGTTTCAAGGTTGCTGATTTATCATTTGTTATCCCTCTTCATAATTCCCTGAAATGATAGCAAGGTAAAAAAAAAATGTGTGGTGGGGTTTCATGGTAGAGAGTGAGTGTGACTGCAGATCAAACCATTGTTACTTGCTAAAGTGGGGTGATGATAGGTCCAGGGGGATTCATTACAATATTAAAAAATTTTAATTGTGGTGAAATATGCATAACATGAAATTTACCAGCAGAACCATTTTTAAAAGGGCAGCTCTGTGGTGTTAAGTATATTCATGGTGTTGTGTAACTAATCTGCAGAACTCTTTTCATCTTGCAAAACTTGAAAACTTTTCATCTCACATCTCTATACCCATTAAACATCAGCTCCCCATTCTTTCCTCCCCGCCCCAGCCTCTGGCAACCACTACCCTTCTACTTTCTGTCTCTGTGGGGTTGATTATATATCTCACATGGGTGGAATCATACAGTGTTTTTTTGTGTGTGTGTGACTGGCTTGTTTCATTTAGTATAATGTTCACTGTAACATTTTATCTACTTTTGTATGTACGTGAAATTTTCCTACTGAGATACTACCTTAAATACTTATATATTTATAAGTATTTAATATGCTATATATATATAAAAAATATAAAATATATAAATACTTATATACTTATACTGAGATACTACCTTAAACTTAAACTCAAAGCCTACCTGGGAAGCTGGGAACATTGTCATCAGTTGGCCAGAAATTTTGGGAAGGCGTAAGGGAGACCAGATCCTCACAGCAGTGCTAGTGCTGAAGATCCCTAAATTCTATACAGGCAAAAGAGAGCTCTCTCTCTCTCAAAGGTGAGTTTTCTGGAGAACTCTGGAAGGGTCCCAAGGCCAGAGGCAGCAAGGGCTGGAGGAGGGAGAATGGGCTGTGGGATTGTTGGTGATGTTTTAAGTTCAGCACTCTGCCTCTGACCCCAGCTTTCAGGAAGCTGTCTCCTGATTCTTGTCTCCAGTCTAAAGCAATGAGAACAACTTTCCAGTGTGGAGGACTCGCACCTGGGAAAGAGAAAAGGGCATGGCCCCGTAGCACTGGCCACGAGGGAAGGGAGTCCTCATGCTTGAGAATGGGCTAGCAAATGTCAACAGAGAAAGGTGATCCAAGGCTTTCCACAACCAAAATTAGCTACTACTGTCAAGAGAGCAAACATTTTTCACTGGAGTTCAGGAAATGCCCACCAGCCCCCACTGTAGACGAGCCTGGACCTTCATCTTGAACAGGAACAGAGAGTAAAGAATTATCAAACATTCGAGGAAAACCAACATTGTGAAAGAGAGGCCCCAAACTAAACAAACAAGAGAACTAATCCCCACAGAATTCTCCCAGGGTACAGAGAGATATTTAAATTAAGTAGAAGTACTATCCATAAATCAAGAGCTGACTGCTGTCAAAAGAATATGTCAGAGTTCTTGGAATGAAAAAAAAACAAAAAACGCCATTGCTAATGTAATAAGACCCTTGGATGGAGTAGCTGTCTGCCATGGCTGAAGATTGCCCCAGTGATGGGCCGAAGGAGGCTCTTGGAAAGTGCAGAAAAACAAGATTTTTTTTAAAAGCACAAGAGAAAAATTAAGAGACATGATCAGGAGCTGAAATTCAAATATCGATCTACTAGGAGTTTTCAAGACGCAAAGAACAGAGAGCCTGTAGGAGAGGAAATTATCAAAGTCATATCAGAATAAGCAGTTTCCCCAAGCTGGAGGGTAACTTCAATTTTTAGATTTAGAGAGCAGACCAAGTGCCAAACAGGAAGAATCATAAAAGACTCATCTCCAAGGGCATCACCATTTTGAATTCCAAAGGTAATTAAAAAAAGAAAGCCCATATATTCCAGAAAGGTACAAAATGGACATCTGTGGTTAAACACATCAGCTGGAAAGCCAGAAGAAACAAGTAGCAGGAGGGTTTTCCTTTTCTCCTGCCTTTGACCTTCTACCAGGGCCTCTTGTGGGTGGAACCTACCAGAAAGGCACCCCGGAGATGCTCGCCGTCTTCCAGCCCCAGCAGTGATGAGATGAGTTTAATAGTTCCGAGACAACAAATAGATGCCACACACAGGCCAAGTCATACTCAAGCGTGAGGGCAAATTAAAGATGATAATCGATATGGAAGGGACTTGGGGAGTTTTACACTTTCTGAAAGAATTATTTGAGGTGTTCTTCTTCCTTAGAGCAGAAAAAGTGAGCGGATCAAAAAAGAGTGAGGTGGAGAAGTGTCACACTGGGCAAAGACAAAGACAGATGTCATGTGTGGGGCATCGTCCATGTGGGGAACCGGTGTCATGGTGCATAGGGGAGGTGGGACATCCCAGTTCAACTGCCTGTTTGCTTCCTGTGGAGCAGCTGGGCGGGCAGGGGAGGGAGAAAGCAGGGGTGAGCGTGTGGGAAGATGGTATCTGAATGTGGTTTTATTTAAAATTGAGATGGGGCAGATAGGGTATTCCCTCGGGAAGATTTGGATCCTAACCACAGAACCCTTCCACATCCCTGTTTAGCAAAGGAGGAAGGTCCCAGCAGGGTTTGAGGGACCCTTTTGCTGGTAGCGGCTTCCCGGGGCCTTCTATGCCTTTGTTCTGGCCCCTGACTCTTGGGTCCTGCCTCCCAGCCATCCTCCCTGGCCCTGCCCCATGCTCTTTCCCCATAACAACCTGGGCCGACCAGATCTAGATCATTTGCCATTTAATTTGTGCTTTCATGGGAGGTAATGGATTAACCAAAGGAACGAAGCACCAACTTCAGACTGTCGGGCTATTTATGGCCAGTGGAAGGGAGAGAGGGCTATTTCCGTACTTCTCAAATCGTTACAGAGAGGCCACAGCTTTTATACAAGCATTTCCAGGGAGGAGAATTGTACCAAGACGAGAGAGAAATGGAGGTTGGAGGAGAGCTGGCGAGGGGAGCCTGGGGGATAGCGCACTTGACCCATACCACTTGATGAAAAGTACCTTTAAAAGGATCTCTTAAAGATATGTTAAGATACTTAAAAATAATGATCTTAAAAAGCTCAGGTCATGAACATAAGGTTTTCCTAGGGACATCTGGGTGGCTCATTTGGTTAAGCGACCAACTCCTGATTTCAGCTCAGGTCATGATCTCAAGGTCATGAGACTGAGCCCCACATGGGGCCTCAAGTTCAGCGTGGTGTCTGCTTGGGATTCTCTCTCCCTCTGCCCCTCCCCCTGCTCGTGCTCTGTCTGTCTGTTCTCTCTTTCTTTCTCTAAATAAATAAATTAAATCTTGAAAAAAAAAAAAAGACAAGGCTTTCCTAAATGTGCCATATACTGCTGTTCATTGTCTACCCATGGCTAGTCTTCTCTTCATCCTTACTACTCTTCTGAGTTGGCTTGGGCCACCATAACAAACTACCACAGATAGGGAGGTGGCGGGGGGCACTAAAGCAGCAGGAATTTATTTTCTCACACTTCCGGAGGCGGAAGTTCCAGATCAAGGTGACGGCACCTTACCAGGGTCGGTTTCTCCCAAGGCCTCTTTCCTCGGCTTGCAGCTGGTTGCCTTCTTGTGTCCTCACGTGGTCTTCCCTCTGTGTGTGTCTGTGTCCTAGTGTCCTCTTCTTATAAGGACACCAGTCATACTGGATTAGGGCCCATTCTAATGACCTCATTTTTACAAAAATACTTCTTTAAAGACCCTATCTCCAAATACAGTCCCATTCTGAGGTACTAAAGGGTAGGAGTTCAACATGCAAATTATAGGGAGATACAGAGAAGTCCATAACGCCGTTAGACCTCCAATTTTATGCATGATGGAAACGTGCCCAGGTAAAAACTTAGATTTCCCAGCCTCCCTTGCAGCTACTGGTCAACAAGATGTATGCTGGAATTCTTGCGTGAGATTTCTGGAAAGCTCCTTAGAAGAGAGGCTGAATCAGCTTGGGGCCCCCCTTTGCCCTTCCTCTTTTTCCTGCTTGGAATACTGGTGTGATGGCTGGAGTTCCAGTGGCCATCTTAAGAGCATGGGGTGATGGTCCACCTAAGAAGGAGAAAAGGGCTGGATCCTTGGTGTTCTCGTGGAGTGGCCATATCAGCCCTGGAAGGGTTGCCTCTGGACCGATATAACAGGAGGGAAAAAGAAATCCCTCTTTTGTTTAAGCCACTGGTTCCCAGGCTTGTGTTACTGCACTTGAACATAATATCTAATTGTCAGTTCAGTAAGTACTTTGATTCTCCAGTCCTGGAAACGTGTTGCCTGTAGCCTGACAGGGCAATCTGTAGGGTGGGGCCTGGCTGTAGGAGGACCAGGCTGGGGAAACTGTCTCTGGCACCAACGGGAAAGAGGCAGAGACACACGCTCCGCGCTGATGACTCCGTAGCTAAGAAATTGGCAGGCGGCGTTAGCCCCTCTGAGGATCTCGAAACAGACGGTGTTTGAAGTGGGGTGGGGATGCCATCCCGCGTCTTCTAAGAAGCACCTGAGGATAAAAGCTCTAGAAGCTGAGGTGTCTATAAAAGTGACATGCCGAGAATCACTAACCGGCTGCGAAGGCTCCTCGGGTCCTTTATGTTCCCTCCGCGTGGAGCAGACGTTGTCCTGGCCTCGAGGGGTCAGTGTGAGTGGCGTTTGTCTGGTGGGGTGTCACCAGCGGGGAGGGGGGGCTGTCACGGCACAGAGCATGTGGGCAAGGCTTTCGGCGGCAGCCTCTCCCCGGGCACACACTCAACATACCAAATGAACCTGAAGCCCGGATTCGTACATGACAGCAGGGAGATAAGCAGGAAAGAAAAGGCGCACAAGGGGGGATGATGAATATTCTATTTGTGACATTTTTCCTGTATTCAGTCAAATAGAAGAAAGTGTTCAAATAACGAGCAGTCACTCTGGTGGCTAGTGTGGCAGTTCCTTGGTAACGCAGTGCTTAGCCCGCTTCCTTCTGAGGAGGGGTGGCCTTGCGGGGTGGAGAGGGGGGTTCTGGGGGTAGAAGAGGGGGCGTGGGAGGGGCAGTAGGGTAGAGATTCTGGGAGAATGCTCCACACCTGGCTCTGCCCCTGACTTTTGCTGGAGAGGGTCCCTGAGTCCCTCTGGCTCTGCTCTTCCTCCCATGGAAGGAGTGAGAAGGAAGCGGACCTACGCAGGGGGGTGGGTGGGTAGGGTGGGGGTGGAGGGTGCGTGAAGAGCCAAACATGGCGCCGGGGGGCTGGTGGTGGTTGTTTGGATCTCCTGGGCATGAACCCAGCATTGTGGGGCTGCCCCCTGGCTCTGCGGCTTGTTCTTGCCCTGCCCCTAAGGTGTGGTGGTGAGAAGGTGCCAATGCCGGCTGGGAGTTGTGTTGGGCTGTCTGTCTCAGGCTGGTGGAAGGAGTTGATGTGGGCCAGGAGGAGGTGAGAGGGCCGGAAAGGGAAAGGAAGTCAACAGCCAATGTGGTAACAAGTAGATTAGCACTGCGGGAGGTCAGGGCTCAGTCCTACCCAGGACCTCTGGGAGATGATACAGAATGGGCTCACGGGGTGAAGAAGCTGGGGCATTAGCCATCACCTCTTGTCTGTCATTGGTTGAAGGCCACTCCCAAGAATGCCAACTCTACAACCCTTTAAGCTCATCCAATGTGGAGCCCAGGCATGCACTGTGAGCCAGAAAAACCCTCAGGCAGAGCTGCAGGCATTTCCAGGAAGACATGATGAGTCATTGCCAAGGGTTGTGGGTGGGGCGCTGGTGGTGATTGCTCCCGTGCCCACATCTGGCCAGGTAAATGCTGTCTCATTCACCTGTTTGCTCCCACATCCATCCTTGCCTTTTGTACACTGCTCAGTCTCACAAGAACTACACTTCCCTGTTTCCTTGTGCTCTGGCTTCCTGGTAGGTTTGGCCAATGGGAAAAACTGATGAAAGTTCCAAGGCAGGAAGGGGAAAGAAGTCAGGGTATTACAAAGAATCCAATTAAGAAATGGGCAGAAGACATGAACAGACATTTCTGCAAAGAAGACATCCAGATGGACAACAGACAAATGAAAAAGTGCTCCATATCACTCGGCATCAGGGAAATACAAATCAAAACCACAGTGAGATACCACCTCACACCAGTGAGTGGCTAAAATTAACAAGCGAGGAAATGACAGGTGCTGGCAAGGATGTGGAAAAAGGGGAACCCCTCCTACACTGTTCATGGGAATGCAAACTGGTGCAGCCACTCTGGAAAACAGTATGGAAGTTCCTCAGAAAGTTGAAAATAGAGCTACCCCATGACCCAGCAATCGCTCTACTGGGTATCTACACTAAAGATACAAATGTGGTGATCCTAAGGGGCATGTGCACCCGAATGTTTACAGCAGCAATGTCCACAATAGCCAAACTATGGAAAGAACCTAGATGTCCATCAACAGATGAATGGATAAAGAAGATGTGGTATATATATATATATATATATATATTATGCAGCCACAAAAATTGAAAACTTGCTGTTTGCAATGACGTGGATGGAACTAGAGAGTATTATGCTAAGTGAAATAAGTCAATCATAGAGAGACAATTATCATATGATCTCACCGATAGGAGGAATTTGAGAAACAAGACAGAGGATCATAGGGCAAGGGAGGGAAAAATGAAACAAGATGAAACTGAGGGGGAGACAAACCTTAAGAGACTCTTGGTCTCAGGAAACAAACTAATGGTTGCTGGAGTGGAGGGCGGTGGGAGGGATGTGGTAGCTGGGTGATGGACATTGGGGAGGGTATGTGCTATGTTGAGTGCTGTGAATTGTGTAAGCCAGATGGATCCAAGACCTGTGCCCCTGAAACAAATAATTTATGTTAATTTAAAAAATGAAGTCAGGGTATTTCTTCCCCATTCTCTGTGTTGGACAGCATACCCGTAGTGGCTGGGGTTCTCCCATAGCTTCAGTTTCCTCTGATAGACTGTGCTTGCAGCTTTTGCCAGGTGGCCCCAGAAGCTGGGCTGGTACTCCTACCATTGTCTCCTTTTGTCCTTCTAGCTGGAAATGTGGAGGCATAGTGGGGCTTGCCCTTTTGTACCTCTATTGTGACCATGAGAAACACTTTCCCCTGGTAGCTGATGGCCCACCCCTTAGGACCCAGAGTCAGACTTGACCTCAATCTGCAGTGAGGAGCTATGGCCAGGTAGATAATAGCAAGAAGCTGTGCTGCCCAATGGCTCAACTGAAATGAGTAAGGTTTTATGCTACTAAGTTTGAGGTGGCTCATTATGCAGCAAAAGCTGACTGATACACCACCCATTCCCAGGTTCTTTTTTAACTAACAGTGCCATATCCTCAGGGCAAGCTGAAGTGTGAAAGAATCATCTAGGGTAGTGAGAGTTCAAGGAAAGGAAATAGGAGATAATATTTTCTTGAGGAGCTGTTATATACCAGGCACTGAGCAAAATGCTTTGTGTGTGCTACCTTCTGAATGCTCGGGAAAACCTTGTGAGCTATGTACTGTTTTTGCTGTTTCACGGATGAGGAAGATGAGGTTGAGCAACATTAAACTCATCACCTTGGGCACCTGGGTGTCTCTGTGATTAAGCATCTGCCTTTGGCTCAGGTCATGATCCCAGGGTCCTGGGATCAAGCCCCACATCGGGCCCCCTGCTTGGCGGGAAACCTGCTTCTCCCTCTTCCACTCACCCTGCTTGTGTTCCCTCTCTTGCTGTGTCTCTCTTTGTTAAATAAATAAGGTCTTTAAAAAAATAAACTCATCACCTCAAAGGTCGTAAGCTCTCCTCTCTGCTGACCACTCAGATGCCCATTTGGTCCAGGTCTGTGGTTACACTCATTCTTTGTGGTCATGCCCCAAGAACCAGGGAGCACCTTCCATCCCTCACCCTCAGTAGCTGGGGGACATGGAACAAACCTGATTCCATTAAAGTCTCCTAGAGAGCTTCCAGATTGAAACAGCTTCCCAGGGATTCAGATATTCCTGGGAACCTCTGAGTGAATTTATTTCACCATGATACTCTCATCTATTTGAAGATATTTCCTACAAGGAGAAGATTAGGTCCATGGAGAGCTGATCACATCCAGCGATGTCTGTATGACACCAAGCTCATAGCTTTGTTTGATGCTTTGAATTTATTGATAACTTAAATGAAAACCCACATTGAGGCAAGCACCATGGGAGGAGCTGGGAATACAGATACATGTTATAAACTGACTGAAATTTGAATTTTAGTAATATCATTTTTCTTTTGGTATGGCTACCTAAAATATTCTTATGGTTTTTTATTTTTTTAATTTTTTAAAAAGATTTTATTTATTTATTTGACAGGCAGAGATCACAGTAGGCAGAGAGGCAGGCAGAGAGAGAGAGGGAGAAGCAAGCTCCCTGCTGAACAGAGAGCCCGATGTGGGGTTCGATCCCAGGACCCTGGGATCATGACCTGAGCTGAAGGCAGAGGCTTTAACCCACTGAGCCACCCAGGTGCCCCAATTCTTATGTTTTTTAATTCCCTCTGGGGACCTGACATTGAATGGCATTTTGGGGTCACCCACGTGTCTTTTGGGAATGACAAAAGGAAGAGTATCGGGCAGACAAAAGAAGGGCATTTTCTCTCTCTCAACTCCCATGTATGGTCCTATGAGGAATCAATAAGTGTTGGATGCCTTTCTTGAAAGTTGCGCTTAACATGTAAGAAGAATAGTTTTTATGTTCTCTCTGTTGTTTTTGAAATGTATAATGAAGGAAGCTCTGTGATGGGCAAGTCTATCCTTATTCTAGTTAACCCTCCAGGGCCATCATTGAGTTCTACAATTCAGGGCTGGGATAGCTATGGGAATCCTCTGACTCTGAAAACAAGAGTCTGTTACCACTACAGAGTCATACCCCATGACGCTGCATTCTGAGGTACACCAAAAGTCTGCTGTGAATCATGTGGGGGCTTGGAAAAGTACAGATGCCTTGGCCACACCCCAGATTTACTGGATTCAAATCTGGGGGGCTGGAGTCAGAAGAGCTGTATTTTTACTATGTCCCCAATATGTCCCCCACCTTGCCATGTGACTCTCAGGCATTTTGAGATCTACTCTTGTGCCTCACAGCGACTTGCATGTCACCCGAATATTTGCTACTTGGAATTCTGATTCCTGGAAGAAATCAATCTAGAATTTTCTCCTTAAAATCTAAAAATACAGGTTATAAAAGGGGAAGGATACTGTTGTAGTTGTTTCTGGCTACTGAACAAAACACCCCAAAGCTTGGCGGCATCAAACAACAGCTTATCATCCTTATTACCACTCATGGTTCTGTGGGTTGACAGAGCTCAGCTTGGGAGTTTGCCTGGGGTCTCTTGTGCGGTTGCAGTTAGATGGGCAATGGGTTCTGGAGTTATCTGAAGGCTCGACTGGGCCAGACCCTCAAGGTGGCTTCTTCACCCCTGTATCTGCCACCCCAGTGCTCCTGCACATGGTCTAGAGAGACAGAATAGTCTGGACTTCTTTCACTGTAGCTCAGGGCTCACTTATAGAGTCCTACTGATCAAAGTAGCCACAGGCCAGACTAGATTTGAGAGGTGGAAATAGACCCCACCCCCCGCAGGACCCAGCGAGGAGTGGCATGCACAGGACTGGCTCCACAATTTGTGGGACACAGTGGAGAATGAAAATGCAGGAACCCTTGCTCAAAAAAAACAGGAAAAAAAGTGTCATTGAAAATGCTAAAATATAAAGCTTTCCCCCTTTCTTTCACGGTCTCTCTCTTGACTTGTCATAGTGTTTTTTGGTTTGCTATTCAATGTGGTTCTAAGTAAAGAAAATTAAAAATTTAAATTATTAACATGAATTTACCATTCATCTATATATTGCGTGAAGTCAGTTTTAAATGCAAATGCAGGGACACTTAACCTTTTTTTTAAAAAAAAGATTCTATTTATTTATGAGAGAGAGAGAGAGAGGATGAGCATGAGTGTGGGGAGGGGCACAAGGACAAGCAAACTCCCTGCTGAGCTCTGAGCCTGACATGGGGCTCAATCCCAAGATCCTGAGATCATGACCTGAGCCGAAATCAAGAGTTGGATACTCTGGCTGAGCCACCCAGGCGCCCCAGGGGCCCTTAACTCTTATGCAGACTCACTGAAATTACACAGTTCATGTTTTGTAGCTCATGCATACATACATACTTTGGTCTTACCATCACTGTGGAAATGCTGTACAAAACTAACTCCACTGTTTAATTTGACTTCTTGATGTGTGCACATTCTGCCAAACTTCTGCTTACCGACGAGTAAGGAAGGCCCAAAAAGGAAAGGAATTATGAATGCCCTATCTTTCCCGTTCCTTCTATGTCCCCATTTTCAGTATAAGTGGTTGGCTAGTATGGGGAGGTAACACAAGAAAGAATATGGGGGCGCCTGGGTGGCTCAGTGGGTTAAAGCCTCTGCCTTCAGCTCAGGTCATGATCTCAGGGTCCTGGGATCAAGCCCCACTTCGGGCTCTCTGCTCAGCAGGGCACCTTCCTCCTCCTCTCTCTCTCTGCCTGCCTCTCTGCCTACTTGTGATCTCTGTCTGTCAAATAAATAAATAAAATATTTAAAAAAAAAAAAAGAAAGAATATGATAGGCTTCCTTGGTTGTTTGTGTTTCTTCCAACATCATTGCTTTCTTCCTGCATTTGGAGCAAGAACTGTTTCAAATGGAAAGCAGAGCCTCACAGGGCACCAGCTCCCTTTGTTGTAGATGCTACACGCTTACCTTGTATTTGCTTCAGGTCTTGCTGAGTTCCATGCATTGTGTTTACCAGAACTCAGTGCTCATGGGGCATCACGAACACCACTGCTAATGGGGCAACAAGAAATGGTAGACACCTATATCCTATGTATCTCCTCTAGTCTTGCACCAGCTCCATTGTCCTATCAGACTTCAGTTACAAAGTTTAAGTTCAAACATCAAATTCCTAAGAATTTCAAGGTGACGATAGGAGAGCCTTAAGCCAAAAATGAGGCCATTCTGATCATAGGGCCCTGTACGTCTGCTCAAATTGCAAGCCCATGAAGTTGGCCCTGGGTGTATACATGCATGGTGGTATGCTGGTAAGTATTTAAAAATTGGATGTCTTAAAAAAAAAAAAGCCCTGATTGGTAGCATTTACCATCATGGCTGATTTTAAGCTATTAACATGATGCCACTGAATGAAGAATTGGAAAGAGAAGTGCACGGCTGGCTCTGGGATGTTGGTATGAACTGGCTCCAAAACACAGGGGCTCCAGAACAGAGGGGAAGGAATTGATGGCAGCCATCTTTGGAGACAAGCTAGTACATATACAATGACCTTAAAAAAAAGAGAGAGATTTACGCATAGTGCGTGTGTGTGTGTGTGTGTGTGTGTATGTGAGTAGAATGAAAAGACCATGAAAGGATATATACCGAAATGTTAACAGTGATTACTTCTTGGTCATAGGATTAGAGGTGATAATAATAAAATAATTATTTTTGCTTATCTGTAGTATCCACATTTTCCAAAAGAGATACGCATTACATCCGTAATAAAAATTGATAAAAAGCGTCCACAAAACGTCTCGAAAAAGTTAGTACAATCTTTAAAGCCTAGGTTTTGGTAGCGCAAGTCTGTAATAGTTGCTACATGCCATGAATAATTTACAAATTAAATTGATTTTAAAGCACAGCTAAAATAAATTTGATAAGATGGGGCACAGTTATGTTCTTTCTTATCATTCACATTTGTACATTTTATAGTCAATGAAGAGTGACAGCCACTATTTAGAATTCCAGCAAAGAGCAACCATAACTGTTTGTCACCTGCTCAGCATCTAAACAATGGCCTGACTGTTCACCTGCCCAGCCTGGACGGGAGGAAGGAGAACCAGAGTCTACACTAAATAACTGAGTTTATGACCACCAAGGCAGAAAGGAGGAGAGGACGGTCTCTTTGGAGAACTGATGGGAACAGTAAGGAGGGTTGAAATATGTCTGCGAGCCTTAAAGGGAGGGGAGAATGCAGGCGGGGGGTGTCAGTGTGTAGCAAAATCTTGCACCGAGGCCATGAAATAGAGTTTCATACAGATGAGGGGACAGGGAAACATTTCAGGCCAGGAGCCAGCAAGGGAGAAAAAAAGCAAGAGATTGAGAGGGAAGGGATTCAAATGACAAAATCCAGAAAGACCCGTGGGAGGGACTAGGCCTGTCATGAGTTCAATCCCGGGTCCTGCGTCCGAGTGAATGCTGAATGATCACAGGACAGATGGATGAGATTCCTAATTATCTTGGGGGCCTGTGAAGAAGGGCGACATTCTAATAAAATGGGCTAGGTCCACGAGGAACCTGGCCGGGTGCTACTAGGTTCCTCTTTCTAGAGGAAAGTTCCTGGAAGGAAGCCCCTTGGTTGGGGGTAGGGGCTCAGCTCTGGTTTGTTGGAAGGGAAGGAGTCCAGGGTCTGGCTCCTCTGTGTCACCTTCGGTGAAACCCCAGGTGCAAACCCAGATTCAGATTCTGCGGGGCTGGGTTCACAGGTGAAGCTGACACTCGGTGTGGGGGTGGGGACCACAGCAGTTGGGTCACCATGGCTAGGTAGGACGGCTTCTTCTTCCAAGGTCGGGTTCGAATGAGCTTGGGCCCGGCCCCAGGTTGGGAGAAAGGAGCCGGGGCCATCTCCCCACATCCCTCCTTCCTGTTTGGGTGTTCGGTTTCTCTCCCGCCTGCCCTCTCCTCTCCCTGGCTCTCCTTCCTTACAAGCCTTCCTCTTTGCAACAGCCCTGTCATTATTGCAAGAGATTTATTTTTAGAGTCAAGGCCACAGAGTTGCAGATTCGGCAAGGCCTAAAACAAATCGACAAACGCAAAGTGTTTGTCTTTGAAGTGGTGTGAATGAGGGCCCTGCTAGCTGGGCCTGTCAAGGAGTTCTTATCTAGGCTTGTTTCCCAAGTTGCCCACGTGGGCTGCCTCTTTCCCCCCTCCCCACCTGCCCAGATCAGAGAGGAGTTTGAAACACAAGAAGCAACTGAAATCTCATCATCTTTCCCCTGTGAGATCTTGCCAAACCCCACTATTAGCCTGACCGCCATGACTGAGGTGGCAGCCTCCAGAAGAGGGGCAAAAAGAAATACAAGCAAGTTGGCCTGCATCGGGGCCTCACATCTGGAGTCAAGGGGTCAAGGTCAGAAAGTACAATTCACAGAAATAACTAAGTACATGAGAGTGAGGCTGGAGATGGAAATAGTGGAGGTGGTGAGAATTTTCTTTCCTTTTCTTTGGGTTCCTGATTGGAGAATCGGTGAAGGACAAGGAAGGAGGGTCGAGGACAAGGGCCTGGCTGGGTGACAACGACTGTGATAGAGCCTTTCCAAGCCCAGCCATTGGGAAGTGCAAGGCGAACAAGATGGAGCAGTAGCACAACCAACTCTTGTTCATCTCCTTGGATTCCTTCTCCTCCGGGTCTCCCCAGCTCCATGGCTGTAGGTGGCAATGATGTCATTACTGTTGGGTTCTTCCAAATCTCGCAGAGCTCAGGGACCACGTCAAGATGTCAAGATCACCTTTCTGTCCCCAGGGCATCCCTTGTGTCAAGCACTGTGCCACAGGCATCCTGCTAGGTGGAAAAGAATACTAGGCTAGCATTTATTGGGTGCTACCATGCCCTGAGTATCATGCTGAGTGTTTGGTTTATATGTAAATGTGATTAGCTTCTTTGCTGCTCACAACCATGCTCTCAGTAAAGTATTACATCCATTCCTCAGAGCAGGAGACAGGGGCCCAGGTGGGGTTAGAATGAATGCCTTTTTTTTTGAAGATTTTATTCATTTATTAGAGAAAAAGAGACACCACGAGCAGGGATAAGGGCAGGGGGAGAAGCAGACTCTCCACCAAGCAGGGAGCCTGATCCACAGCTTGATCCCAGCATCTCCTGTGATCACCACCTGAGCCAAAGGCAGATGCCCAGCTAACTGAGCCACCCAGGCACCCAGAATGGACTCCTAATTTATGGATTTCTAATTGTGTGTGCTTTGGACTGAGAGCACAGAGATTATCTCCCTCTTCCCCAACTCAAGGTTCCAAATTTCTGATTTTCTTAGGGAGCCTGGCCTGAGAGTCTCAGAGGTTTGTGGTTGGATAGGTGAGGGGTTCATGGGATGTTGACAGGGTATGTTGTGGTGGGGGGAGTAGGAAACAGTTTTAAGAGCTTTCCTTTTCAGAGTCTGAGCCACTGCCTTGGAAGAACTACCCCCCAAATTCTACCAGCCCCACTTCCAATTTCCTCTGCTTTGTATGAGGAGGTAACTACTCCTAAAATTGCACCACGAAGCGGGTGGAAGTGCCCAGGTCTGTTCATCTAACCAGTATTTCCTGAGCACCTATTATGTTCAGGCATGGGGGTTGAGAGACAAAGCTGTGAAGGTCTCTGTTCTCAGGATGCTTTAATCTGAGTGACAGGCTAAGCAACAAAGAAATAAGTGAAGGACTGTTACATGTAAGTTAGATGGAGAGCCATCAAATCAAGTAAGGAGAGGGTGTGGGAAGCTATTTTAGACAAAGTGGCCAGGGAAGGGTTTTGGAGTCAAGACCCCAAACAAGGTGAGGCAAATGGGGGACAAAGGAGCAGTCAGATGGTGGGAAAAGCAAGTGCAAGAGACTGGAGATGGGGTTAGGAGATTCAGCCAAGGGGCCAGTATGACTAAAACAGAGGGCTCCAAGTGTGGAGGGAAGAAGAAGTGGGGCCTGATGGGTAGGCAGGGCCAGACCTGGAGGGTCTTGTGGGCCATGGTGAGGAGTCAGAATGATTTTCTTGAGTAGTACGTAATGATTTTTGGTAGAGTGTGTAGAAAGTGCCCCTTCCAGCCCTTCCTGTTACTCACAAGTCAAAGGTCTGGAGCTGAGGGAAAGCAGAACAAGTTGTACCAATGATTCCGAAGTGGAGGGTCCTGGACCCCACTTTGAAGAGCTGGGCTTTGAGCTCTGATTCCCGGTGGAATGGTGATGGCCAGTGCCTGGCCCATAGCTTCCCAGGTCTTTCCACTTGAGAGCGTTCTGATTGGCTGC
The DNA here is from genome assembly GCF_020171115.1 of Neogale vison. Classification (NCBI taxonomy): domain Eukaryota; kingdom Metazoa; phylum Chordata; class Mammalia; order Carnivora; family Mustelidae; genus Neogale; species Neogale vison. The sequence goes on from NC_058105.1 coordinate 96,763,724, forward strand.
CTGCATTGGGGAGTTAATCCCTTCAACCAATGACCATCAATGAGTTGATAAACGAAGACTGGGCTTCCTCTTGCTCCTTGGTGGGCCAATTCAGAGGCCTGTTCCTCATGGTCTCTCAGAGGTCCTCACCAGTATTAAGCCCCAGTTGCCCACAGTGGAAACCAGCACATGAAAATGCTCATGAACCCCCCCACCCCCTTTATTATAGTTCCTTCTCCCTCCCTCATTTCCCTGCTGACGCTTCCTGGGCTCACCTCCCAAATAAACCACCGACACCCGAATCTTTGTCTTAGGCTTTTTTCCTTTTGGGGAAATTTGGATTAGGATCACTGGTCTGCATGATAAATAGGAGGCCCTCATCTGAGTGTGTCGCCCTCTCAAGTGATGGCACAAACTGGTTGTCCAAATATCTCATAGGTAGAATATGGGGGGCACTAGCTGGGGAAAGGGACAGAAATAGAAGTTGGGAGAGCCACAGGCCAAGATGGCCCTTCTGGAGTCCTGCACGAGGAGAGCTGGAGGTGTCAGTACCATTATACCCCATGCAAGGACCACAGTGGTCCTTGGGAAGATGGGCACAAAGAAGAGAGAAAATAGTTTGCGGAGAGAATTGAACACAATGTCAACTCCATGAGACCAGGGATAGATCTGCGTGCCCATGGCAATTAAGCTAGGTCTGGCATCCAGTAGACACTGAATCGTATTTGTTGAATGACTGACTCAAAGAAAAAGGGTCCCACAGAATGGGAAAGTTACTGATCACTTCCCATTAAGGTGCCATAGATGATCTTCGCTGACTCATTTACTCCTTCCTGAATCTCTTCGGTTCCATCCCAACTTTCCTTTAGATTCTCTGAAGTATCCAGCAACCTTTTGGTTCATCTTCATTCAACATTTTTCTCAGCCCTGCTCAGCTGGTTTGTCACACGCAACCAAAAGAACTTTTACTAAAATAATAGCATGGCATTAATGACTGTGGCAATGATAGCACCCCACCACTTCCATGTGCTCGTCTTCTTGAGTCCACAGCTTGCCTGCCTTTCCCGGCCTTCCTGGAAGTTAGGTTGGGGCCAAGTAACTGAGTTCTAGCCTACGGAAAGTAGCTAGAAGGGATGTGCGTGAGCCACAAAAATCTCTCATTCGGGATCCTCCATTTTCTTTTGCTATCACATTTTGACCTTGGGAGGCACATATATTGAAGTTGATTCTATGGTTTTCCGCAAGGTGGATGAAGCTTGGGTCCTGAATCCCCGTGGGCAGCACCGACCCTGGAACGCTTGACTAGAACATGAGCTGAGGGAGAAATAAGCCTGGCCTCCATTTTGGTTGGCCATGGAGATTGGTGGAATGTTTGTTACAGCCGCTCACCTGGTCTTGACCAACTGAAGGACTTATATCTTTGGAGCAGCCTCCAAACCGGAAACATCTTGGAGGCATCACGTCTGCCACTGATGGAAGACACGAGGTCTTCCCTCTCATGCACACTTCTAGAATTCCTCCAGGGGGTCTATGAAGAGAAAAACCAACAAGAATTTCGCACAGACCCTGCAGCTGTGCCAGTTACAAGGAAGACACCAAGACTGGAAACCCACTACCTCCCGCCACTTAACCAAATGGTGATTTTGAGTAAAAACGGATTTGCAGTTTTTTCACTGACCTAAGACAGATGGCGATGGGGCCAAAATCTTACATTATTTATGAGGCTGTGCAGGGGTGGAGAAAGGACTGGCCTGGCAGTTCCAGGTCTGGGACACACGGGCAGGTCGCGCTGATTTTCCTAGCCTGTGTCGCGGTTTGTCAAGCGAAGGGAGGCAGGATGTGTGGAACAGACGATTTTTCTGGAGGTGCTTTCCAGGGCTAATTGCTGTGAATTTAGCATCTGCATGTTTGAAGAAAGGAGGATAGCTGCATGTTGAAAATGAAAGGAAAACAGTGATGTGGTCTGTGATCCCCACAAGGCTGTCTTGCTCCCCCACCCCCAAGGCTGAGAAAACAGGTATCCATCCAGACCCAGCCGTAAGCTAGCCATGAAGCCCGCCCTTTGGATTGCCAAGGAACATCACCGCAGAAGGGAAGGGTTGCCGCAGGAGAAAGAAGAAGGCCGGCACCCAACATCAAGCTGCCGTGTCTGTGACCCAGACTGACCATGGTGTGGAAGGCCAAGCCAGGGAGGCCCTGGCACAGGGCCAGAGCTGTCACTGTCTGGGCATCTGGGGCCAGCGAGCCCCCGAGGTCAGCTGTCTCCCCAGAGTGGAGAGCAGCCAATTCACGCCGTCTCAGCTGCCAGTTGCTGCCAAGTCACAGCAAAGAATATAAGGCACCTAAGATGGCCCGCGTTGCCCACATCCGCTCCTCCGACCAGTGTCAAGGCCGGGAGGGGCCCGGGCGTGCGGGACTTGCCATCAGCAAATGCTGGCAGGGGCTTTTAAACTTTTTTTTTTTTTTTGGACCATGCACTCCCCCGGGTATCTGGTAGAGCCCATAGACTCCTTCTTGGAGTAATGTGTTCAACTGCATCAATTAGGATTCCGGAGGAACCAATCCTATTGAGACGCAGTTCCCCAAATACTTTAAAACAACTTCGTGATGCAGTAATGTCTGTGCTTCTTTATAGATGCATTCGACAACAAGATTTAGCTGCAGGTCTAATAAATGCTATCATTTGGTCCCGGTGAGGCACGTAAGTGATCTGGAGAGATACCCACGGGGACTCTGATGTGCCGTGGAGATCACTGTGGTCTCTCCAAGCGGTGGTCATGGAGCTGCTGGTCTCGTGTGAGTTGCTGCCTCCGTTCAGGACGGAAGGAAGGGCTCGATTTCAGTTAGAGCTTACTAAAACCAAAGATGTTCTTTTTTCTCCCATCCCAGTCGATGGACCCTTGAATCCTCTGCTCAAGCCCCTTGATCTGGTAGGCAGTGGCTGCTAGGGGACAGGGGCATGCCGGGCTGTAGTTGGGGACCCGGGGAGGGGAGCGGGGGCTGTTCTTCTTTCCCCATCTATCAGCGGGGCAGGTAGGACTAGATTGGATTGGGTAGGCTGAGCAAAGTGCTATTGCATGTCATGTAGTGTCCCCCCCACCTTAATCCCCGTGGTAAGAATGGCTCCCCACGGAGCCAAGAGACTTCAGGCAGCTGTCCCTAAAAGATCTGACTCGGCCCCAAAATGAAACCGATTTGCCCTTCCAGGGCTGGGAGCTGTCTGAGACCCCGTTTCTGCCCTGATGTGATATGATTCCCCATGATTAAAATGTGGTCCCTGCCCTCAAGGAACTTCTGAACTGGCAAGCTTCTTAGAGGTCGGTGCCGAGTGAGGGGGCAGGAGAGGGTGGGGGACATCTCTATAAGGTTCCTCACCAGGCATTCCGTCATTTCACAGGCAGGGCATCGATTTTACTTTTCGACTTGTAATTTCCACCTCCTGGATTCCATTATCACTCGCTCGATATCCGACAACTCGCCATTTCTCTGGCCACCGCTCCGAGACTCATGCATTGCTGAGCATAAGCAGAAGACATTGCCTAAAACGCATTACTACCTGGAAGTAATGATTGGGTTTTACACAGCCAAGACCTTGATGGTTCTGTATATAAAGCAATCATTCCACCTGCTTCCTTCCCAGTCACGTGGACTCCCCGGCAGGAACTGAGAATTAACCCCCTGTGCTCAGGTCCCCAGCCCCGACTGCCCCAGCCTCTACGTTCAAGCTCCTTCCCTGATGTGAGAACCCCCTGCTGTTGGAGGCTGCTGCTCCTGCCTTGTGCTTTGATGTGCTGCGGGAAGGGATTCTTTGGAGAACGCCTGAATCTGTCCATCCGCAGCTGCTGGGAGCATTTCCTATTAACACAACGAGAAGCTATGAGGCAGTGACACGAGCTTTTAGGCCAACGGTTCTCCAAGTGTGAACCCTGGCCCCATGACAGCGGTGTCACCTGGAAGCCTCTTAGAAAAGCGAATTCTCTTCGAGAAACTGATTCCATTTCTCTTCGATGACAGCAGTGATTCTTTCTCCATGTATATGTATATCAGAACATCAAGCCGAACACCGGAAATATACACAACTTGTTATTTGTCAATTACATCTCCATAAAGATAGAAAAAAAAATAAGAAAGGAAAGTGATCTCTTGGCCCCAGGTTGGACCCACTAAGTTGGAAACTCAGGGTGGGGTGGCCCCCTGGGGTTCTGGGGGTTCTGATGTACTAAAGAGTGAGAACTACTGCTTTAGGCTAGGAGTTAGAGCCCGTGGACTGAGCCCAGCCTTGACAGCACCCAGACCTAAATATTAACTTTTGGGGGGGGGCTCGGTCGCCTCTTCTATAAGACAGGGGCAGCAATGCTCACCTCCCTTGGCTCACAAGGGCCGTGACTCACACAGGGAATGTGAGAGCTGTTTGCAAAGCTAAGGCAAGGCCTGCTGTTTTTATTAGCCACTCTAGCTCAGGTTGTTTGTGGGTGTTGGGGGGGGTGGCTAGGAATTTTAAGCTGAGGGACTTCAACTCTGTCCCGGTTGAAGGAACATGGGGATCGTTGTTTTCCATTCCAGAGACTCCAGGACTCAGCAGTACCCCTCCCCCATCCCATGTTTTGCCAGCCTGAGTCCAGGTCACCATCCCCCACTGACTGGCTTCCTGGGGAACTGAGTCCCCCACCTGAAAGTCACAGGCATTTGAATTCCCCTCAGGCCTCTCTCCAGCTACTCTTATTAACAAGGTTTCAGGCCAATTAAAATTCCGGGGTCTGAGCCACCCAGAGAGGGGGGTGGGGGATGAGAGGTGGGGTAAGGGGAGGGAGAGGACAAGGCAGGAGCCCTGGAGCCGTGACCCACTGACCTAACAAGCAAGGCTGTTTTCATCTGTAGCTGCCCCCACTCTGGATATAAAAACAAAGATGGCAGCTGGGCTCTGGACAGGTAAGTGGCAGATGGGGACAAGTTTCCTGTCCCAGTTTAGTGGGCCAGGTGGTCTGTCAACCTCATATCAAACCAAACAGAAGGCAGGCAAGGGAAAGGCTGGCGGAGAAGCCTGGTGAGCCCAGTGGGCCGTCCTCCCCACTGAAACAGGCTTGGGCCTGTTGGCAGCCCTCTCTTTGGGCGGAACCAGAAAGAATACCTCTGTCGTCCTTCTACTGCACTGACCATGGGAGATCTGAGACCCCAGTCCGATCCAAGCTTTCCTTCGATGAACTCACCATACCAGTTAATCTTCTCAACAACCCTATGAAGCAGGTGCCATGACTACCTCCATTTTCCAGATGAGGAAGTTGAGGTAAGGTGCCCACATAACAGAGGCAGGATTCACAGCCAGCTGTCTGACTCTGGAGCTCATGCCCTTAAAGGTAATGCTAAACGATCCCCTTTCCCTGGAAGGACCTTGGGGACAGGAGGACACCAATGTCATCTTACCTGGCTGAGGGGTTTTGCGATTTCTTAGGAGCTGGAACATTTTCCTCAGAAGACTCATCTTAAAACAATGTTCTGCCCCTGGGGAAAGACTTTTTAAATTTGGATGTGATAGAAAGAATCAGAAAATAGAAAACAAAGGTTAACTGCACAGATAATCAAAAATGCTTAACACAAAGAGAAAAGCACTAAACCACACTCCAATCAAATTATAAAGAGAAACAAGACTGAGGACAAAATATATGATTGATGTAGTTATTTTAAGAAAGCGTCCCTGTGACTTGATAAGAAAATATTGATAAACGTGCAGAGCACACAGGTAACTAAAAAAAGGGAAATATAAGATATAAATTTAATTTATATATTTCTATTAAGTGGATGTAATATAAAAATATAAAACAATTTTATGTGCAGTTACCAAAAACATTTAACATGCTGTGCCAATAACCAGTGCTTGAGAGGTCAGGAGAGTAAAACTCCACAGGCATGTAGCTTGCAGTGGTTTAAAAAGGGGCAGTGAAAAAAAAATTAAAATGTGCAATGATAAATTCTGGCCCCTTTGTCTGGGTGATCTTCACCCTGGAATTTATTCAATTTATCCAATACCAAGTCTACTCTTGTGTATTGGTTTAATCCTGGGGTAATTATTGCCAGGAGTGATGGACATTTACAAAAAACACACAGGCCAATAAGCACCCCAAAAAAGATGCTCGATGTCATTAGCCTTGAGGGACACACAAAGGAAACCACAACAAGGTACTTCTTGACACCCACAGATGGCTATAATTTAAGGGGGGTGAAAAAGGAAAATAACAAATGCCGGCAAAGATGTGGCAAAATTGGGCTTGTGCGAATGTTACTGGTGTAGCTGGCGTGGAAGAGTCACAGGTCCTCAAAAGTCAAACAGAGAGTCGCCATACAACTGGCAATTTCATGCTGAGGGGCGCATCCAAGGGAATCGGAAAGGTACGTCTGCACAAAAACGTGGACGCGAAGTTCCTAGCAGCCCTCTTCAAAAGAGCCCCCGCGGATGGAAATGACCCAAATGAATGAATAAATAGAGCGAGGTCTCTCCATACAGTGTAATAGTATCCCACCATCAATAGGAGGGAAGGAGTGACACCTGCTACATCACGTATGGACCTTGAAAACATGAGGCCGAATGAAAGAAGCTAGACACACAAGGCCATATATTGTACGATTCCATTTGTATGAGAGGTCCACAATAGACACGTCTCTAGAGACAGCACAAGGAGCTTAGTGGTTGTCGGGGGCGGGGTGGGGGGAGAGGAGACAGAGGAGTGACTGCTGGATGAGCACGGGGTTTCTGTTGTGGAGAGAAAATGTTCCAGCACCAGGCAGTGCTGATTTCTGTATAACGCTGTAAATATACTTAATGCCGCTGAATTGTATGTTTCGAAATGCTTCAAATGGTCAATTTTAGGTTATGTGGATTTTCCCTCAAAAGAAAAAAATACGGCTCACTCCCCTGGCTACGGACCCCCCGCTGCGGCAGGAAGGCCACCTAATTACTTCTGAAGCTTCAACCCAGCCTTTGGGGTTGGACTCAGGTATTAATATCCCCAGTTTACCTGCACCCAGGCATCCAGCAGCCGTGCCTTGCCCTGGGTCACATAGTGCTGAATTGGGGTATTGGATCCAAGTCGTTACTTGCAAGGTGTGGGGTTCTTTTTTTTTTTTTTTTAAAAAGATTTATTTATCTATTGGGGCAACTGGGAGGCTCAGTCATTTGGCGTCTGCCTTTGGCTCAGGTTGTGATTCCAGGGTCCTGGGATCGAGCCCTGCATCTGGCTCCCTGCTCGGTGGGAAGCCTGCTTTTCCCTCTCCCACTCCTCTTGGTTGTGTTCCCTCTCTCGCTGTGTCTCTCTCTGTCAAGTAAATAAATAAAATCTTAAAAAAATATTTATTTATCTATTTGAAGTGGGGGAGGGGCAGAGGGAGAGAGGGTCTTAAGCAGACTCAACACCGAGCATTGAGCCTAACACGGAGCTCCGTCTCACGACCCTGAGATGACAACCTGAGCCAAAACCAAGAGTCAGACTCCTAACTGACTGTGCCATCCAGGTGCTCTGTGGGGGCCCCTTTTGAAGGGGTTCCCATCTCTCTCTTCTGGGTAGCATCAGGGATTCCCAAGGGCATCCCCCCATTCTGAAGCCAACATGGAAGCCCAGTACTGACTGGTACGTGTGTGTGTGTGTGAGTGTGTGTGTGTGTGTGTGTGTGTGCATGCGTGCACTGGGATGGCTATTTCTACCCCAGCCTCTCCCGCACCCTTCCAAGCCCTGACATGCTGACTTTATCACAGACCAGCTGGGGAACCTTGAAGTTTCCAGCCTCAGATGCTGGCTCAGGAGCAGCCAGAATAGGGGATCGGGGAAGACTCTGGATTCACCCAGAACTGTGGTCAATTTCTGCAGCAGATGCTCCAGTGTCTCACCTAAATCCTTTCAGCACCCACCAGTCCGGAACATTCTCCAAGGGTGTAAGACCACCCCTGAGGGCTTCACAGAAATGCCTGTGGGATAAGATGGATAGGAACTAGAGGTTAAATGCTCCAGCTTTCCCACCCCCCGGGTCAGGCAACACTGGTGTCTCAGAGAGACCCATGGGACTGACTCCCAGCGTCTCACTCTGGTGACTTGCTCCACACCACCTCTCTTGCTGGCTGCATCCCTTTCCCACCTTACTGCCCCACTCCCAAATCAATCACTTGACCCCCAAGTCCTTGTCTCAGGCTCAGCTTCTGGAAGAGCCCAGACTAAGACACCTTCTCTTGGTCACTCGTGCTGTATGACCTTGGGCAATCCCTTGAACTCCCAGGTCTCTTCGAGAGTGAATGGGCTGATCCAGGGAGGAGCTCAGTTACATCTAGATTATTAATCTGACCAGGAAAGATTTAAGGGGGAGGGTTCGTTGTTACACATCCCACGTCTACACCTCTGAGGGATTTAATGCCAGCCAGATCACAATAGCAGTGATCTGCAGTGAGGAGTGTTCTAACCCAAATCTGACTACTTAAAGGTGGGAGCCTGCTGTAGTGTAGGAGATTGTGTCTTCCTCCCGGAAGCTGTGTCTCCCTTCTCCCCCCAACCCCGTCTCAGCCCCCAGGACAACTCTTGGTCAGTCCAGGTGGTTGGTGATCGGGTATGGTTGGATATGGGTATCAAGTGTGACTGTTTGGGGACACAGGTGTCCTTGTGAACAAGACCACCCAAATGAGGGTGACTTTGAGCTAGTCTTTGCCTGGATTCCTGCTGGGCTGCCCAGAATGCTCTGGAAGAAAGATGACGGGTCTGGGGGTTCTGGCCAGACCTCCAGGGTGGCAGATGTCTTCCCTCGACAGGGCTGGCGCCTTGGGTCTGGAGCGCATCTTGTCACCTCTGTCTTTCTTCCTCTCCAAGTCCACGGCAGGCCCGGCTGTGGGCTGGTTCTTGGTACACACGGCTGATGGACCTCCTTCTCAATGCGTGTGTGTCTGTGTGTGTGTTTGCGTGGTGGTGGGGGGGGGCGGTCTGTGTGTGAATGAGGGAGAGGCAAATAAAATACCTCACAAGGGTGGGTCCCAGTTCTGTGCGCTCAGGCTGCCGGCCTGCCACCAGCCCTGGGGACTCTGGGCAAAGCCCTGGCCCCCCGAGGAGCACTGCTGTCTGCAGGGTGAGGGTGGAGGGTGTCTCTGGGTCCGTGACCTTGGCCTCTAGGCCTCTGGGTGACTCTCCTGGGTGTCTGGCTGGATTTGGCGAGCTCTGTAGCTGCTGAGGCTGCCGGGGCTGCCCAGGGCTGCCTCCTGCCTCTCTGCCACATTCTTTTTCTCAGACAAACAGATTCCTTTGCTCACTGGAACAGCCGAGCAGGAGGAGCAGCTGTAAAAACAAACACACGGCAGCTGACTAGAGGGCTGTGGGCTGTTTTCTGGGGTCTGCCTGGGCCTAGAACTCCCGGCCACAGTGGGTACCCTGGCTTGAACCCAGGGAGGGGAGGGTGGGCCTGTCCCTTGGCTGCCTGGGTGTGGGCCAGCCCCGCTCCCTGGGTTTTCTTCACAAAGGCGGTCCTCAGACGGCTCTTGGCAGGCTTGCCCTGTTCTCCAAGCCCCCTGACGGGCTGTGACTGTCTCCAGCCAAACCTGGAGAGAAAATATTTAGAGAAAGGCCTTTCCTCAGCAGAATCGGCTCTCAGAGCCTTGGGAGTGGTCCTGGGCCTCCCTCCTGAGACACCCTGGGTTGCCCTGAGTCGGTGAGGCTGGCCATGGTGGGGGGGGGGTTGGTGTGTCGTGGACCCTCTCTGAGGCTGTGGGCTGTGAGGACAGCTCATTGTCTCTGACTGTGTTTCCTGGAGAGCGAGGAACCACGTGCATACTGGAACTGGGGAAATCTTAGAGGTAAGGAAATAGACCCAGACAGCGGCGGTGGTCCCCTGCCTGCCAGAACGTTCTCTCCTTTCCCTTCCTGGTGTGGAACATGGAGGCCTGGGTGTTGTACCCAGTGTTGGGTTGTCAGCCACTCAGTCCTGGCCCCACCCCACCGCTCTCATCTCTGCAATCCGAATGCAACTTCCTGCCCGGTGCGGCTCCCCCAGAGCCTGGCGTGGGGTAAGCAGAAGCAAGGCTGCCATGCTTGTTCAGCCAGGGATCTCGCCCAAGTGTCCAGGCTTCCCAATACATGCCAGAGCCTTCCTGGGCTAGATCTGGGGGTCCTCTATACGTTTCATTGGCCACCATGTTATTCTGCTCAGACTGTCCTAGAAAGACCACAGCCTGGGTGGGCCGAGCCACACAAATGTCCTGTCCCACACTTCTGGAGGCTGGAGGTCGGGATTAAGGTGTCGGCAGTGTCGGTTCCTTCTGAGGCCTCTCTCCTTGGCTTGTGGATGGCCGTGTCCTCTCAATGCCCTCACATCCTCTTCCCTCTGTGCCTATCAGTGTCCTAATCTCCTCTTTTGTAAGGACACCAGTCACATTGGATTGGGGTCTTCTCCAATGACCTCATTTTACCTACCTCACCTCTGGAAAGGCCCTATCCCTAATATAGGCACGTTCTGAAGTCCTGCGGGATGGGGCTTCAGTGGATATCTTTTAGGGGGACATAATGCAGTCCATAACAACAAAACTCCCCTTGACCCATCTGAGAAGAAGAGGGGTGAGGTCCTCCTGAATTCGGCTCCATTTTTTCAGTGATCCGGGCTACATCGGTGAGGCCTGGGGCCACGGACGCAACCTAGCACAAGGCCAGAATGTCAGAGCCAGAAGGCCTCATGGGCCATCAGATCCCCAGATGCACACACGTCACCTGACGGGCAAGGGGTCAGGCCCAGAGAGAGGAGGGACCTGCTCTGTGTCACCCAGCTCAGCTTGGATGTGGGGGGAACTTGCATTTCTCTCCTACAGTTTCTCCAATCCGGATCTCCCGGGTTGTGGCCTAGCAGAGGCTGCTCCCGCAGCTTTCCTCCCAGAAGTGGAGGATGTGGGTTTCCCCTCTCCCACGTCTGCTGGTCTCCCAGGCACCCTTCTCTGGGAAACAGACTCTGAGATGGAGTTTAGCCGCAGTATGTTTCCGAAGAAGGGCCCTTGGGAGCCACATCTAAGGAAGGTGAGGATGGCATTAGGGATGGGAAGAGGGAGGAGCAGACCAACGGCTTCAGCTCAGCCCACAGGGAACTCTGTAGCCAGATGGCCCATCACAGTGGTCCCTAAGGTGGTACCCTGCCACCATCAGTCACGGGGTGTAGGCTGTCCTGGGAGGGTGTGGCTTCGGCCAGGGGGCTCTCAGTAGCTGAGTCAGCCCCTAAAAAGGGAACTGGATGGTTTATCACAGTGCCCACCATGGGGTGGGGGGGGGATGAGGTCACTTATAAGTGCTTTGAAAGCGGACTCTTTTTTTTTTTCTTTAAGATTTATTTTATTTTATTTTATTTTTTTTTCTAAAGCAGTTGTTTGGGGACAATCTGCTTTTTTAAAAAAGATTTATTTATTTATTTGAGAGAGAGAAAGAGAAAGAGAACGAGCGTGTGCTTGCACGAAAGTCAGGGGAGAGACAGACTCTCAAGCAGACTCCGTGCTGAACGTGGAGACCGACACGGGGATCCCTCTCATGACCTTGAGATCAGGACCTGAGCTGGAATCAAGAGTCAGATACTGAACCGCTTTAGCCACCCAGACGCCCCTGAAAGCCGATTCTTGACCAGCGATCTCCCCAGTGGCCCACAGGTGTCTGGCACCCTATAGGTGCTCAGTAATCACCCGTGGGAGGCGGCGCATCTGGGGCCCCACCCACAGGCCTCCTGAAGGAGTGGGCTCCGTTTCCAAGTTGCCAAGAGAACGGCCCTTTTGCAGATTCTTAGGGCCAATGAGGGAGATGCCTTCATTCCCCATGGAGCAAGGATCGTTTGGGCAGTATTTTCTGGTGGGTTTCCGGTGGATCTCGGGGTTCCCAGAGCACCTGGGAGCAGCGTGAACTGCTCACGATGGAAGCTGTTGTTGAGCTTTGGTCAATTAGACTGTTTCAACCCACAGGGAGGAAATCAGGGAGGAAGTCAGGCATTGTTTGGAGAGAAAAGGATTTCCTCTATCCCTTCGGGTTCTCCTTTATGTTGAGAGGGAAGTCCCAACCAGACAGGAAGAGGAAGAGGGAGAGGCTGTTCCTTCTGCTTTGGGAGGACCGTGGGAGGATGACGGGAAGATGGGGCTGGAGCTGGGGCAGCCTCCTGAAGGGATTCTGGTCTCCCCTTTGGGGATCTGGCCAGAGGGAGGGATATTTGAGACGTGAAGGGCATATCTCTGGCAGTGGCGTTTTGGCTTCTGGTTGTGTTGGGGGCTCCGGAAGGAGAGGTCGGAGGCTGTACCCCATTCTCGTATTAATATTAAAGAGAAATCGGAAAAGCGGTCATGTGCATTGAGCCCAGCTGTCCTTGTCACTTGGGGGCTGGTGATGGCCCTCGAGGTTCTGCCAGTGGAAGACAGCCGTGTTGAGGGCCAGGGGAACTAGACCAAGGTCCAGACAGGGGATGTCACAGTCTTCAAGGGTTCCATGGCCCTAGTGACTGCTGAGGGGCGGCAGAGCTGGCTGAGGTGACAGGTACCAACTGTACCCAGATGGTCAGACCTGGAGTTCCCTGGGCTCATGCACAAGTCAGGGAGGGGGGCCATCTGCACGTCCGCAATCATCATTGCAGAAGCCTGGAAGCTTCCCTTGGGGTGGGGAGTGGGGTCCTGTGTGGGGGCACGCTAAGACCCGACTCCTCTCTTTGCACCAGACCCCAGAAGCCCTTCATCCTTCAGAAGCTATTCAGAAATGTGGTCTTGGGACCCACAGCCCCTGCATTACCAGGAAACTTGGTAGGAATGCTGAGTCTCAGGCCCCTCCCCAGCCATGCCAAGTCGGCATACTGCCCACGAACTATCTCCCCAGGGGATCTGTGGGCATGATAGAATGTGGGAGGTGGTGGCGTCAGTTCTGTTCTCCTCCCCCATCCGCCTGACACCGTGGTGTGGGAGAGCAGGGGTGGGAGTGTGTGGAAATCTGACAGCAGCCAGGCATTTGCCTGAAGGGACCACTTACCCAGTTGGCTCGCGATCCACTCCTTAGGATGGAAATCTCACCGCGCCATCCCATCCTGCTGTGCTGAGAAAGGAGTCCACAAGAGATGAAGAGAAGTGCTGGCATCTTCTTTCACTGGGCAGAGCACAGCTCGAGTTGCTTTCATGAATCTACTGTGTGCACATGAAGGTGGTCGCCTCGGGCGGGGTAGGGGGGGCGCACACAGCCAGTTGGTAACAGGGGTGGTATTAGAACCCAGCGGCTTTGACCTTGATTTTTCCCTGCCGTTTACTCCAAGTGTTGCTCTCCAGGCCAGGGCCAGTCCGCTCACTGGCACTTGTCCATGGTGAGCTAAGTACAGAAATTGGGAGTGAGCCTTTAGAAACTCGAGAGAGTATGTTTGTGTCTGCTAGAAAACACAATGGTAAAAGTTTGGGCTTGTGTTTTGTGGCTTGTATTTCTTTTTCTTCCTTCCTTCTTTCCTTTCTTTTTTTTTTAAAAAAAAGATTTTATTTATTTGTTAGAGAGCGAGAGAATGAGCACAAGCAGGGGGAACAGCAGGCAGAGGGAGAAGCAGGCTCCCCACCGAGTAGGCAGCCCGATGTAGGACTCAATCCCCGGGATCATGACCTGAGCTGAAGGCAGATGCTTTGCCGACTGAACCCCCCCAGACATCCCTTGTATTTCTTTTTTATTTCATCTTTTCTAGCAAGTCATATTTATTGTACTAGACAAAAGTATGCATCCATGAAGGATTGAAATTAATTAACAAACCAACAGAAACATGACCGTCCTCCATCCGCAGGTAGTCTGAGAGTGCCTGCATGATGTCGTGCCATCTCAAGTCAAGAGGGGAGATTCCGAAAAATCAGGGCAACATCAGAGGCTCGCCCCGGCCTGGGCAAAACACAGGCACACTTAAGCCTGAGGGGACCAGGTGAGAACCTGGAAAGGGTGTTCCTTTCTGTTTCTGAGTTCTCCAGAGGCCTCGCTACTGCAGGAAAACGCTAGGTAGGTGTTTGAGGAGGCCTCGGGCTAAGTCAACTCCACGACCCCTCACCTGGAACTGGGTCACCTGTAAGTGGGTCAGCGGCGCCGTACCTCCCTGCCAAAGAAGCTGCAAATCTTCGCCTGCCTCCCGATCTGTAGGATGACACGGTCTTTTGGGTGAACATGCCAGTCCCAGCAGTGCCCTTGTCCTCCCCACCAAACCTGGCGCGTTCTGTTCTGGCAGGGAACAAACGCTTTCTTTTTATGAGCCTGCAAACCTCCAGCCTCCCAGCCTCCCAGCCTCCTGGCTGGCTGGGCGCCAGGGGCCGGGCCTGATACAGGCCCACATCCCCACCCGGACCCATGGCCCCGGCTGCTCCCGATTCAGGCTCAGGCTCGCCTGAGTCACCGCACCTCCATGAAAGACTTCAAAAAGAATAAAGCAACAGGATCTCCTAGGGGCCTGTTGATCGCCATCTAGCACCACGTCTGCGTTTGGGCCCCCTTTTTCCGCAAGCCATGAATGCCTCTAATCCGGCCAAGCAGGGTGTGGGTGTCCAATTGTGAGCTGCTAAGCAGGGGAAGGAGGTCCATCCCACGTGCAACCCCACCCACCTCCCCCCTCCCAGCGCCCCCAGACAGCGCTCTTTTGTTTGTGGGTGTGATGAAGTGGAGGGGGGAGAGGCAGGCTTTTCCATCCTCGGGTGGCTGCCGGCACATTTGTCCAGAATCATCAGACCACCCGGCTCCCTGAGCCGTGCTCGGGGGCCGGGGTGCACCCGTCCACCTGCGGGAACACGGTGTCTGGAGGCGGCCCTGTCAGATTAACCCCGCGGCCGGCCCCTGTTTAATGAGAGTGTGGCGCCTGGTGCGCAGCTAAAGCCCTTCTTGTTTAGACAGCCTCGCTGGCTGCGCCACGTGTCGCCGGCACCAGGCCGGGAGGGGCAGTCTCCCCCCAACCCCCCCAAGCCCCCCCACCCTGCCCCGGCGGAAGCCTGTTCCTTTATTCTTTTAGAACCAAGCCCTGGCCTGCCCTGGCTAAGGTCAAAAGGATTTTGGCCAAGGCCTGCTGGGGCCCCTGGGAGCCTTCATTCCCACGGGGCTGAAGCCGGCCAAGGGAGCCCCAGACACTGGGTGACACCTGGGGATGCAGGTGACAAGGCAGCAGGGGCCTCAGCCAGTCTGCCTGCTTCCCCGACAGACCTCCTGGAGCTGAGTGCTGGCCACAGTGCTCCCGCTGCCCTGGGCTTTCACGTCTGATTGCTTTTCAGCGTGGCTGCAAAGGAAAGTCACAGGAGCCATTTGGCGGGCACTGGCCGGGCCCCTTGTTAGCGGAACGGTGGGGGACTGAGTGGCTTTCCCGAGGTCCTGATTTCTGAATCAAGTCTGAAAGCCTTAGCTCTTGTCCCCTCCTAGCAGGGGCCTTCAACCTTGGCCCTCCCTGCTCCCTGCCCCCCTCCCCTTTGCTGCCCCTTCCCCTGTGTTCCGAATTCACTCTGCAGCCAGAGTGAACTCTTACATTTTTATCTTATAAACTTTCAATTTTGAAGTGATCCGGATTTGCAAAGCTATAAAAATAGTGCCAAGAGTTTGTGTATTCCTTTACCCAGATTCCCTAAGTATCTTACTTATTGGCAAGTTGCACATTGTACACACACACAATTTTCTCCCTGAATCTTTTGAGATCACGTTCCAGACCTGATGCTCCTTTGCTCCTAAGTATTACCTGAAAATGTGAAATGAAGGACATTCTCGTAAAATAACCACA
Organism: Neogale vison; assembly: GCF_020171115.1. Classification (NCBI taxonomy): domain Eukaryota; kingdom Metazoa; phylum Chordata; class Mammalia; order Carnivora; family Mustelidae; genus Neogale; species Neogale vison. The sequence continues at coordinate 96,779,429 of NC_058105.1, forward strand.
GTATAGTTGATCAAAATCAGGAAATGAACATTGATACAATCCTATGACCTGACTGACAGATCTTATTCAAATGCTCATTACTTGTCTCACTAATGTCCTTCATAAGAAAAGAAATAAAATATTTTTCTGGCCCAGGATCTAATCTTGAGTCATACATTGTATTCGGTTATTGTGTCTCTTTAATCGGGCATGGTCCCTTTGTCTTTGTCTTTTGTGACAGGGGCACTTCTGAAAAGTACGGGCTGGTACTCCTTTTGTAGACTGTCCCTTAGTTTGGCTTTGTCTGATGCTGCCTGTGACCAGGTTCAGGTGCTGCCCGTTTGGCAGAAACCCCACCGGGGGCATATGTGTCCTTTTTAGGACATCGCATTGGGAGGCACACGGTGTCCATTTGATCCGTGGCTGGTGGTGTTCCCTTTGATCACTCAGTCATGGTGGCGTCTGCCAGGTCTCTCTATGATGTGACTATTTTTCTTGCTGTAATTAAGAGGAATCTTAGGGGCAGTGCAATCTTTTAAAAACTAGAAATCTAATTCAGTCACCTCCAGTCCCTAACCCCAGTTGGAATCCTGACTTCTTGGTGTCCCCGGAACCTCCGTGGTCTGGCCTCTGTTGAGCACTGTGCTGTCACCTCCTATCACCTTTCTGGGAACCCCAGGCACAATGGCCTTTGTGCTATTGCCAGGACACACCACCAAGTTCATTCCTGCCCCCTGAGGCCCCGCCTTCATAATAGCTGTTCCCTCTGCCTGGAATGCTTCTCCATCTAGTCAGTACGTGTCTATTTCTTTGTGTCTTTCGGATTTGGCCTTACAGGTCCCCTGAGGGAGGCCTTCCCTGCCCGCCCACCTGAAGTTGCCCTCCTCCCTCCCTCCCCCTCCGCCACCAAAAGCGTCTGGAGTCTTATCGTGGGACTTACTACCATCTGCCATCTGTTCACGCGCTTGTTGTCTGTCTCCCCCGGCAGAAGAAAGCAGGGAGCCCGTGTACCTTGCTCCGTGCTGCGTCTGTGCTCCTAGCACAGAGCCTGGCCCACCGCAGTGGGGTGAACGTTGATCAAGAATTTGCTGGATGCATGCATGACAAAGTATTGCTCAGTAGTGCATGGCAAGCTGGGGCTCTAACCCCGAAGTCTTGGAGTTCTGCCAGATCGTCTGTGCCGGTTACAGCGCAGCTCCGCTGGGCTCGGGCACAATAGGGCAGATGGCAACAGGGTAGCTTAGGGCTCCCCGCATGGTGCCCTTAAGGGGGAGCTGCAGGAAACATCAAGAAGGCGTGCTGAGATGGGGTAGGGAGGTGGATGGATCCCTGAGCCCTGAAGTATAGATCTCTCCCTCCCTTCCTTGTGAGGGGGCATGGGGTAGGGGGTGGGGAATCAGACATAAATACACTTACATTCAAAGCACAAAGGCAGACCAGATGGAAGTCCTACAGATGTTGGCAGCTGCAGGACAGCAAGGATGGCCAGACCCACTAGGTCACTAGAAGGGAGGTGGGTGGGCTTGTTCAGAGCTGAGGAGATGCTGCCCGGTGACCAGGAAGCCACGGGGGGCATGTCAGGCAGCTGTCTTCTGACGCTGTCTCCCCTGTGCCCCAGCCGGAGGGTTCTGGTCATCACCTCCAGCTCCTGCACAAGGAGGGCATGGCGCCCCTCTGGGAGCTCGCGGCTGGCCACCACACCAAGAGGAGAGGGCACTGCTTAAGACTAGGGGCGATTTTGGGGGAGAGCCATAAGGTGGCTTTCCCTGCAAACAACTCCCCTGCCTCCCGCCACCCCAGGGATCCCTGTGTAGGACTGCACTGCTGTGGGTGTGTGCCGGGACAAAGGTCTCCTTGGTGTCACCACCAGCAAAATGATGCCGTGGTCTCTTCCACATTCCCCTCCTTTTTGTCTGTCTCAGGGAGTGTACTGGTCTGCTCTGGCTGCCGCGATGGAGTGCTGCAGAATGGGTGGCTCAGAACAACACGCCTTCATTTCCTCATGGTCCTGGAGGCCGGAAGCCCCAGATGGAAGGGTGGCTAGAGCGGGTTCCTCCTGAGGCCTCTCTCCTTGGCTTGTCCATGGCTGCCTTCTTGCCATGTCCCCACATGGCCTTCCCTCTGGGCGTGTGTAGAAAAAGCAAGCTCTCTGGTCTGTCTTCTTGCAGGGGCAGCAGTCCTGTTGACTTGGGCCCCACCGTCAGGACCTCGGTTCACCTTAGTTACCGCCCTGAAACCTTATGGGAGAGTCACATGGGTGTTAGGGCTTCAACGTGGCAATCTGGGGAGGGCACAGTTCTGTCTGTTTCGGGGAGGGGCCTTTGACTCTTGGCAGAGAACTGTGGAAGATTCTCCCCGCCAGGCAGGTGTCTTGTGACAGTTCTCATCACTCTCTTAATGCTCCCAGCACTCAGGGATTCATGGCAAGAAATCTCCCTGGAAATGTCTGGGGCGCATCTAGGAAATGCCTTACTGAAATGAAAGCTGGGCCCTCTTGACTGGGCCCCGGAAGGAGAGGCTTCAGATGGCAAAATGCGGAGTAAAGGGTGCTGTGTATGGGCCCTGGGCTGGGGTTCTGGCCTGAGATTCCTTTTTCTACCCTGTCTTTGTGTGTATAAGTGTATGTGTGTGCACACAATTATGCATGTACTCTCCTATTAGAAGTGTCAGGCCAGGGAGGGGCTGCTGGCTTCCTCCACCTGGATCTCCCCTCTTGTGGACCCTGGAACCACCAACCTCTGCCCTCTTTGGCCCTGAAGCACAGGTGTGGCCCGGGACCCCTGTTTTCTTCTCAGGAGCCCACAAAAACGAGGTTGGAACTTTCTAGAAACTTCTATGAGAGTGGGGAACTCACATACACGGGCATGCAGGCTTGTGTGACAGAGTGGGTGCCTGTCTCAATGATTTGTTACTGTATAACAAAGCATCCCCCAAACTTAGTGGCTTAAAATAATGACAACGTCAATTTTGCCTCACGATTATACAATTTAGGCAGGGACAGCTCATCTCGGCTCCACTTGGTGTCCGCTGGGGTAGTCTGAAGCTAAGGGCTGGGTTATCTAAAACCTCACACACCTGTCTGCTGTTAATATCAACTGGTCTGATCGGAACACCTACACCTGGCCTGTCCAGTTGGCCCTTGGCTTCCTCACAACATGGCATCTGGGTTCTAAGGGCAAACACCCCCATGACAGACAACCAAATGGAAGTCTTGTCTTTTATCACCCAGCCTTGGAAGTCACCCACTGTCACTCCGCCAGATTCTATTTGTTGGAAAGCAGTCACTAGGGCCAGTTTTATTCAAGGATGAGGAATGGGAATCCACCTCTCAGTGGGAGGAAGGTCAAAGACTTTGCAGCCGTGCTTGAAAATCAGTGCAGTGGCTCATGGCTCCCTTCCCATTCACGCAGTACTCGGGACTTACGACTCTGCCCTTGGCAATGCCTTGTCTTTCTCCTCACAGGACCACCATCATACCACCTGGCACCTTCGTGGGTGCCAGACCAGGAGAGAGTGCCATGCTTTCTCTGATCGAGGCCAGACCAAGACTTCCCCGAGAAATAATTTGGTGCCCCTGCACAAAGGGGAAAAAATGGGTTTCCTACCAGGATAGCATTTGCTTACAAGTCACAGAGAGATGTAAAACAAGATAGAGGTGGAGAGTCTCTCTCCAGCAGACTACGCCTCACATGGGACCTCTGCTGTAGGAAGTCCTTAGGGGCACAAGCTTCTCCTATTCTGCCATTCTGCCAGGCGCACGCCCTCCATCCCCAGGTCACCTCATGTCCAAGTTGATGGCTGCAGTGACATTCTGGCCATCGGAGAGGAGAAAGGGATCAAGGAGAAGCAGTAGAGACTTCCCAGTACTGAAACGTGCTATTTCCGATTATATCTTAAATGGCCCAAACTTAGTCACGTGGTCATTCCTGGCTGTGAGGGGCTGGGACACGGAGTCTTTATTCTGGGCGTCCATGCGCCCCCCACTACAATTGCTGATTCTCTTAGCAGGAAAAAGGTGGGGGAGGGGAAGGACCCTGTAGGTAAAGAAACAGACTCCGCCAACTTATTAATTAAAACACTTTATGCACAGACAGATTTGCTCGCTAATTTACCTCCCCTGGCTGTCGAAAAATTAATGGGCTACAGAAGTGGCAAAATGTCTTCCACTTTTTGTGGCTCTTTTCCTCACATCGGTTTTCTTTGGCAATTTCCCAAGGCAGACAATTTGGTGGGGGAAGCATATTGAAGGGCATGCAAATTATCTAATAAAATGAATCATTGTTTGTGGTAAGTAAGAAAGTTACACCAGGCTTTATTTGGTTTCAGATTTTTGGCTGATCGCAACTTTATGTGTGCATTACAAAAATACCCCACGAGAGGGGTCAGTGCCAGCCAGGGGCGTGTTTTAAATTTCCATATAAGGCTGCTATTTACTTTGGTCGAAGCTTGTGGAAACTTGCGTCAACTGGCAGGGGTATTTCTATTTATTCCAGCGGTATTTTGGACCCTCTAACAGACTGGTGCCCTGGGAAGCTGCCCAGCTGGCCTGCCCGGCTAGCTCGGTGTCTGAGGACACTAAGAGGGCCTTTGCAACTTAGAGAAGACTTGGGCTCTGCCCCAAAGGTATGACCTTGGCCTTATGGTTCTTAACGTGAAACTGCGCCTCCACGTACTACGCTGACCGTGATCTTAATCTAAGAGACTGGATTAATTTCCTGCGGCTGCTGTAACAAAGTACCATACACAGGGCGGCTTCAACAACAGAAGCGTGCTATTTCAGAGTTCCAGGGGGTCCGCAATCCACAGTAGAGGTGTGGGCGGGGCCGTGCGCTCTCTAACTCCTGGTACTTCCTTGGCTTGTGGTATCATATTTCCAACCTTTGAAAGGCATGTTCTCTGCATGCATGTCTGTGTCCAAATTTCCCCTTTTTACTGGCATACCGGTCATATTGCAGTAGAGTCCATCCTACTCCAGTATGACTTCATCTTAATTCACAACATTGACAATGACCTTATTTCCTTACACAGTCGTATTCTGGGGCACTAGGGATTCAGACTTCAACATATGAATTCGGGGGTAAAGGCAGCACCATTCTACCCAAAACAAAGACATCCACACACAGGATGATTGTGTGTGTATGTGTGTGTGGGTCTGTGTGTTGTCACTGCACACTCTGGCTTAAAGATTCCGTCTTTTGTAGTTTTTTTTGGTGGTGGTGGGGAGAATGGTTTCCACCAGTGATAGCAAGATGGGTGATGGGAAAGTGGTTCACACAAAGGACTTTGGTCTTTTCCCAACCAATACGGTATGACGAGAGTCTAGGGAGAATCTAGATCTATTACCATCTATTGGAATAAGCGTCTACCAGGAGGTAGCTTGCGCCTGAGCTGGTTATCCAGTACCAGGATGTTTGTGGCTATATTCAGTGCCTTTGGGTCTAATAACAAAAAGCCCACTCAGTGTGGTGTAGACAACAGGGAGATTATCACCTGCTGTGATCCCAAAAGCCCAGAGGCAAGACAATCCCGGGGTTGATTAACTCACTGACGTCATCCAAGACCCAGGCTCCGCCCACCTTTTTGCAGGTTGTTGTTGGTCCTCTGTCCTGCCTCCCTGTGTTCACAGGAGGGCTCCACTGGCTACAGCCCCGCTCCAACACAAGTCCGAAGGTCTGACCAGCAAATGCCTTGAGTGCCTTTAAAAGGGGCCCCGCAGACTTCCTCTCACAGCCCATTGGTCAGGATTGTGTCACTGGGGGAGGAAATGGACTTGCCACGACTAGCTCTAACTTAATCAAGCTTTGCTCTGCGCTGTTGTCGGGAGGGGCCCAGTGGCCCTTGCTGCACACTGACTGCCCTTTCCTTAAGCAGAATCGGGGTAATGTTGGCAAGGAAGAGGGGGTGGGGAAAACAACTGGGGAAAGCGACTCACAAAGTCCACCACACGGGGCCCTGGATCGAGTGGAAGGACAGGCTGCTTGCTGTGGCCGGGTAGAGGTGGGGGCGGGGGACACGGGGCGCGCAGCAGCTGCGGGGGCGAGCAGGAGCCCCGCGTAGAGCCGGCAGTCGATACCTTCTTAGAATAACAGTTCTCATCAGGCACTGGGTCTGACTTTAAGCTGACAAATGATTTTCCTTCACAATAAAAGTACAAACAGAATCCTAATTAATGAATTTGCCAATAGCTGTTGCCTATTTTATGGGCCTCAGCCCAGATTCAGTCTGTGGACAGGATGAGTGAGTGTGTGTGTGTGGATTGGGCCATAAATCACCCAGGGCTCAGGACAAGGGCAGTGTGGTTGGCATCTTCCCATAGCAGCCCTTCCAGAGGGGGCTGAGATGGCCACAGCCACCCCGATAGCCATGAGAACGGCAGGAGCTGAGACAGCCATGGCACGCACGGGAGACTGGTGAGAGCAGACACTGGCCCTAGCTCCGGCTTGCGGAGGCTGCCGCTGTTTGTGGTGGAGAGGACTAACAGTTTCCTTAACAGGTCATTGGCCCCGTCTCTCCTTGCCTGTGGGTGGGTGCTTCTCCTCCTGCCAGTTCTACCCCGGGAGAGGCCACGGGGCCATCCATGATCTACCTGGTTTTGAAGAAGTGCCCGGGAGGGGTCATTCTGGTTGGGTGAGCTGTGCGCCGTGTCCTTCATTCAATGACCACGTGTCTGACTCTGTGCTGGGTGCCGTGGAGGAGCAGGAAGGGCCACGGTGCTTGAAGGGGTCCAGGTCTTGTTCTTGGGGGGGCTCCACGATCTCACCTGCGTGCCAGTCAGAGGGACTGAGGCAGACGAAGAACTTTTTGCTGGTCCTTTGTTTTTCATGGAAGCCCACAGAAGGGGAGGTGTGGTGAGGCCCACTCTCTGGTTATGCAAACGGCAGTTTTGATAAGACTGTGGGACAACAGACGTCAGACACCCAAGTGCGTGTGAGACGCGCGCCCTCGTGAGACACGCATCCTGAGGAAAAGTGCTGACGTTAGTGATAGCACGGGTCACTGGCGTTTTGAAAAAGCTCCCCAGGTTAATTCTGATATAATCATCCCTTCCTCTTTACCCAGCCCCACCTCTCACACTGCCTCAGGAACCATTGCCAAACTGCAGGAAAATAACTAATAACCTCTCACACACTTAAAGACATTTTCTCTGCTTTCTAAGGCCTTCTGCCTCCTGTTACCTTTCATCCGCCAGCACAGGCCTGTTTCCCAACTATGGTTAATGATTAACAATTTGTTTAGCATTAACTGAGCTTCCCAATTGTTTGGCTCCATATTTGCCCAGCCATTCACTACAGTGCTGCAAAAACAATTCTTTGCCTTCACACAACATCAATAAATTAATTTCCTTTATTTTTGTCCTTGATGTGGCTGAGACGGCCCAGTGTTTCATTTGCAGTACCTGGCCCTTGGTATTTCTCTTGCCTTCCCAGGAGGGAGATTAACTGTGCAGGTTGGCACGCACGGGAATCGCCCTTAGACGAACCCTCACGAAGTGACCTTACCTCAGAAGACATTCCTATCTTCAGGAGCAGACACTGTTGACAAGGCTTCCCATCTCTGTCTATGTCAGTGCCATTTAAATGCTTCGTTTCCTTCAAAATCTTAGAATGACGACCACTTAATCCTGTCCACTTACAACAGTAGGGTTTCCACGTTCTTTTCTAACCCGTCTTTTGTGATGGTTGTTCATCGGGGAGTTCAACATGGCCGCCATTACTGTGGCTTTCCTAAGAGTCTTCTCTGACGGTCTTCATTTCCCCTTGCTACAGTGGGCTGAAAGTGGGCTCTTGGGGCTGGGAGTTTGAGTCCCAACAATGCCCTGCAGACACCATGGTCCCATGTCTTGGCTGGTCTCTCTGGCAAGGCGAGTTTCAGTGATCTGCCACTTACAGCTGCTAGTTACTCTGGGACTCTGTTTCCTCATCTTTAAAAATGTTCTCGTGAGGAGGGAACTGATAATAGTTGTAAGTACCTAAGAGTGTGTCTGGCACATCACAGGGACTAAAATTAAACCATTTCCATTCCATTTCTGAGCAGGGCTACCCACTTTCCATTGCCAGAGTCTGCATCTCCCGGTTTGAGGGCTTTCTCCTGTCACCAGAATTCTCTCTGGCTGTGTGAAAGATCTGGAAGTGCCGAGGAATAAGAGGTTCCTGGGACAGCCCACAAACAAGGACTGGGAGGAGTCCGTGTGTGTGGAAGGACCCTGTTCCCTGCTCTGGGGTGGGAGAACTCTGACAGGGATGCTTGATACTGTTTCCCAGAGGCCTTTAGAAGGATTGAGCTCTGGTTGTGCATTGCACTGACTTGTTTGAAAACTCACCCTTTCTGGCCCATTTCCTGTCTCCCCCATATCTCTTAGTAACTGCACCATTTCCCCCGTTCAAGGCAGAAACGTGAATGTTATTCCACCATATCCAGTCATCATCGCTAACAAATATTTATTGAGCTCCTTTAGTGGGAGTACTACTCTGTGTGGACACCCCGGGCACAAGTGTCTTTGCTTTAGTGGTGTTTCTTCTCTCATCCCTCATGCCCTCCTCACCTCACACCAGTCTACCCACTTCCCTGCTGACATCTTCCAGAAGGGACTTCTAATGACTCTTCATATCTCCCTATCTTTGCTCAAAATCCATCCACCACTCCCCGCTGGCTGCTGGATAAAGTTGGAGCAACACAGCTGGGTAGGGAAAGCCCTGAATCTCCTCATCTCGGTATTAATGACCCAACTTCTCCATCCTTCGCTGCTTCCTAGAGTCACTGCAGCTTACCATGGCTGTGTCTTGGCTCATATTAAATTCTACCCGTACCTTTGGGGTTTAAGTTACATCCTACTTCCTTCACTGCAGCCTGGACCCAGTGGGAAGGAGGCCCTCCCCTGATTCTTGAAGCACGATCGGAAACACTCAGCCAGACTCATTTACTCCGTAAAGCATCGTGTCCCAGGCACCATGCTTGATACCACTGGGTAAATATTGATGAACGAAATAAATGTGGCCCCTGCACTCATGGAGCCCACAGGACAGTAGGACAGGAGACAAAGATCAAATAATCACGGAGATGTGGAAATTATAAATCATCTCAAAGATGATGAGGATTCGACAAGTTGTTATCAGAAAGCCAAGCAAGGTGGGACCTCATTTCAATGGGAGGTGGTGGGTGTTCAGATGAGACCTTCTGAGACATGAGGTATGAGTAGAAATTAGCTAGAATAAGGGTAGAAAGTAGTCTAAGTAGAATGAGTCTCTCACGAGAAGACAATTAAGTTAGGAGGCACTAAAAAAGGCCAGGGGATTAGACCTGGTGAAAAAAGAAGAAGCATAAAGGGATGTAGGGTGGAAATAGTTGTCAAGGGCCAGTTTACTCAGAGTCTCAGAGTCTGCACCGGTCAGGTTTCTGTTGCAATAATGCTGCTTAACAAACAGCCCCTATGTCTTTGTGGCTTACAACATCAAACATTTATTTCCCCACTCTGAGGTCTTCCGATCGGCTGCAGTTCAGCAGGGCTCAGCTGCGGCTCTACAGGCCAAGGCTGGGCTCCTGGCTTTGGGTTGGGCTCAGGGCTCACTCACATTTCTCTCATCCTGGGACCAAGACCAGAGGAGGACCAGCTACCTGTGGCAGGCTCTTCTTTTGGCTGAGCATAGACTCGAGAGGGCAACTAGAGACAACGCCGCTCAAGGCCAAGGTTTGGAACTGGCCCATGTTATTCTGTCCACACTCCAATGGTCAAAGCCAGTGGTAGGGCCCAATTCAGGGGACTGGTACACTAAGAGGCATATGGTCAGATGGCTGAAGGGGGTGGGGATGGAATTCTGTCTCAGAAAGAACACTTGGTGGTACGATAGTCCTGCCCGATACCAGCTGGAAACCTTTGTACGTTCCTTTCATCCTTCTTGAATGTTTCTTCTCTAATACTTTAAGGAGTGCATTTCCGTACACATCTATGTACACAGAAACCTAGAATTTTTGCAAATGTTTGAACACAACTGGTATCCGGTTGGCCATGTTGTTCTGTGGCTGTCTTGAGTTTTATTTCTTTTTCTTTATTTTCTTTTAAAGAGATTTATTTATTTATTTATTTATTTTAGCGGGGAAGGGCAGAGGGAGAGAATCTCAAGCAGACTCCCTGCTGAGCATGACCCTGAGATCACAACTGGAGTCAAAATCAAAAGTTGGACGCTTAGCCGACTGAGCCACCCAGGCATCCCCCGAATTTTATTTCTTTAACAAAGACTACCTTGAGCTCCAAGCCAACACTGGGAAGGTCACACCATAATATTTTCCATGCTGGGGGTCTCCAAACCCTTATTTTGGTGTTGCTTAGAAAGTGTGAGGGTGGTCCAGGATAATAAGTTCTGTACTCATGTGATAATATTTCCAGTCCTTCATGCTTTTCTGGAACCTGGACATGTCCTGATCAAGAAATAAAGTCTATGTCCCCTCCCCTTGATCCCAGGGGTGGTCTTTGGGACTGCTTTTACTGAAAGAGAAGGGGCACTGTGTGACTCCTGAGCACGAGCTGTGAAGGAGTATTTAGGTACTGCCTGGATCTCTCTTGGGACGCTCGTCCTTGACGCCTGGACGCCATGCTGTGAGGAAGCCCAGGGTATAGGCAGAGGCTCGTGTGCTGAGGAAATATGGCTCCTGGTCCTCAGCTTTGGCTAAGCTCCAAGCTAACCCCCAGCCCCAACTTGCTGGCCATACGAGCCAGGTCACCCAGCCATGTAGAAGGCGACCGCCCCAGTCCCCAGGTGACTTCTGCGGTACAGAGATAAGTCTTCCCTGCCCGGGGACCTGTTCAAACAACAGATTCAGGTGCTGAAGGAATGATTGCCATGTGTTTTGAGCCTCTGGATTTTGACATGGCTTATCACGCAGCAAGAGATGCCTGGAACCGAGCCGCCTGGGTGGCTCAGACGTTAAGCTTCTGCCTTCGGCTCAGGTCATGATCTCGGGGTCCTGGAATGGAGTCCCGCATCCGGCTCCCTGCTCAGGGCAGAGCCTGCTTCTCCCTCTCTCCCCAAACCCCTGCTTGTGCTTTCTTTCCCCCCTCTTTCAAATCAATAAAGAAAATCTTACCAAAAAAAAAAAAAAAAAAGCTGTCTAGAACCTCTACTTCTTGGAATCGGTTCCAGGTGGAAAAGGAAGCAGTGACAAGGCTGAGTCCCCATACGTGAATTCAGAAGGCCCCAGTTTCCCTTGAAGAGGGGCCCACGCCCCCACAGCCCAGGGCTGGCCGGAGCCTGAGTGTGGAGCTGCAGTGACCCCAGCTGTGAACACTGGGGGGGGGGGGCTCAGCACGGCCAGCCTGGCGTGAAAGAGTACAAGGAATAGGAGAGGCAGTCCCCAGGGGAAGTGATGGCTTTGGTTGTAAATATGCAGTGCATGAGGAGGTTCGGGGAATGGTTACAGCTGGTGGAAAGAGTGCGGGGTGAGGAGGTGGGGGCCCCGGTCCAGACCCCCGACTCTGACAAACCACCAGTGTGACTTCATATGTTACCATGCTTCCTTGGGCCCCTGTGCTGCGGGTGCTGGATAAAATACAAGCATCCTGGAGTAGGAGTTGAATTTCAGATAAACAAATGAGTAATTTTTATTTTAAGTATGTCCCAAATATCCCAGGGGACGCACTTACACTAAAAAACGAGGCATTATTTATCCGAAATTCAACGCTAACTTGGCAGCCTGTATTTCTACTTGCTAAATCCAACCAATGTACCCGGTGGCCACATTTATAAAACTGGGGACTTAGCGTGGCCTCCAAGGCAGCCAAGCCTCGAGGCAAAGCCAGCTATGGATCCACGACCTACCTGGGTGTGAGCCCAGCTCGACACGGCCAAGCTTCCAGCCTCATCTGTAAAATGGGAATAATAACAGCCATTCCCTCCCAGGCAGGTCTCAAGGGTTAAGTGAGAGCATGTGTGCAAAACGCTTAAGTGCCTGTGCAGAATCAAAGGGAGGTGTTCTTATTACTCTGGCTGGTGTCCTAGTGCTACGGGTCACAGGCGAGCGTTATCAGGCAACAGGCATCTTTGGAAAATTTGTGCAGAAGGCTGCACACGTGTGCACACGCGTGCGAGGCACATCTAGGTAAAGAAAGGAGGTTCCAGCCCTGCCCTCCAGGGCACCTCGTGTTCAGCCAGCAGCTGGAGAACGCATCCCACTACCCACTGTGTTCAACTCCCACAGTTAATAACACTGCGGAATGAGGGTTGTGGATACATTCTCCCTTCCTCGGCATCTTTGCGGGCAGGTTTTTAATTTTAAGCCGGAGAAAACCCATCAGGTATTTGAGGCTCCTGGGGGGCAGCTAATGCTTCCTGTCAAATGCTCACCCTGGGGTGCTTTGTTACCCTGACACCTCCCGAACTCGGAGTCAGCAGCAAATTGCAGGACAAAATTCTTATGCTGCAAGTTTATTGCATATTCATAGAATTTAGGCCATTAGGCGACATTAGTTTTTTTTTTTTTTTAACTTTTTATTGAAGTGTAACCTACATTCAGAGAAGTGCACATATCCTCGGTGTACGCTTGATAAATTCTTACAAGCAGAAAGCACCCACCGAGGTGCTGCACCCAGGTCAGGACACGGAACATCGGAATATCTTCAGCCCTCAAGGAACGGCCCCCCCCATGCCCTCTCTCCAGCACCGCTTCCTCCCTCCCCCCCGCCTGGGGGAGCTTTCCTGACTTTTACGCATGCAGCTTCTCCGATCTCTGAAGCTTACATAAATGGAATCAAACATCCTTTTTTGGGTCTGGCCTCTTTTGCTCAACAGTAAGATGGTGAGATGTATCCACTTTGTTCCAAGTGTTTGCAGCTTTTGGTCCTCTTTGCTGTTGGCGTGTACTTTTCCATCTTAACATCACTGGGCTTCGGGTGGGTTCGCCTGGCTGTCAGCATTCTAGAGCGTGGTTCCTGGCAGATAGTTGTAACGCCTACTGTGGGGAGCCAATGAGACCGAATGGTCTTTCATAATCTCAGTCGCAACTCTTGACTGTGACTCAGGCCATGACCTTGGGGTCGTGAGATGGAGCCCCGCCTCGAGCTCTGGGCTGGTGCAGGGAGCCTGCATCAGATTCTTCCTCTCCTTCCTCCCAACCCTGCTCTCTATCACCCTTTCTCAAAAAAAAAAAAAAAAAGAGAGAGAGAGAGAGAAACCCAAGGCTGAACATATGAAAGAAACAATTGTGGAAGAAATTAGCAAAGTGGCAATGAGAAAGGGAAATTTTGATTTTAACCTGTGAGCTAACCTCTGTCAGAAACTCCCCCTCACTCTTCCTGGTGGAAACAGGTGTGTAAGGCACAGACTGGACTGTGACCCATGAACCCCCTGGGAATCTGGTTCAGTTGCAGCTTCTGATGCGGGAGGTCACGATGGAAGCTGAGATTCTGTACAAGCTCTGGGTGGTGCAGCCGTGCCTGGTCCCAGGACCACACCTGGAGTAACAAGGGCCACCCATGCCAGGAATCACTGTCCGATTGCTCATGGTGCATCTGCTGACAGGCCCAGGGGGGCTAGGGAAGTGAGGGAAGAACTTGCTGCAGCAGGGCAAGAGAAAGCAGTGCGAAGGCCGGGCTCTGGAATCTAGAAGAACAGTGATCACACCCTGTGTTACTAGTTGTGTGACCTTGGGCAGGACACCTAAGGCCCCTGAGCCTCGGTTTCCCCATTTGTGACACGGAATAATAGTGCCCACACGGCAGGGTGTTGTGGGGAGTACCTCCTGGGAACCGAGCACATACCGGGTCATTGATAAATGTTGGTTATCATTATTCTTGATGTGATCTCAAATAATTTTTCATGTGTGAGGCAAAAATACATAAAATCGTGCCAGTGTACATGTGTACAAAAGGTCACAGTTTATGTCAAGGAGCTCACAGTCCAGTAATGCAGGCCAAAGATGCATTCTTCCAATAAATAAAGTGTGTGTGTTTGTGTGTGTGTGTGTGTGTGTGTGTGTATGTGTGTGTGTAAGATATTGTGGGGAACCTGAGGACCAGGCAAGTATCTCTCTGGAGTGGACAGAGAAGGCCTTATGGAGGAATGAAAAATGGGTTTTGAGGGGTGAGCAGGAGCCTGCCAGGCAGATAAGGCAAAGAGTAGGCTGGGGGGAAAGGTGTGGCCATTCCGTTACAGGGGGATAGCATGTGCAAAGGCACAGAGGCACAAAGCGGGCCTGGTTGTACATGAACTGTTGAGAGGTTAGGAGAGTGGATAGGGAACCTGACCCAGAGGGTCTTGACTGCTACACCGAGGGCCAATTACATGCCCCCAGCAAAACTGTAAGAAAGGCCGTGAGTCCCCTGGTCTTCTTTTCTGGGCCTTTCTTCCTCCTTCGTGGAGATTCCACCCCCTACTCGGAGCTTTGGTGTTCCAACGTGCCGACAATTCTTCCTTGCCCCTGATGAGGTGTGCTTTTAGGAACCTATCTGAAACGTATCTCATGACTCAACCAGGGGTCCCTGACTGGAAGGCAAGATTGGATTTAGAAGTGGGGGCCCACAGCATGGGCGGCTGCCTGCTTGCTTGGACCCCTTCCTGCAAACTCCAGGGTTTGGGAGGTCCCACACCTTTAGTACCTGGGCAGGTCCCACACCTTTAGTACCCTTTGCTGCCCACCCATCCCCGTGGGAAGTTGCTGCCTTTTGAGACACTCCAGGCCTGAGCCAAGAATATGACTTTCAGTGGCCCCACAGGGACCGGCAATACGCCCTTCTCGGTGCTTCTGCACAGAGGCAGAGCAGTGCTCCTTCTGCCCACTGGTCACCTCAGCCCGCGAGCGTGCAGGCACAAGCCAGGAGGCTGAGGACACTGTTGGGTTTGGCTCTTGTGAGTGGGCTTCGGGCCAAGGCTTTCTGTCCAGCCGCCCCTTGCCGGTGGTTAGACTGTGACACGCAAAGCCCAGTGGGCACTCGGGGAGGAGGACAGGCGGGGCCTCTGGACCCTAAGCCAGCTCCTGCTGTCTGTCCTTGGTGCCTCCCAGGACAGGGGACACAGGGCAGGGGAGGTCTGGCTAGACACCCTCTCCTCGGGGCATTCATACCATCTTGACTTTGAAGTAACAGAAACATTTTGCGAAACAAAATCATACTTATCTGCAACTGCAGTCCTCAAATTGGCTGATGGGGTGCAAAGTGGAGGCCTATGCCCAGCCTTGGCCTCCCCCGGGCCCCTTTGGGCAACCCCCAACCCGGCTTTCAGCCCAACCTCTCACTCTTCTGCTGAGAAAGCTGATGTCCATGTAGGGCTGGGGGAGGTCACAGAGAGGCAGAGGTGGCAGAAATCCGGGTCCGCTGTCTCTTGGAGCCCGCCTCAGGGGGACCAAAGTTCTCTGCCCAGTGCTGTATGGAGAAGAGAGGCAGGTTCCGTTTCTTGAGCCCCAGGAGGCCCCTGGTTCTGAAGGGGGGGAGCATCAGAACTAGAGGACGGCTGGACGCTGGCTGCATGGCCGTGGGGCTGCTGGGCAGTGGGTGCAGAGGGCCACTCTCTGGGCCTCTCCCTACTGGCCACAAAGCCCCTTCCACCTCCCCTGACTGACAGGACCCCTTCCTTCCAGCCCCCCCCTCCTTTGGCCACGTTCCGCTCCTCCTCTATCTTCCCCGGCCATTAGACGGGAAGCTGCTACATTAATGTCCCTTCTTCATTCTGAGCAGGCCAGTGCGATCACTGCCAGGCTTTTTCCCCCTCCTAATGATTTGTCCTGGCAGCAGAAATATTACAGCGATGATTTCATGTAGAATTTCATTTGCTGGGTTTTTTTTTTTAATCCCTTGAAGAAGGGGCTGAGCGATTAATGGGTCTTTTCGAGATCAAAGCTCTACGTGGCAAAGAGCGAATAATAATTGTAGCTAACGTTGATTGGGGACTTCGCATGTGCCCAGCACTGTCTCACCGTCACAGCACCTCCGGGAGGTACGCACTGTCATCATTCCCATGACTGACGCACAGAGGGACCATGCTGTGGCCAGTGGTCCCGTAGCCCACGGTGATGGGACCAGGATTAGAAACGGAGGTGGCATGGCTGTGTCCCCTCATGAAGGTGCGGGGAAAGCTGGGGATGGGAAGCCCTAGAAGCCCGACACAAGTAGCTCTGGGTGCTCAGCCCACCCTGTGGGCAGCTACCAGTCAGGTCAGGCCAAATCCTAATCACCAGGGAGCCCAAGTCTTTCTGGTTCTGCCAGGCTAGCTGAGTGGGGACTGGGCACGGTTAATGTCCCCCCAGGTGGTGTGGCCTGGCTCATGGGCCCCCCAGAAGCCCAGATCCCCACCCTCACTTTTCTCCTGCCTGAGCAGATCGCTTCGTGTCTCAGTGTCCTCATAGACTTTCACAAGCTATAAGATTGGCTACCATTTGGTAAGCATCTGCTATGTGCTGGGAACTCTCCAGAAAAATTGTCTATTCTTCATGGCAACCCAGAAACGTATGTCTTATTAGTCCCTTTTAAAGATGAGGCGTCTGAGGCTCAGAATCCACTACCTTGGCAAAAGGCCACCCGGCCAGTGGCTCTTGTTTCCAGCCAGACCTGCTTAAACGCCAGAGTTCGTGAGATTTTCCTTCTTGAGCTCACTTTCTTGAAGAGAAATATCTATGCATGCCAGACGCTTCTCGGGAATTGTTTATTCGTGAAACACCCCTGCGATGTCCTGGCCCGGATCCCCATTTTACAAATAACGAAATAGGTTCAGAAAGCTTTTGTAGGTTGTCCGAGGTCACACAGCTCAGTGGTATCAGGTCCGGTTTTCAAACCTGGATCTATCTACCGCCGAGCCCTCCCTCTTTCCGTGATGTTGTACGTGCGCAACGACCGTTAGCTAAATGCAACCGTTCTCTACGGGAGGTCATCTGGCTCTTTTTTGCCTCCTGAAGAGTGGAGAAAAGGGAACGTTTAGAGCCATAGTTGAAAGAAAGCAGGCAAGACACTTGGGATAACCTCTCAATTATGATAGCTCTAAGGCTCCAGAGCAAGAAGCCAGCAGGGGCTACGGAAGCCAGTTCATTTGTCTGTCCATCCATCCATCCATTCGTCCATCCCTGTTCTGTGAGACAGGAGCAAGAGCCCTGGGGTGTTCTGCTGGTGTCTCTGCTCCATGTAAGTCTGTGTCGCCTGTCCTGGGTGTGACCACAGGGCAGGGAGGGGCCCCTGAAAGCAAGGGGTCATTCCGAAGGAGGACCTCCTGCCTCCGTAAGAGAGGTTCTTCCTCACTGTGCCCTCTCCCCCACGGGGCAGAAGGCAGGTCTCATGGAACATTCTAGGGACTGGCATGTCGAGACATGAGGCCAGAGGACCTGGATTGGGGAGAAGGGTTGCCAATTTGTTGGGGTTTCCCAGAGACCCCCTCACCCTTCTGCACCTAGATTTTTTGCATGGGAAGGAGCCCCCACGCATGTCTACATGGCAAAAGTGAGTTTAGGGTGTGGTGGGGGCGGGAAGGAGGAGGAACAGGAAGACAGATCATTCCGGAATCCCACTTGGCTTTTGTGGCTGCTGGTTCCACTTTATGGATTAATATTTCCCCAAATGGCCAGCCTAGGATGATTGATCCGAAAGACCGTCCTGTGCATTTTGGGGATTCATCCTGCAAAATGTGCCCAAGAACCTCTTGTTGCTTCTGGTTCTGGTCCCACCCTGCACGGAGTTCCAGATCCTGCGGCGTGAGCCTTTTAAATTGGGATTTCCCCCTTCCTTAAACTCTCCATGCCACTGGCCCCCAATTCCCTTGGAGAATCTTCAGTTCTCATGGCTTTATCTGCTACTTCTCCGATACTGCTTGACAGTGAGGCCTCTGCGGTGGCAGCCGGTATAATTCGGTTCAGCAAATATTTACTGGGCCCAACCGTGCCAGGCACCACTCGAGATCCGGGAGGCAAAAGTGGCTTGCAGCCAGCAACCTGGGTCTAAAGCCCGAGCCTCCCGTTACTGGCTGAGCAGCTCTGACCCAGGGAACTCATGTTCCTTAACCTTGCCTATGGGGAGGCTGCCCTGTGTGCCCCTTTCCTGTGTGTTGGCTCAGGCAGCCCTTACCGGGCCCACATCAGGTTGAGTTACAGCCCATTTTACAGATGACAAAACCGAGAGGCCTTGGGACTTGCCCATTTATCCTAGTTCACCCAGCTAGCCTGGTGGAGTAGAGATTTGCACTCCCATGGGTTTGATTTCAACATCCATATTTCTACAACATGCCGTGTACTTGCTTGGGCCAGCCAATGTCTCATAGCCTCAGTTTCCCCAGATGTGAAATGGGAGGAATTTTATTAGCAACCTTACACCCACATTGTGAGAATTAGGTGAGGGCTTTGGAAAATGTCAACCGGTGTTGTTTTTTCATGGTTATGATTATGAAGGGGGGGGGGTCTCTCGGGTCCCAGGAAACTACTCTACTCTGCAGCGTAACTGATCATATGACCTTATTGCAACCTCAGGAAATCCCTTCCGGAGTAGGCACCTGTGACCCTTGCAGCAAGTGGGCTGGCTGGGCCCCTCCCCACTCTGGCATCCTGCCATAAGCATGGGACCCCCACAGCTGTCCATTACTTCTGTGCTCGGATTCCTTAGAGACCCATGGGGGTGTCCTGGGGTGGAGGAGAGTCAGATGAACCACGGAATGTTCAAGGAGACCCTTCAATATGATCTGGTGAAACTCCAACCCCATCGTGATACACGTATGGAAGCTGAGGCCCAGAGAGGGACAGGAGCTTGCCCAAGATCATACAGCTGGTTAGCGACAGAGGTGGGATGCCCAGGCAGCTGTTAGGACTCTTCCGGTGGGACTCAAGATCTGCCGATTGTGTTCACGTGTTACCTTCTCCAGCACATCAGCTCCAGGCCCCAGGACCCTGGGAAGGTATCTGTGGGGGATGGGTGGGGGGAGAGAAAGCAGAGGTGAGGAGGGCATGGGGAGGGAGGGAGGGAGGTCCAGGCACTGTCTTCTGAAAACCACTGGATCCGAGAGCTGAAGATATAATCTGGGGGCTCCCTAAACTGGCCAAGGACCCCAGGAAGCCCACCTGTAGCAAGCCAGGCGTCTGGCCCTAGAATCTGTTTATAAATGAGCTCCCTGGGTTCCCCGAGCGCTCTTAGGGGGCCAAGCCCCTCCCTTTGACAGAGGAGCACCTCCAGGAGGAGCAGGTCCCACTGTCGCCAGCAACGGGGTTGGTCCCGGCCTGTTCCCCTGCCTCCGTGTGTCTGGTTGACCAGCGTCCTCTGTGCTCACCGCCACCGCGGACCCCATAACAAACACACGGGGCCCAGGCCTGGAAGATCTATTAGTGGCACTCCTGTCACCGCCCGCAGAGCGGGAGGAGAGGCAGCCAAATGCTGTGCTAATTATTCTAGCTTCCAGCAGGGTCTCGGAGGTCCCAGCCATGGTAAATCTTAACTTTCATGCTATGGTGCACTGGGATGCAATTTACTTCAAAGAGAGCATAAATCCCCACTGCGCCGTGTATCAGAGGAGTGTTACATAAAAGTGGCCCATGTGCTTCCCACCCTGGCTGCCTGCGCTCTCCCCCACTCCCCTCCCTCCCTCCCCCTCTCCTTGTAAGTTTGAAAAAGGCAGCCCGCGGTTGGCTACACATCTCGCACGCAAAAACATTTATACACACGTCTGCTCCCAGCCTTATAAATCACCAGGCTTGGCGACTTGGCAGTGGGAACACAGGCGAGCTCTATTTTTACCAGCACAGGCCGCAGACAGCCCCCGGGGCCCCTCCTTTCCTTACAGTGACACCTTCTGGAGCAAGCTTCGGCCCAAAGCAGCCTTTCCGCTCTGGACCCATTTCTCAGGCTTTGGAAGCTGGTCACAGACCCTGGCCTGGTCTCTCAGCAGCACCCCCTCTCCCAGGCCTCGGGGAAATTCCTCCAGCAACAAAGTCCCCACCCCCAGGAGGCCCCACCCCCACGTCCCTGTCCCCAAGCGGTCTTGTCCCAGAGGGGCAGGCGGGCATCACTGACGTCATGGTGAATGTCCACACAGGCTAGCACGGCTCATTAGGGTGTCAAGGGATCATGGGAATCGGGGAGGGGGCTGCCTACCCATTCCCCGCCCCTGGTCCCCCAAAGTGAGTCCCTCTTCCTCCCACACAACCCCCTGGCTGGGAGGGGGTGGGGTAAGGAGGCTTTCCAGTTGTGTTTCAGGCAATTACTTTCCCGTGAAAGACATCTGTTATCTCTACACACACACACACACACACACACACGGGATGAGCGGCCCGTGTGGTCGATGCACAGGCCTTGTGAATCCTGGCATTGTCATCCCGGCCCCGGCTGGGAGCCGGGACGGGTGGCAGGGGATGCAGTGAGACAGAGGCTGGTCTGTCTCCTGTCCCCTGACCCCCATCCCCCAGGGTCCCCTCCCCCAGACCTCTCCGGAGGCAGCCGGGTCAGGTCGAATGCTCCTAATATCATCCTCGGGATCTATTCTTGTGGCTTTTCTTTCCTTGCAGCTGCTACCAGTAGCCGGGCGGGCTGCAGGCTGCTGAGATGGGGGTCCCGGCAGCCTGGGATAGGAGTGGGGGGCTCTGTGGGTGGCTGTGGTGAGCATAACCCTCCCTCCTGGTGGGCCCAGAGCTGCCTGGAAGCCCAGGGCACCTGGCAGAGCCAGCTGGATGCCCATGATGAGTGGGTCTCCCCTGAGTGCCATCCCTGGTATTCAGTGGTTTGTGAAAAATGCCCCCTTCACCGCTCACACACTGTTGACCCTGGGCCCGTTACGGGCCCTCTGAGCCTTGGTTCCCTTAGCCTTAGAAAGGACAGGGCTGCATGGGGGGAGTGGATTCCCTGGGCCAGAAGCTCCCTGCCAGGCCAGACTTGGGATCCCTCTTCTGCGACCCATGTTAACACTGTATAAACGTCGAGTGTTTTTCAGAGTCACTGGGCAAGCTACCAGGTGCGTCCTGGGGCCGGAAGTGGAAAACAAGCACCTTGGACCTGTGTCTAGCCAAGAACTCGGTCTACCAGCTCAGCTATGCTACGGCTTTCTATTTCAACATCTCCTTCCTCAGGACAGAAGCCCTGGAAGGAGTCATCGCCTCACCCAACCTGCATTCAGGCTTTGAGGGTGGGAGGGGAAGAAAGAGTGAAATGGTTTCGTGCCTCCCACTACCCAGGATCCCCCACTGCCTGGCCCATGGAGAAGGCTGCTTTCTCCAGGCTGGCCTCCTGCTTCCCTCTCTCCCCACACTCTGCACAATGGCCGCCATGTTCTCTGCACCCGGAATGGGGCTGTCACATGGCTCATCCTTTTCCATCAACTTTGGAAGAAAAATGTCAGGGAGAGGGTCTGAGAGATCTTCAGGGACCCTCAGTCGGGTGCCTTGCCTTCCCTCCCTTCCCCTCCCCTCTCCTACCCTTCCCCATCCCAAGCATGGCTTTGAGGCCACTGATCCTAAACGGGAGAAGGTTGTCCTAGAGTCCCAGCGGCATTGAACACCAGGCGAAGGTGGAGGTGGGGGCCATCGGAAAGTCAGCCCTGTGGGGCTTTTGAAACCTGGCAGCAAATTCTTTGAGACTTTTCCAACATGGCCCTTCCCCTTGTACCTGGGTGGGCTTGTGATGGCTTCAGCCCAAAAAGCACACTACAAGAGTGATACCGTGTGACTTCTTAGACTAGATCCAAAAAGGCCACGCAAGTTCTGTCTTCTTGGCTGAACTGCCCTGCTTGGCGCCCCATGCTGCCATGTGAGAAGCCTGAGTATTGGTTGCAGTTGGGCCATGCGGAGGCCATGCAGGCCATGCAGAGAGGCTGCGCGTGGATGGGACGATCCGCAGTCTGGGTTGAACCCAGCCTTCGAGTCATTTTAGCCCGAGTGAAAGAGCTTCGGGATGATTCTAGCCCCCGGCTCTTGGGTCACCCCTTGGCCATTTGGGTCTCCCCTAGTGAGAGCTTAGACGTGGCGGAACAGAGTCAAGCTGCCCCAGCCCTCCCACTGTCTGGATTTCTGACCCACTGAATCCAGGAGCATATTAAAATGTTTGTTCTTTATACCACGAGGGTTGGATGGTTTGTTAAATGGAAAGAGATAACAGGAACAGCCTTCTCAGCCCGGGGTCCTGCCTGACATCCAGCCTAATGTATGAAGACACGGACACCTGTTTTCCATAAAGGAAGCAGGAAGTTTTCTAGAAGCCCAAGAATGGCACTGGGCCAAAGGATCTGCTGTGTGGACGGCACGCTTAGCCCCCAGGCTGCAGAATTATGCCGGGTTCCAGAGGGCCAGACCTGGCAGCGTTACCTCCGGGTTAGCCTCCGTGTTTGAGTGAGACCCAGGAGTCCATGATTTCCTTGGTGCTGTTCAAGTCTCATTTCATTTCCTGCATGGCCCTGGGTCTTTCTGGCTGCTGTTGGGGAAAAGGAAGATGTCCTGATCCTCTTCTTCTCCCCCGGTTTGTAGCTTGGCCGTAGGGAGGATGGTTCTCGGGCACAAGGGGAAATGAGAGTGTGTGAACATGCGAGAGTGAGAGCAAACACACATCTTTTTGTGGTTTATCTATCAAAGGACAGAGGAGGAATTCCCACCAGGGCACCAAAAATGTCACCTGGCCCTGTGATGTACAGGCCTTAGCGGCCACTCTCTAACTTCACAAAGGAGTGGGTTGGCGGCAGTTGGCTGCCCGTAACTAGAATCAGCCTGCGGGGCTCTGCTTCGTCCAATTCGCAAGGAAATCAGACCTGCTTTCTCCACCCCTTGCAATCTTCAAAAGAGTAACCCTACATTCAATATTTAAGTGCATCATGGGCTGTCCCACGATGCATTTATTTATTTTTTAAGATTTTATTTATTTATTTGACACACGGAGAGAGAAATCACAAGTAGGCCGAGAGGCAGGCAGAGAGAGAGGGGGAAGCAGGCTCTCAGATGAGCAGGGAGCCTGATGCGGAACTCGATCCCAGGACCCTGAGATCATGACCTGAGCTGAAGGCAGCGGCTTAACCCACTGAGTCACCCAGGCGTCCCCCACAATGCATTTAAACAGTTGCTGGATTGAGGGGCACCTGGGGAGCTCAGTGGGCTAAGCTTCTGCCTTCGGCTCAGGTCGTGATCTCAGGGTCCTGGGATCGAGCCCCACATCGGGCCCCCTGTTCAGCAGGAGGCCTGCTTCTCCCTCTCCTTCTCCCCCTGCTTGTGTTCCCACTCTTCCTGTCTCTCTCTCTCTCTGAGTCAGATAAATAAATAAATTTTTTTTTTTAAATAAACAGTTGCTGGCTGGTATCATCACGCAACAGGATAGTCCGGCTCAATTTTACATACAAAACTCAGTTGGTGACAAATTCCCATTTGTCTGGTCCTTGACCATGGCACACTCTGCGTTTGATCCCCGAAGTGCTCGGAAGCCTGGAATGATGAATCGTTTGCCACAGAGCGAAAGATCACAACCCTGACTTGAAAACACAAATCTTCTTAAGCTTGTTTTGGCTTGCTGTCCATCGTAACTTGGCAGTTCTCATCTTCGAAGGGACACCTCTTGGCTAAGCGGTAAACCTGACCGTGAGCAAGAACCCCATAAGCCACTAAAGTTTGATTAGTTGGGATCAAGATTTAGAAATGAGATTGTGGAGAGGAGGAGAGGGACAATTCAACTCCCTGGAAGGATGGCGAGGTCTACGGGAGGAGGAGAAGCCTTAGTAAACATGTTTCTGTCTCAGTGGCCCAGGAGGGAGGGTGGGTGGGTGGGTGGGGCCAGGGGGCGGGGTTTGGACTTGTAAATAACTGATGTCCTTCTGGTGTCCATCCTCCTCCCTCATGTCCTAGGAAGCAGCCACCTGTCTTCCAGCTGTCTGGGACTGTCTGCTGGAGCAAGTGACATCACGGTGACCAGAAACCACCTCCCCTTTGTCTGGAGCAGTTATGATGTCATTTTCTCTGGCAGAGAAACAGGATGTTGGCAGCTGGGACTCCTCTGGGTCCTCCTGAAGTGATAATTGCCTTAGATTTTGTTATAAAGTGCAGCTGCTAATTATCTTGTTAAATCACAGCCATATACTTTTTGGATTTTTTTTTCTTCCTTTGCAATCCATTTAAACAGTCTGGGAGAGTAAATAGAGCCACATACCCCAAACAAAAACAAAAACACAACCCAGACGCACACACAAAAATCTCTGCTTCTTTCAAACACCGTAAAAATAATTAAAAAAAAAAAGAAAAAGGCCCAGATAGTACATAATTAGATTGCTTCCATTAAAAAGTCATCATTTCAACATCCTCATATAAATATCTGCATCCCATTGCATATTTTAAGCTATTGCATAATAAGCCCCCAAGTGAAAAACAGCAAAACTCATTTCCTGACCACAAAAGGAGAAAGGAGTCACTATGTGCTCGGAGTTCCAAGGAGAACTGGATTACATTCCTCCCACACAGGCTAGAGGGAGATGGAGTTCAGTGCTCTGGGGGAGAGAATTATGACAACGCTTAACCGCTGTGACCCACGCTGCTCTGCGCCGCTCCGTGCCTCTCCACGCCATTGGCCATTAGACGCGCAGCTCCCACGGAGGTCAGAGGGAGGAAGAGGAGGCCCTGGCCCCCTCCATTTGGAAACCCTGCCCTGGGTTCCAGCATCAACAGGTGAAGGAGCATTAGGTGCGGCCTGAGCATCTCTGCCATTTCTCTTGATTGGTCATTTCAGGCTTCTGATCTGTGAGGTTCTGCTGGAAGTTTGCCAAGTGGGGCCAGAGAAAGAAGCCAAGTGGGGTCAGAGAATGAAGGCGGGCACCACCTTCATATGTATCCATGCCAAAGACACCTACCATCCTACCACCATCTTCCTTCTTCTTTACCCTCATGAGGGATGCTGCCTTGTCCCCTACTGTCTGGCACTGCAAAGGCAGCTATGATGGACAGCCTCAGTCATGTCCTGTCATGAACCATGCAAGAGTTTCTTGGAGGAAACCCGGGGGATTTCTAGGTCATTCATAACGTTTGCACAGATTTCACTCCTCTGGACATCATCTGATTCTCCTCCAGAATGGCAGTAACACCTTGCAGTCCCACCAGCAGTGCATGAGGGTCCCCCTTTCCCCACATCTTCTACAGTACTGGGTTTTATTCACCTTTGTAATTTTTGCCAATGTCTTAGGTGTGAAAGGATGCTGTTGGACTTTGCATTTCTCTAATAACTCGTGGGGGTTGATTATCTCTTCATTTGGGGATCCTGATCAATGAATTCTTACCTATATTATTGGGCCTTTCTCTCCCTGCACTTTCCCCTGTTTTATTTTTTAAAATAATTCTCTAAGAGTTTCTTATCTGTTTTGGTAACAGCAAACACAGACAGATACCTTAAGACCACACATGAAGGCGACTTATGACAATCTGTAACTTGATTATTGTTTATGTTTTCCCCTTTAAAGTCTGGTTCACTTATTACTTTTCATGTTAAAAAGAAAAGAAAAGAAAAGAAAAGAAATCAAGCATGATGGTTTCAGAACAAGTGAGGAAAAAAAAAAGAAATGACTTTCATTTCCTTGTCTACTTTGTCAGAGACAGGAGGAACAGGAAGAGAAGTTGAAGGATGGAAAGCTAGATTAAAAGAACAGAAAGGAAAAACAGAAAAGTCTAGAAGAGGAATTCAGAAAGGGAGAGAAATGTTGATTAGGGAAGGAGCCAGACAGAGACAGAGAGAGGGAGGAGTAGAAATAAAGAGGAGGGGTAGAGGGGGAAGAGAGAGGGAAAAATGTAGAAAAAGACAAAATAAAAGAGATGCATGAAGATGGACATCCAGAGAGAGAAAACTTTGAGTGGGGTTTGAGCCTCTTCTGAACCCATCTGCCATGCCAGCTTCTCTCACCATCTCCTTGGCCTTGGACTCCTTCTAGATCTTCTCTCTAACGTGCTCTGGTGTGAGAATCCAGAACCCATTTCTCACCCAGGAGCTGTTGTGGGCTGGATCTGACTGGGTCGACACAATGATCAAGGCTCTGACGCCACTGCCTCTGGTTCCTTCTGTTTCCTGTGTAGAGATTTCCCAGTTCTGGCCTGTGTGTTAGTCTCCAGCGGGTGACAGAAAGGATCACGCTCCCTAAACAGACTGCGAACTTCCCGCGGGCAGAGTCCACCCCTTGGCCAGCCGCCCTCCCTCCCCAAGGCTCGTGCCACAGCCCACCATCCACGTCCATTAACACCTGCTGAACGGATGAGCCAAGGCGTCCTGCCATCAATCTTCTCAGCGCACGTCACGTTGCATGGACCCACCAGCAGCCAACCTCTCAACTTCTCCTGCATTGGCTTCTCAGAGAAACAACCATTCAGCTAAGTACGAAGGGCCCCGTTGTCACGCCATACCCACATCGAGTCTGTGGAATGCTGATGGGAAGGCAAATGGTGCAGAGCCTGTGTTTCATGTGGACACGTTTCAAACCTCACAAATGATCCGAGCAAGGAAAGAGTGTGGTTCCCGTGAGCGGGCGTGGCGTGCGTTTGGAAGGCAGTCCACATTCCAGCAGAGCATTTGTTCTGAGCTGTGTCACGGGTGCCTCTGCCAAGGGAAATAAGGCAGTTTTATGCTTTTGATAAGATGTGCACAGGATGCCTGCCGGGAGGGTCTCGAGGCTTTGTGGAACCTTGGCCAAGGATGGAAGCCCTGGAAAAGCACAGGACGTTTCCCTGGTGTTTGTTGAGTGGCATGGGCGGAGAGCGCTTGTGTTTCTCCCAAAATGTGGGATCACACATCACATTTGCACATTCTAGAAACTCAGCGGGTGGGGGACGAGGGGGAACTCCACAGAGCTCATAGCAGTGGCCCCTGACACTTCTTAAATCAAGTTGCTTTCTCATGTGAGTCCAACAACATATCACAAATATCAGCCTGGCCTCTTTAATGAGCATTGCATGGTAGCCGAGACACTTAACGGTAGGCAACACCTTTTCTGGCAAGTCCTGATAGGATGCTTTATCCGGCTACTTTTTTTTTTTTAAGGTTTTATTTATTTGACAGAAAGAGACACAGAGAGAGGGAACACAAGCAGGGGGAGTGGGAGAGGGAGAAGCAGGCTTCCTGCTGAGCAGGGAGCTCAATGTGGGGCTCGATCCCAGGGCCCTGGGATCATGACCCTAGATGAAAGCAGATGCTCAAACACTGAGCCACCCGGGCACCCCACTTCTTCTGGCTATTCAAGAACTGAATGAATGAGCAATGCAAGAGGGAGTTGGAGTTGGATTCTTGCTGCCCTGTGGAGCAAAGCCAGGGTGGTGAGGCAGCCAGAGCTCAGGGAGCCTGTGGTTTGTAGTGATGGGGGCAGTGCTCTTTTCTTTTCTTTGTAATTAAACTGTCCTAGGCTCTACTCCCTCATTTTGCATCAGGAGACTTTTGCGTTTTTTTCCCCCACTTATTTATTTGAGAGAGAGAGCATGTGTACACAAGCAGCAGACAGTGGCAGAGGGAGAAGCAGGCTCCCCACTGAGTAGGGATCCCGACCTGGGGCTTGATCCCAGGTCCCCCAGATCACGACCTGAGCCAAAGGCAGATGCTTAACCGACTGAGCCACTCAGGTGCTCAGGTGTCCTGGATCAGGAGAGTTTAATAGTTTAGTTCCTCTCCCCTTTGCTTCCCCCACCCCCATTCTGGATTTCTTCCCCCCACCCCCCAGCAAAGAGTTGAAATGACACTCAACTACAGGGATGGAGTTTTGTCTTAAGAGGGGGGTGAAGGAAGGGCAGGGTCCCACCGGGAGCAAAAATGCCATCTGTCCACCAATTACTAAGTGCCAATAAAGTCTTGTCTTGTCCCCAGTACCGTGGGGTAGGGGTTGGTGTCATCTAAGATGTGCCTTCTGTGCTCCGAGATCTGATAGTCTAGGAGGGAAGGCCTTTGCCTCAGAGAGCCATGGTGGAACAGAAGGCAAGACAGGACCCTATAGTATCAGTTTCAGAACATCTAGACCTGTGGCTGTGGGAGTTGACATGGGGGTAGAGGGGTAAGGAAGGCCTCTTACAGGAGTTGTGAGGCATGCAGGAGAGGTTTGCTAGAAGGGTTGAAATGGGTCGGGGAAGACTGCAGCTGTCTGACAGAGAAGCATCGCAGTAAGGAGGAACCAAATGCATTTTCAAAGTCCGCCTGGCTCAATGTGTCCATATCACTTGACTACCAAGTCCTGCCTCTCCCCAAACCTACCATGGTAGATTATTTGCAAACATGGCTGCAACCAATCTTTCCACCTCCCAGGCCCCTGTGCAAAGTGACTCTGCTTTTCTTTCCATGAAGACATAGAGTTTATTCCTCCTTGTGATTTGCTTTGACCAAAGAAGGTGGTAGAAATGATCCTGGGTGACTTCTGACACTTAGACCAGGCAGCATGAACTTTCCCCCTCTCTGGGCCCCCTGAAACCACCATGATGTGAAGAATCCCAGTCTGGCCAACTGGATGGTGAGAGGCCACGTGGAGGGCAACTGGGGCCCTCTAGCCAACAGCCGACACCAAGTTCTAGACATGTGAATGGGGTCGCTTGGGACCCTTCAATCCCAGTGGCCCCATCCTAGGACAGCAGCGGCATGAATGAGCCCTGTGAGACCAGCAGATGAACCACGGGAGGTACTAAATTGTTGTTTCGAGCTGCTAAGTTCTGGAGTGTTTTGTTACACAGCAGATCTAACAGCAACACTTACTGAATCAGAATCTTTAGGAGTGTCTAGCATCAGTTCCCTCTTTGTCCCGAAATAACATGCTGATTTCATTCAGACAACAGTCCCTCCTCAACTCTAAGTGGTCTCCGTGGGGCTGACAGTCATTGTGTCCCATGGCCGACATCCTCCTAACCAGTCACCTGGAACATTCTATTCTAGAGTCACAGTAATTGGTTCAGGGATGCCTGGATTGAGTAAACTGGGCCTACTGGCCGCTTCCCTGAGATTAATTATGCGAATCTAGAAGAGACTTTCTTGTCCACTGGGATCTCAAGCTGTAAAGGCCACCAAATCCTCAGGCCAACAAGAGTCCAACTTGGACTACACACAAAACCAGGACAGAAAGGTGGAGAGAGAGGGACAGAACCCTGACAACATCATTTGAGCCTTTGGAAACAGTCAAACTGGAATTTGATGAAATCCCAGACTTCCTAGTTATGAGGCAAATGGGAATTTGAGTTGGGTTTTGGTCTCTCACCTAATAAATATGGTAGCCACACCCTGCTTCCCCAGGGGACCTATTAGTGCTTGTACAACCTACATTATTCTCCTTTCTTGGCCTCGCCCATGGCATTTGTGGCAGATCGTATTCTGGCTCCCAATTCGTTACTCCGTCCTGTTAATAGGATTATACAACCACGCCAATGGGACTTGGCAGGCCCTCCTGTTAGAGTAGGCTGAGTATATCGCCCTGTGCCATTCATGGTGCTTTGCTATGTAACTTGTTTTGGCCAATGGGAACTCAGCGGAAGTGATGTGAATAGAGGCTTTAAATACGCTCTTGTGGTTTGCATTGGCTTCTTGCTCTCCTGCTGGCTCTTGGGAAAACATGGCTGGCAGCTCTGGTCTCAAAAGGCAGAGTTAGGTGGAGCAGCGCTGAAACCAACCTGCCTCTGGGAGCCAAGTTCAACTGAGGAAAAATGAGTTGTTATTACTGGAAACTAGCCAGACTTGGGAAATGTTTGTCATGCAGCAGTATTGGGAGAGACCTGACTGATATAAGGCACAAGCCAGGGGGGTCTACAATATTAACTAGATTTCTTGCTTCCCTCTCCCCTTTCCTTGGACCTCTATTTTCCCATAACACTTGGTACAGGTGTCTCTTCTGGAACTCATCCAGGTGTATGTCTCTGTCCAGCTCCCCTGATAGCCCAAGAGACCCCTAAGAGCCTGGCACCATGCCCAGCACTTTGTAGATGTTTACCTGGGCTCAGTCGACGACAGACTGATAAGTGGAATGCGTGTCTCAGTTGCTCCTTTCACTTGTTGATGAGGCTGGGGTTGGGGTCCCCCATCCCTGCAACATCTTTATTAACTCCCACATAAAGGCCAACCTTGAAGGGAGAAGCAGAACAGCAGTGAGCCCCGATACTCAATTCTGAACATAACATATGATACCGTGTTTTAACCTCTTGGGCAAGTTACTTAACCCTTCTCAAATGTCAGTTTTCTTACCTGGAAGTTAGTTCTACCTCCCAGGAGTGTAGCGAGGAGTAAAGAACCATCAACAATAACAAATAATGATAGTAATAACGAACAACCACAGCTCTTACTTGGCACCAGGCGCCTTACACACATTATCTCTTTTCACTCAGACAACCGTCCTCTGAGGTATGGATCTTGTTCTAGTTTATCAAGGAGGGAACAGGGGCACAGAGAGGCACAGTAACTTGTCCAAAGTTATGCAGCTATAAGTAGAGGTGTTGGGATCTGGACCCAGGCAGTTGGGCTTCCACCCGTCTTTGTTCGCAAATCCCGAATGTCTGGGTACCTCGTGGGGCAGTAACAGATTTCTCAGAAACAAGACCCATGCGCCGGCCACTAAAGGCTATTTTCAAATATCCCAATGTAATATCACAAAGGTTTAATCAAGTCATATCTGTATGATGAAAAACATGGGCTTGAAAAATGGTGCCTGTGATGTATCCGGCCGTCGTAATGATGGAGCTGAATCTCCCGCACAGCCGATCCGATTGTCTCTAGAAATCATCACTCATGAAGGCATCGGGAGAAAAATGAATCGACCCCAGAGGCCACATGGAGAGACAGCTCCCGGGTGAGCCGCTCTAGGACAGAGCAGAACTGGGCCCCAGGCAGCTGGGGAAGCCAAAGAGAATTATATTTAACATGAAACATAAACACCGTCTCAAAGGCGGACGATGTGGAAAAATATAAATTTGATCATTGTCTGGTGAGTCAGAAATCCAGTGGCCTTCGAATCCACAGCTGTACACTTTGAACTCCGCAGCACCGCAGACGATGAAACAGAGTTCTTCATTAAAGAATGCTTGTAAGAGCGGGGAAATGGTCATGGTCTTGTGTCTGGGCTGGGGCGGCCAGCGAACAGAGGGCAGTCACCAGGGAGCAGAGAGCCGCGGGGGTTCATGTCTGTGAATGTGGCCGCGTGACTCAGTCTGGGCCTTCGCAACCCAGCTGCCAGCCTATCACGAATCCCTCTGTGCTGGGTGGCTGCCTGTCCGGCCGGGCCTCAGATGATCAAGCCTTCCCTCCAGCTCCTCAGATTTTCCCTTCTGCCCAGGGCTTCAGAGTTCTCCAGAAACAGCGTGTGTATATGCAGATTGGGTAGGAAGCAAAGGCAGCCCTCCTCCAGCCGGGTGTTCACTGGGTCCTTGGCCCAAACATCTAGGGCCAGCTGGTTCCCCGCTGCTCCGCCCAGCTTAGAGAGAAGCTTCCTGAAGGTGCAGGCTCCACTCCAGCTTGTTGGATTACCACCTCTGGGGTGCTACTTGGTCTCCGTTGGGGGTTTGGCCAAGGGCGTGGCTTGGTCTCCATTTTCCGTGGCCCTGCCGCACGCGGGTCTGAAAGAGTCTGCAGTATGGGGAGAGGGAGGCAGGGAGTCTGGCCTCCTGGCCCTTCTCTGCCTCATCCAGGGAGCTCAAGACTGGCGTGGGGGCTCACGTTGCACTGTTTAGCCTGTCAGTCAGCGAACATTAGTTGAACATATGCCATGAATTAGTTACTGTAACGAGCAATGTCAGTATTTCTCATATAGATTTTAACTTTTCTTTTCCCCCTTTGCCTGTCCCCATACGTGTAGTGTGCTTTCTCCACCCAGCACTGGGGGCTTGTTTGCCCGAGCCATCCTGCCTGCCCATCGCCCCTGCTCCCCCAGTCCCAAGGCCTACCTTCACCAAAGCCTAGCAATGAGGGAGCAAGTGGGCCCGGCTCCCTTTCCCTCTGGACGCTCTGAGACGCCTGCAGGAGCGGGCTGACCCATCCCCAGCTGGGAGCCTTGCCGGAAGTCACATCTTCTGGACTTCTCCCTTCCCTGTCTTGTGTTCCCCGCTCCCTCTCTGTTTGACCTCCCCTGGGAATGTGGGTCCTTAATCAGTCGCTTGTTCATGACTTCTCGCCTCAGAACATGCTTCTGGGGGACCTTGGTCTAAACCACTCACCCTTCTGGACAAGAAGGATGGTGCAAGGTCCCTGCCTCTGTGACGGGCTTGTGCCTGGACACATTTCTGGTCCAGACAGCGGACTCCCCAAAATGGATGTGATTGTGAGGGGCCCTCCACTATGTGACAAGGACTGTTCGGTGATCCTGGTGGAATTTGTGTTTGTGTCCCTCTTTAATACGTTCTATTTCTGCACCCGCTTCATCAACAAAGATCATGCCAGGACATGGCAGAAAAGAAAACACAGCCATCTGAACCCCGCTGCGGAATGAGTATGCGATATGTCCCCACTGACAGGAGACTGAGATCGAAAAGTCTGAACAGCTGTGATGGCTGGACTGGTGGGGAACCCAGCGAGCGCAGTGATTAAGGCACCTTCAAGGTCCTTTCCATTCCAAACAGACCCCGCCTCTCCGGCTTTCCCCACCAGCTTTGTCTTTTTGCCCCTTCATCATTTCTGCGGCTTTTCTTTGGGTCTTCTCCAAGTTCCACAGACCTGGCATTAATTGTAAGGCCTGATATTCCTATAATTGCAGGGTAAGTATTTTTGTGCGGATCACAAGCCTGACCTCCTTTGTTATTTAGTTTGAGCTGGATTCTCCGTGGACAGAGGGAGAGGCATGAAATGAGTAAATATTTAATTCAGGAGAAGCCTGCGGCTTCAAAATGTTTTCCCATTTGCTCAGGCCTGGCCCACAGATGGAAGCTGCTGTTCACGCAGCTCTGGGTAGCACCCTGCGAGGAAGGCCCGGCCTTGCCCCAGACCTCAGTGCTCCTCCCGGCAGTGCAGCAGAGACTTGGAGTGCGGGCCCGTGGGAGCCCAGGAAATGACCACTCGGCAAATCGAAATTGATGAACAGACATCCGCAGGTACTCTTTGCGGCCACATGAGCCATGCTGCCATCAGTAGTTCCCGAAAATTCCATTTGCTGGAGGAGTCCTGGGCCAGGGAGATGGAGGCCGCCTCGGGATGAGGACTGAGGTGGGAGAGTCGGGTGGAGGAGGGCAGGTGACAGACAGGAGGCTCACTGGCCGGGCGACGGTGTCCGGAACCTGGAAGTGAGATCTGGGTGGTGAGGGGAAACACACTCTGCTCCTGGTCTTTGAGGATGTGCTCAGCAAGGGAGTTTTCCAGCAGCTTCATCCTCCAGGTGACTGGGGGCTCCTATCTGAGAGCACGTGAACAGGATGTGGGCTCCAGTGTCCTCTGTCATCGTGGGGCAGAGAAGCTGTTTTCTAAAATCATGTGGTTCACCTGGCCCTCAGTTGTAACATGCTTGGGCCAATGGACATCTTAGCATTAGGCTACAAAAAACAGAAATGAATGAGACCGAAACCGATATATAACCAAAGGTACAAATGAATACTGTTGTAATTTACAGATTGCATGAGCACAGTAAGTTCCCAGATGGAAGAGAACTTGTTTTAAATGACTTCTGTTAGTTTCCAGATAGGGAAGGATGCTTGGAAATACTATTAAATGATAGCAATGACGATAAACTTATTTGAGTGCTTACAATATATGAAGTGATTGAAAGAATTTTATGTGAAGTCCTTATTCAATAGGATTATCTCAAAGCAAAAATGCCTGTATTCTTTATAGGTTTATACCTGCACAAATTCCAAGAAGTGAAGATTTATCCTTCTGTCCCCCATGCATCTGTCCACCCATCCATCCATCCATCCGTCCATCCATGCATTTAACCAAACTTCCTTCCTTCCTTCCTTCCTTCCATCCATCCATCCATCCATGTAACATGGGCCAGGTTCCGAGGAAACCACAGGAGATGCACAAAAGAATAAGACGATCTTGTACTTAGAGTGTTCAGGGTCTAGTGGAACAACTTTGAATTACGCCTTCAGTTAAAACCCAGATAAATCGTGGTTGTGCACAGGAATTACGTGCTTAAACTTAACACAGGGCTTCGTGTTCCACACTCCTTCCAAAGCAGGAAACAAGACCTCAGAGGAGAGACAACTATAGGCAAGCAGACCCACCTGGGTTGCCCAATTTTCTTTCCCCTAATTTCTGCCTTTTCCCAATGAAGTTTATATGTCTTTCCATGATGGTGCCTGGATCCCAAGAGTTCACTATCCCTCTTTTTCTGCAGCCCAACTGTGGACACAGATCTTTCTCTTTCTCCATTGGCCAAGTGGGCAGACTGCCACAAAGGCAAAGGAAGTAAAAAAGACATCCTAAAATATAAATATTTAAAAAGGCACAAAACTCTCTGCTTCTGAAGTAAGAATTCCCTATCTCAAGAATTCTAGTAAGATTCTCTGAGCTTTTCAACACACAGCATCTCTTTATTCTAAGGTCATATCACTTTTTGGGTTTCTGGTTGGTTGCTGCCTATACAGGTGAGCTGCCTTCTTTCCTTCCCTTCCAGCTCTTGGTTTGCTTTTCCTTATAGTCTCTTAACTTAGTTGCATGCATCAGTGAGCTCTTGCTGTGTAAGGAGCAGGCACGTAATCTCAGTGACACGATCATAAGCGTTTATTTCTCTTCTTTATGTGAGTTGGCTGGGGTCACTCTGTTCATCTAGACTGGATCAGATGGGCTGACCTCTAAGCTACAAATTGGATCCAGATTTACTCTACATGCTTCTTGGACCTTGGAAGATCTGGGAGCATGTTCTTCCAGTGGCAAGAGCAGAGGCAAGAAAGCAAGCAGAAACAAGCGTGGCATCTGAAGGTCTAAGCTCAGAATGGACACAGCGTTATTTCCAGCTAGAGTCCTTTGACCAAAGCAAGTCATGTGGCTGAGCCCAAGGTCAAGTAGAATGAACTGCAAATTTATAAGACAAAGGCTGTAGATTTAGGGGAAGGGGATGAACTGGCTCTAACAATCTAGTTTACCACAAGGGGAAATGGAAAGCTTCCAAATTGTTCCCTGAAACTAATAAAGCACTGTGTGTTAACTAATTTGAATTTAAATAAAAAAAGAAAGACATTTTTCAAAGTGAATATAGATATAGATTTTTCTAATCCTCACAACAACTCCAAGGACAGGTGATTTAGCGTGTCCTGTTTTACTTTATTTTTATTATTATTATTTTATTGTTCATCTTTATAGAGGTATAATGGGCATACAAGACTGTAAGATATTTCAAGGGCACAATGTGATGATTTGATAGAAATGTTGTGAAAGGGTTCTCTCCATCGAGTTAATTAACGAGTATGTCTAACTTTAAAGGCAACCACTGAGGTGGAAAGTGACTCAAGGTGACTTGGCCAAAGTCCCCCAGGCCGTCTGCATGGCTGCATGGCTGTCTTTCCTCCACACAGCATCATGATCCAGGAGTAAGACCCTGATCCATGAAGCCTCATTCCAGAACATTCTGGAATGTTTTCCCATTTCGGATGACTTCACCCCCATGGGTATTTCCGATTTTCACCGTGGGAGCAGACTGGCTTCTGGTCTCATTTGCACATTTGAGCTGATTAACGTCTGCTGAACCCAAAGCGAGCTTGGCCATTCAGAGCTTGTTGTTTTTCTTTCTTCTCTCCTATAGAATTTCGTGTAGCTCCCCCAAGAGGAATGGTTTGCAAAGCTCCAACATTATTATCCATAATGTATAAAGCCCTCAAACATATATTGATTGACATTAATACAACATGTAGTAAAATGGAGGGTCATTCTCTCACATGGGTGGGAATGTTCTGGGTATAAATTACCTTTATAACTATCAGGCGGCAAATGCCTGTTAACATTACAGTGGCCTTTCATCAGCCTGCAGGCTATGTAGCTTGGAATCTTCATTTCTTTTCTTTCTTTTTTAATTTTTTTAAAAGATTTTATTTATATTATTTGTCAGAGAGAGAGAGAGAGAGTACAAGCAGGGGGAGCAGCAGGCAGAGCGAGGGGCAAGCAGAGGGAGAGGCAGGAGCCCTGTGGAGCAGGGGGCCCAATGCAGGGCTCAATCCCAGGACCCTAGGATCATGACCTGAGCAAAAGGCAGACAATTAAGCCACTGAGCCACCCAGGCACCCCAAGAGTCTTCATTTGA